>NC_138725.1:51132590-51577747 GCF_965113295.1 Leuciscus leuciscus | reverse complement strand
GGGCAGATGATAGATAGCAGTCTGAGTTTTAATCAGCACTGCGCCTCTAGCGCTTTCTGCCCGCCTCACCGAGGCTTATCCGTCAAGCAGCTCACATGACCCTAACTCAGGAGAGAGGAACTCTTTCCCCCTCATGCATACCTAACCTCCCTCCTCCCTTCAACTCCTTCCACCCCAGAGAGAGAGAGAGAGAGAGAGAGAGAGAGACGGGGGAATATCTTCTCGCACCATCTCACCGAAACCGCACTAAAAGGCACCGGCTTTAAGGCCGAGCTACAGTGTTTCAGCACGGAGGGTCGAACTGTTTCACCTTATCTCAAAATTACACAGGAAACAGATCTTACCGTGAGTGATATATCATCGCACTGAAGTGTAGAGTGAAAATTCTACTTTTTATCAGCATGTTTTTGAGATGAGACTGGGGAAATGATCTTAAAGTGAGGACAGACTCAATACAATCATGCTTATTAGCATTGGAAAGCTAATTAAAAACAAGCGAAAAAGCAGAGACATACGCCTCCGTTGGCACATGAAACAGCATCATCTATCACAGCAGCGGGGCCCGATAGCAATGAAAGCCATATCTCTGGGTTAGGTAGATGAAACGGTGGGCTGAGTCTGGAGTAACAAAGGCATATCATTTCACATGACTGATACAGCTATAAGGCTTTAATATGGTTTGGAACGCTTCTCCTCCTAATGATGCTATTACCGGCAATAACCAAACCCCCTCCGATAGCTTTGGCACAAACAGCATGCCGCCCCATAAACCAAGTCTGCAACTCTTAACCCTTTCACGCCTTAGAAGATATTTGGACAAGAAACACTAAAACTAAAAGAATTTGAGAGAAAAAAATATTTTGTGTACATTAAAGACAGTGTCCAAAAGTAACACATTGTCAAAGTAAATACTGACCAACTGAGCTCTGGCTTGCCATTTGGTCTGTTCATTTTCTTTGCAAAATAATGCATGGTATAAATAGCACAAAGCACCAGATTTACTGGCCATTTTCTTTATGAAATTGTGAATTTATAATATTTATAATATATACATTTAAAAATATATATATTTATGACCAGTAATCTTCACCATTGACAGGTTTATAAAACATACATTTTATTAATTAAAGGGCACCTATTATGCAAAATTCACTTTTACATGGTGCTTGAACATAAATGTGTGTTGGCAGTGTGTGTACACAACCACCCTATAATGATAAAAATCCACACAGTGCTTTTTTAAAAATCCCCATAAATCATAAGCACTGTCTCAGAACAAGCCGTTCTCAGATTCGGGGCAATGTGACGTCACTTTGCACAGGCCCCGCCCACGACTGTTGATTGACACTGCAGTTTGAGCATAGACCCGCCCTGAGTGAGCTGGACACAGAGTCCGCCATTGTTTCGACGCTGGAGCAGCTGTAGACAAGAATGTCTCCTAAGCGATTGCGGTGTTTTGTTGTTGGATGTAAGAATGAATATAGCAGTCTTCATTTACTCTTGTTACTCGAGGATGGATCAGTACCAACTGTTCGTGATCAAGCTTACAGTCTCCGGAGCGACTGGCCACGGCAGAAATGAAAGTGAGAGCGCGCACTTTATGACAGCTCATCGAGTCGTTGTACGGATATAAAGTTTACCAGTTTATTAAGCACCCTCTGAGAAGGTGTGTTTATATTTGTTTACTGTTGGTCGGTTGTAACAAGTGTTTTGTGTACTTCGCTGTGTATGTTGATGATAATGAAAGGGAGAGAGAGAGAGTTTATGGATAAGACTTTAATGCGCACTGTGTTTATTAGCTCTTACAGTGATTTTCTGGAGTAAAACTAACGCTTCATCTTTTGTGTGATGTACAATAAACTTCATTGAACTCCTCAGTATATTTTGGTCATCATTCGGACTGGGTTTGCTACAGCAGGCTTGTAATAGTGGATAAAAGCAGATGACAAATTAGTTATAACCGTCCGTAATTAAACTAAACTATACCTGTTCTATCTCCATACAGCATATATTCTCTGGCTCTGTGGGCATTATTGTCCGACTCCGGGTCGAAATGAACACCGCTACTGAGAGTTTCTGTTTTGATATTATCAGATGAGATTGTCCTGTCTCTGAGTGCGAGCTCGTAAGGCTCAGCCAGCAGCAGCTCATTTGCATTTAAAGGGATACACACTAAAACGGTGCGTTTTTCTGAGCTCCAAAAAATGACAATTTAAACATGCTGTAAAAAATTATCTGTTGGGTATTTTGACCTAAAACTTCACATACATACTCTGGGGACATCAGAGACTTATTTTACATCTTGTGAAAAGGGGCATAATAGGTGCCCTTTAAATAGATTTTTTTATTTGCGTGCACAGAAAGAGCTTAATAACTCTTATATAACTGTTCAAAAGTTTAGAGTCAGAAAGATTTTTGAAGGAAATAAATACTTTTATTCAGCATTAATTAAAGGATGCATTCCTTTGATTAAAATTTACAGTAAAGACAATTATAATAAAATATTTCTACAAATAAATACTATGCTTTTGAACTTCCTATCCATTAAAGAATCCTGAAAAACTATATCAGTTTTTAAAAAAATTATGAAGCGGCACAACTGTTTTTAACACAGATAATAACAAATGTTACTTGAGCACAAAATCAGTATATCCATATAAATGCAGTTTCATGGTATATGGCTAGTAAAATGTCATCTGCTATTTGGCAGGTTTTTTACAAAAAATATTTTGGACTCTGCTTTAATGTGAATGTGTATTTGATGGCACAGGATGAGACAACTGCTCATGTTCTTAGTGTGATTTGTAATCACATACTGTACATTAATCACATTAGCATTTCAGGAAACAAAAGTAGCTTTTTACAGTAAAATAAGTAACCCTTACACATATATACAATAATACACTATCCACTGTTATACACAGTACATATCTTGTCTGCTTAGCAAAATGAAGACTGAAAGGACTCAATATCATCGAGGCCTGATCAAATATCAAACTCGAATGAATGTCGACCACAATGACAACATTATAAAACAGCATGTCACCTCTAAATTCAGTTCCCAAATTCAATAAATTCAACAATCCCTACAAATCAACATCCCTACAAATCGCTGAACATGCATCACGGAGCGGGCTTCCTAAATTTATGTCAGCCAGCTGTTCCGTGCCAAAACAAGCCTCCATCATACAATCCTTCATTACGACAGCCCGTAGGATCATCATATTATTCCAGATGAAATCCCTGGTGTCTGAAAGAACGATCGCTTGTGTCAGATACTGAAAATGGCAGAAAGCTGCAGCTTGATTTTTGATTCTTTCTGGGCGCAAAGTAGAACAAGTGTGCCTGCCAGCGCTGTCATTACCCTTGGCTTCAATTAACATCAAATGAACATCAAAACTAAAATAGCCTGATTTAAAGAAGCCAGCAGCAACCGAGCAGAGCGGGTGCACGCTAAAGCATTTATGCAATCGAGCTATAGGGAGAGATCCACTTGTTTGCCAGACCGTATGCATGAGAGGACACACACTGACAAGACTGAGCGATGTTTTCACAAGCAAATGAAGAGGGAGGTCTTGATATTTTGAGTGGGCCTGAAGAGACAGAGAGCATGCTGCATTGCACAGACAGAGCGCGGTTCTCTTGGCATCGCTTAGAACTTTTTCTGGTAACGCCACTCGCTTGATTTTGAGCAACGACAACAATTACATCCTTTTGCTGCTGCGTGCAGTTTTTGAGTCTGACCCACGAATCCCTCAAACTCGAGCAGCCAAAACCAATCTCCTCTCAACATTTTTTATATTACTCCTCTCAGCATGCATGAGATGTCTTTTTCAAGTGCAGCAACTTCAAAGCGAGGACGAGAGTCCCAGTGGGAACGAGGAGGAAGTAGAGAAGATAACATTGAAGTGTTTGGGGTGATGCGCGTTCGCCAAGTTCCCTCCGCTGATCCGCAGGGGAACCACTCTGAGAGGAGAAACCACATGCTTTCTTGTCTTATAAAGGATGTAAACTACATGCTAATGAGCGAAAGAGACAATAAATAATTTGCAATGTTTTTTTAGGAGCTGACAAGGCATTGTGGGGTCTTTATGCTCCTTTTGATGTGAATCTGGTTTGCTTTTTGTTATCGAGAACTAATTAAACGCCTTGTGAATTGCATTGTACAGAAATAAAAGTACAGTAAAGCACATTTAAAAAGTTTAAGCAACAGTTCACTCAAAAATGTGTCATAATTTACTCACCCTCATGTTGTTCCAAACCTGAATGGCTTTATTTCTTCTGTGGAACATGAGAACTGTTTGTGTCAATGGTGACCAAAACCACATTGACACCATTGACTTTCATTGTACAGAAGGAAAAAAAAAACTCGATAAATATATTAAAAATATATATTTTATTTTGTGTTCCACAAAAGAAAGAAAGTATATTTTATTTATTAAATACAATGATTTTGAATACAAGTCAAAATCTTGAGGCTACAAAACCTGAACTAAAAAGACTACAAACAAACTACTTAATATTAATATTTAAACAACAAACTACTTAATATTCAGCAATATTATTGATTTGGCTGCACTGACACTATCCGATAAGAACTGAACTGAGCAGGAAGATGACATCACGGTTTTCTCCAGAGTTGCTTTATAGTTAAATTGAACTCATTTCATCATTGATGAACTTTATACAGCTATTGAACGGAACTATATCAACACTGTACTGACCTCAGCTGAACAATAATACTATTGTCTTTTTAGAGCTGCTTTACAGCCCCATTGAACTTTGTTTACATCATTGATTATTATTTCCTGTTGATCTCTGTAAAGCTCCTTTGAAACAATCAGTTTTGTGTGCTTTATAAATAAAGTGGTCCCACTTTGTATTAAGTGGCTTTAAGTACTATTTACTTACATCGAAAAATAAGTGCAATGTACTTATTGTGTTCAGGTTGTATTGTAAAACACATGTGCTGCTATTGAGGTGTGATACAGGTAAGGTTAGGGACAGGTGTGGTGGTGTGGGTGGGTTTAAGGTGTAAGGGAAGGGTCAACAGTGTAATTACAAATGTAATTACATAAATTAATTACAGCTGTAATTACATGTAGCTATTTTCAAAATATAAGTACAATGTAAAAACATGTATGCAAGACCATTGTATCAAATTATTAATTTCAATGTAAGTACATAGTACTTAAAGCCACTTAATATAAAGTGGGAACAATAAGGTTGACTAGATTACTCACTCCTGTTTTCTTTTTGTTTATAATGTCTCTGCACTGCTGCCCGACACTTTGCAAAATATTGCAACAGAAAACACACAAGTTAAAAAAGCTTTTAACATTTTACATGTAGTTACTGTAGTAATAACTATAAATTATGCACAATTACGTGCAACTAACCCAAAACCATACCCCAATCCTAAACCCATAGTAAGTACATGTAGTTCATTATTATTACACAGTACTTAAATGCATAATTACACTAACACGGACACCTTAAAATAAAGCTCAAGTGTAAACAAAGCAACTCACACAAAATCACATAAAATATAAAATATTTCCATTTTGAAAAATGTTCAATTCAAACACAACCATATTCACTTTATATATATTGGTCTTTTAACTGTGGCATGGACACGTCCCAACTGTCCATACCCAAATCTACATCTACAGTCAACTCAATTCATTTTCAGGAAGATTTGTATCCATTTTAGCGTTCTGCATGTGTGCTAACAGAGCTGTGCTGTGTGACTAGGAGTGACATGATTTATAGTGATGGATTTTGGAGGAGGGAAACAGACTCCACATGAAGCTCATATCCTGGTTGGCGTTCGAAACGCTCTTTAAGATGCTACAATCTGATTAGAAGCTACATGGAAATAAAATATGACAAGCATCCATTTTCTCTGTTCTTTTTTGACGCCAACTCATTTATTCCCCATTTCTTCTGCTGTCGAATTCTTTAAGAAGGGGCCAAATAAAACAGCTTTAATAACTGAGTAGAGTTACCTGCTGCTGGATTTCTCCGTCTAAATCTCTTCAGACAGTCACAGGAACAGCACCACACCAGAGAGAAACACCTGAAAGAGAAAAAGAGAACGGGATATAGAGATTTAGGGCACTGGGTAAAGATATGAGAGGATATACTCTCTGGCCCATCAGTCATCCACACACTAACTGAAACTGATAAAGATGTTTCATTTTTTATTCTTTAACGAAGAGGCTTAGAGTGAAAAGGGAAGTTGCATGAGACACATAAGAATGACAACCATAATGTAACACATAAAATCAAAGCTAACAAATCTATACATTATGTGTCACGATATTACAATTCTGTAAAGCCTGTAAAGTTATTCAAGCCTGTTATAAGTGGTGATTTTTTAAAACTTACTTTTACTTAATTGTTTTGCACAATCATTTTTTTAGCTTGTACATAGTTTGGATTTTGGTCGAATGGAAATAACTGAGCGTGTGTCTTTTTACATGCTTGCAGTGAATTGTTGCAAATCTGCTTTTTTCAAAATTGTTGGCATGACAATATCAACACTGTTTTTTTTACCTGATAATACAATTTAGAAAAAAATTGAATAAATCAAATTTAGGGGCAGAAAAAAACATTGCCTATCGCTTTTCCCCCAACCTTAATTTTAACCTATAGCACACTTGTAAAACATCAGATGCATTAATAAATAATTCATTCATTGACTTCAAAGATTCTTGCGCCTGTCAAATAATATTCCAGTGAAGTCAGTTAAAAGACCCTCTTGTCATCTGGTGACAGGCTTTGTGATTTATAAACGAGGTGACAACAAAGAGTCATGTGTTTCAGACAGTTTGAAGGTCTTGATTCATGGATTACTGAAGCTTATTTTAGAGGTCAAACTCATCAGGAGGATTGCAGCTACATATCAGATATATAGGAGGAGGAAACAGAAGAAGAGCAAGAGATGGAAGAGCGTGATTTTTCTATCCCTGACATTTCCTGTCTCATCATGTGCTCATGCTTATTGTGTTTGAACGCTTAGTAAGAAAAATGTGACAGCGAAGGAAAGGTAGTGTGTGTGTGTGTGTGTGTGTGTGTGTGTGTGTGTGTGTGCCAGAGAGATTGTCCTCAACCACCCTGACAACACTAAGTGTACTTTGAGAGTGTTAAACTGAAGTAATGTCAGACTACTCTCTTACTCCAGCAAACTTGGGAGTAAAAAACAGATATACACTACCTTTTGTACATGTGTGTACGTTTACAGGTAACTGCAGTTTGTCATTTGGTAACCTGAGCCCTGTTTGTTGTACACTGAACAAAATTATAAACACAACACTTTTGTTTTTGCCCCCATTTTTCATGAGCTGAACTCAAAGATCTAAGACTTTTTTCGGTTTGCAAAACTAAAGAATTTCTGCTCAAACTGTCAGAAACCGTCTCAGGGAAGCTCATCTGCATACTCGTCGTCCTCATCGGGGTCTCGACCTGACTGCAGTTCGTCGTCGTAACCGACAGCAGTGGGCAAATGCTCACATTTGATGGCGTCTGGCACTTTGGAGAGGTGTTCTCTTCACGGATGAATCCCAGTTTTCACTGTACAGGGCAGACAGCATGTATGGCGCCGTGTGGGTGAGCGGTTTGCTGATGTCAACGTTGTGGATCGAGTGGCCCATGGTGGCGGTGGGGTTATGGTATGGGTAGGCGTATGTTATGGACAACGGGTGCATTTTATTGATGGCATTTTGAATGCACAGAGATACCGTGACGAGATCCTGAGGCCCATTGTTGTGCCATTCATCCACGACCATCACCTCATGTTGCAGCATGATAATGCACGGCCCCATGTTACAAGGATCTATACACAATTCCTGAAAGCTGAAAACATCCCAGTTCTGGCATGGCCAGCACCGGACATGTCACCCATTGAGCATGTTTGGGATGTTCTGGATCGGCGTATACAACAGCGTGTTCCAGGTCCTGCCAATATCCAGCAACTTCGTCATTGAAGAGGAGTGGACCAACATTCCATAGGCCACAATCAACAACCTGATCAACTCTATGCGAAGGAGATGTGTTGCACTGTGTGAGGCAAATGGTGGTCACACCAGATACTGACTGGTTTTCGGACCCAAAACAAAAGTTCGGGGCATAAACAAAAGTGTTGCGTTTATAATTTTGCTTAGTGTATATTTCTTAAAAATTGCAAGATAGAAATGACATGCATCTTTATGAAATGTTTCAACAAAGTTATCTTTCATTCGAGTTGGTTTCATATGCTTAAAACCTCTTAAAAAAAACATTTTCAAGACAAATTTAAATCTAATGATTCTAAAATTGTCATGTGATATAAAGTGTACACATACGGACACATTTACCCAAAGAAACTTACACTGCATTCAAGCTACATTGCTTTTTCAATGCATGCATTCCCTGGAAACTGAACCCATGATTTTAGGGTTGCTAGCACCATGCTTACAGTTTAAGCTACAGAAAGGCTTTTTGAAAATAATAAAATGACAAAATGCAGAAATCATCAAGCACTGTGTCTGCTAAATCTGTCCTCATTAATCCGAAAGAATCTGATTAGTTGAAATTTACCTGTCCACTCCTTCTCAACTCAAAATCTGAAACAAGGTGCCAGTGATGGACCTTCAAGAGCAGTTTGAAATGTTGCTAGGGCACATGTGCCATCTACTCAGTCTGACAAAGCTTTGTCAGCAGGTCACCTGTTCTGTCAAAGTGCTCTGCTATCAACAGTGGTCTCCTCACCCGTCCCGACCTTCAGATGGTGCTTCGTGTACAGAGTGCGTGACATTTTAAAGAGGTGACAGCAATAGCGCAATGAAACACCGTGTTGTTCCCAACACATCAGATTCCTTCTATTTCTGTTATATTAAAAGCCAACTGTCTCTGGTAGACAGGAGCTCTTCCAGGCTTTCCTGACATCTCTATCAAGCAGAAGCTGGCACTCATTGTTTTGGCACATCACCTTGGAATAGACATCCAGGGTTAAAATGATCATACATTACAGGTACTAAAACACAACAAATATTAGCATGATGAGTAAATACTTTATAATATTTGAAATAATACAATAATACAATTTATCCATTGAAACCTGGATTTTTAAAAAAAGAAAGAAATTAAAGAAATAAATAATACATTTTCACTCAAAGTGTTATGCATTAAAAAAAAAAAAAAAAATTAAAGAGCATTTTTTAAAGTGGTCTCTAACTTTTGGAACTCACTGCACATTGTTTTTATTTATTTTTCACATTAAGCTGAAATTTATGAAAATTGGAGTGAAAAGAGCTTACTTTTCATGAAAACAATGTCACAATGTAAAAAAAACAAACAAAAAAAAACCTTAATGCCCCTGAATATAGGCTTTATTCTCTTATAATTTTAAATATAATTTCTCCCTATTTCCTTTCAAATATATTTTCTCACTTTTTCCTTTTGATTTTGAGGTCAAAATGTTCTTGACAGCCTTTTGAGTTTGATTACTGTATGTATATACAGTATGTCATTTTTGTGATTGGTTGATTGGCTTTGTTTTTACCCATAGATAATCTGCTTTCTAGTCAATAATGTCTTTATCTCTCAGTATATGACAGTATAACTCATGTTTTTAAGATTGCATGATGACAATGTTGTTCAGCAGAAATGGCTTTCCAGGAATTAACTATAATGCAGCTATGCAGTCGAAAACGACATCTATCATTACATAAATTATTATGCAAGGCCACAGGGCTGAACAGAGGCATTGAGAGGCATTGGAGTCACAAGTCTTTATAGAAGCACTGGCACAATATCTGATAAAACTGAGAGAAAACTCTCTTTTACACCTAATATGCCAAAGGTTGCCAGACACTTTGGAATTTATTAGTTGTCTGCACAGAGCGAGAGAGAGAGAGAGAGAGAGAGAGAGAGAGAGTGAAGAACAAAAGAGAACAGGGGAGACAACAGAGAAGTGTGGGCTTCAATCTGAATGAGTAAAAGGGTAAGCAATAGGGGCATAACATGTTTTTAGGAGGAGTGGATTAGACAGACAAAAAAAAAAAAAAAAAGATTCTAGAAGACAAATTGTCATAGCAGGATGACCACTGACATCCACCCATCATTTCCTAATGGATGATGACCCTGTAAAGGCTAAAGGTCACCCTTATCCCCCCTCAACCTGGCCTATCTAAATAGGACCACCCTCTAGTGACACAAGATGAAGCACCTCTACCCAGTGAACTCTGCAAAACAATCTTCTATAGTGGGGGTCCAATTGAGATAGACTGGGAGGTCTTGGGGGGGAAAAGTGTATTTCTGTATGCATAAGAAAGAAAGGAGGGAGGTGGAGAAAAAGAGACAGAGACGGACACAGAAATAAAGAGAGATATAAACAGATATGTAAAAGACTGGCAATACAAATGTCACATGAGTAAGAGTGTATATCTTTCAACGGGGTGACTTTCGGTTGTGTGTATTCTTTATGTCAACACCTGTCCAAAATAGCAATCTAAAAATCCCAAGCAGATGGGCTCCTTCACTAAATGACACACAGGAGGGGGAAATGGACCAATCCATATAACATAATGGAAAAACAGCCACCAAACTCAAATGTCAAGAGATCTTTCATCCAGACAATTGACTCACCTTAAAATGGGTGTAATTTTCTGTAGCAACAAATGGAACAAAAACGAGAAAGGAAAAGAAAAAGCTTCTTAACAGATTTCAAAACACTCATTTTGCCAAGATCCCTTTTAAAGCAACTCAGTGCACTCGGCAGCCATATTGGTTACGCTTCATAATATGCACTTGAATGGGGAAAGACTAAAACCTCTAAAACTGTCAATGCTATGTTTAAATAACAAATTTCATATCAGGCACACAATCTACAAACAACAGTTCCATATTCATACAACTCAAAAGAAAAAAAAAAAAAGAAAAAAAAAAAGAATACATTATGCGCATTTAACTCTTTACCCACCAGCTTATTAAAAAGTTGCCAGCCACTGCCAGCATTTTTGGTCATTTTCACAAAACACCATGGCATGACCCCTAGAATACTTTGTTGTATGAATATCTGAGCATGCAATATATAAAAAGAAAAAACAGAGACACTGCTTTAAAAAAAAAACGAAAAAAAAACAAACTTGCATGTGGGTGTGTTTCATAAAAAAAGCAACAAAAGACTTTGTCAAATACTACAACATGCATAAGCAATGCTCTTATCGCTTGTTTCTGCTTCTTCTTCGCCTGTGTTTTGATCCGGAGATTACCAAATAACAGTGAAAACACGGAAAATTCCGTCAATGGGGGGGGGGGAGGAGAGTTAAGTAAGCAAACAGTTGATGAAGAAAAGGTTAGGGTTCTTTTAACTGTAAGGTGGAGCTGCAGTGTCAAATTAAATATTATAATATCCCAAATGGTCTACACACACAATCGGTTTCGCATTTAGCATCAGCACAAAATTAAATCTTGAGGAAGAGTCACACAACAGATCAGAGTAATTTAGATATAATCCACCTTTATGTGGCCAGTCTTTATTGCCCTGGGGCATTCACTACCCTCCCCCTTATATCAGGCACACATCTTATACATGTTAAGATTGTGCAACTTACAGTATACTACACTCATAAATTTTTTTTAAAGTTCGACATCAACCCAAGTATTCCTCAATCTATTCATTATCAACAATATAACAAGAAAAAAAGGATGCCTGTTTGTTGCAATTATTTTTTGAGTAAAAGTTACTGTTTTCGGTTACTTATTACTAAAACATTAAGTTTTAGTATAATTTACTAAAATGTTATGTTCACTATAGTTGTGTGTGTGTGTCAAGTACTATATATATATGTATATAGACACACACACACACACACAAACTATTTTATAATATAACATAATAAGTTGTGATCGACAGGACTTAGAAATTTGACAAAAAGACTTTGCTTGCTACTACCGTTTACTACTAGAGTTTGCTATGGGAGAATATTATACCGGAGATCCTAGCGGAAATACGTAGGCAATCAGCGAGTCCATGTGTGCATGTTTTTCCACCCAGCAACAGTCAAGCAGTCTCACCCTAAACTCACGCCATTGGTTGAGCCTGAAGTTGACAAGTCGGGCAGCTCAAACAAATAGAAATGTTTTGAAATTGCAAAAGTGCCTCAATTTTTACACTGAATGGCTTGAAGAAGTCTATAGACAAACTGGGACAAAAAAAGTATTTTGTCATTGAAAAAAGATATAGCTACCTTCACCTTTAACTCCATCACTAGCATCACTGACAAGAACTGCAAAAATAGCAAATCTTTTCAAACAGGTTTCCTGAACAATGTTGCTGTCTGTCATTGGTCAAGTCAGACAGATAGCCCCGCCCTAAATTCACGCAATTGGTTGAGTCAGTGTTGCTATGTGGGCTGGTCGGAATTCTCAAACAAATAATTGTAAAGCGCTATAGAGCCACACTGTTTTTTGCCAACGAATGACTGGCTTGCAGTTGTACAAAGTACTACAAAATTACTATATATATATATATATATTTATATATATATATATATATATATATATATATATATATATATATATATATATATATATATATATATATATATATATATATATATTTATATATATATATATATATATATATTTATATATATATATATATATATATATATTTTTTTTTTTATAACAAAATCTACCAACTAAACAGACAGAGGGCAAGAAAGACAATCCAGATACACACATTCCCAACCGGCAGACAGGTCTGAAGACAGGGAGCATCACCTATGTCATCTGTGGCGAAAGGCCAAGCCACACCTCCCGTGGTAGCCATAACTGTAGCCTAAAATAAGCCGTGAGTAACAGCAGCCGGGCCAACAGGGACGAAGCGGGTGACTAAACACGACATGGCGCTGGCTTTAGCTGAGATGAGAGGAGAGAGGGGATGAATCACGGGAACAGGCGATCCCTGGAGGAAAGCCCCTGCACTCAGAACACTCCGTCCTTGGGAGCTGAGGATTGATGGGAATCGAGTGATAAAAATCAAACTGTCCTTGAGTCCCCTGAGCCTGAGACATGGACGTACTTGCTGAAGTGTGTGCCGCAGTGACATGTTTCCCCCGTGGGTTCAGAGGCTGATGCAGGATAGGCCTGTGTCAGGCTTTTGTCTGAACCCTTACTCCAGCCATCAGCGGTAAGATGTATTAGGAAGGGAGGCGGATTTGGAAATGAGGCGTAAGATTGAATAGTTGCTTTTAAAGGAACGGGTCAGGCGAGGTGTTTCGGTAAAGAGGGGAGGGAGTGGTGCTGACCAATACAATACAGTCCTACATAATGAGAGAGCATGTCAGGGTATCGGAAAAATCTCTGTAAGTGTAAAAAAAAGTCAAGCTGCATGTTTCGTAGCACAATAATGAGGGAAATTATTATATAGAAATAAAGCGTGAATGTATATATCTGCTTTGAAATCAGGAAGCGTGTTGAGATGCTCTGAATACTGATAAGACCAAACCGCCCTCCTTTTTGGATGATCGTTGAAAGCTGGTTATTCGATAGATGAGCGCTGATCCTTTTATTGTCTGCGGACCTAAAAATGAAAATTCTGTCATCATTTTTTCATCCTTATGTCCAAACCTGCATGAAATTCTTGACATTTTGAAGAATGTTTCTGTGACTGTCCATAAAATGAAAGTCAGTGGGGTCCAATATTGAACATCCTTCAACATTGTCCTCAGTTAGGGTGATGCAAGCAACTCAGGTCAACACACCTTAATTGCGTTCCATCAGAAGCATCCCTTTACTCCAAGCCACACCTCAAACTTAAACAATCCACCTTCAGAGTGCTAAGATTACATGATAGTCAAATTTACACAGGACAAACAGAGTGTGTATGCTCCAAACAGAACAAACTACAACCAAGATATACTCTAAATTCAGTCATTTTGTTTAATTGTATGAAAGTCTGTCCCTACAAATCAGTAAAGTGCCTCAGTGGTCTATAATAAATTGCCAATGGTGTAAATAGCTGTATTGAATTCCTACTAAGCACAAATCACAACACACACACACACACTCACAGACTTTTCTACATACCAGAAGATGTGCGGCTCAAGCCAGTGACCGCACATAGTGGCACTCCAGCCTGAGCAGGTACATCTCTTTAATAGGATGCTATCGACCAGCTACCCAGACTCCACTACATGCAGATCGATTCTCTGCCCAGAAATAGCCTCTGGAGACTGAGCTCCGAGGAAGCGTGGTACTGTGTATACGCTTGAATACTAGACTGCATTTCTGAGATCCACTGCTGTACTTTATGTTTTGTGTGTCTCTGAACGGTGAGGAAACCACATCTTAGAAAAGATTGTAAACAACCTGGTGCTGCAGGTGAATTTGAGAGAATCCATAGTATCCATTTACTTAAAGGAACCGTATGTAAGATTGTGGCCAAAACTGGTACTGCAATCCCTTTCAAATGACTGTAGAGCGGTGTATCCCCTCCCCCTCCCCCTGACTCGAGGTTGCCAGATAGGCTGGCATTTTTTATCCGACACGTTTGTAGCTGCAGCTGTGGTAACTAGAGCAGAGCTGGCAACCCGGATGCCGAAACACTACTGACTTCGTGATTGGTAGATAGGTGGAGGGTGGCGCATCAGGCCAAAACACAGCATGACAACATCAACATCAGTTGAGGGCTGCAACTTCACTTTTAAATGACAATATCCTGGCCGGACTACTGTTGTCAGTGATATAAGTATTTGAAATGAACATGATTTCTTAATGTCTAGTGACATATCAGGGCCATTTTATGATTAATTGAAATACATTTCTTACATACGGTTCCTTTAAGGCGAAAAATTTTAACTAGCAGATATCACCATGAAACTTTCCCTGTTGATTACCTACATTAAGGTGAGAAAAAAATGTATTACAAGTTTTCTGTAATTTAATGTTTAAATGTGCAAATTAGGCTATATCTAATTAAATGCGCTAAATCTGAGTATTGGATAAAGCCAGGTTAAAAAATATTTTTTCATTGTGTTCACATATTAGATGGGAAAAACATTACAGAGGGATTTATGGATATCTACTTTTGTTATCCTGTAAATCAGAATATACTGTCAATAGCCTTTAAAAAATCATTTTCGCCATGTTTTTGGGAATAAAATGTTATATAAATCAGGCTAGGAACAATATATTTACAAATCCCTCTGTAAATGTCTTCATAATATAACTAGGTACAAGACTGGAAAGTTTGGTGTATAGAGGTGCTACTGAAGTGGAGATTTCGGACTTGGAGTATGAGAGAAAAGTCATTTTGAGAAAACGGGCTTTAAAGATTTATCATCAGCCAATGAGATTGCGCATTCAGCCCTTTTACTTTCACGATTGGTTGCTGATAAAAAGGAAGTGACCATATTTGGATCCGACAGCATTGTACAGGAGAGAGAGAGCTTTCCAGCGGTGCATGTGATGACATAGCCTGGTAATACCAAACTCTGCTACTTCGCTTTGCTTCGTAGACAGAGTCTGGCATGGCATAATTGAAAAGTGTTTTCTTTCTCGCGGGGGGGGCGCTTGTCTGGAGTTTAAAATCATTGGTTACCCGTAAGCCAATCACATAACGTTTGGTTATGACGTGTGTTATGCGCTGGCTCAGCCGCATCTAACTTCCACTGTAAACACATGTATGATGCGAAAACAAAACCATCAAGCGAAATACCGGAGTGAACATGGCTGTGAACGACTTTTGCAGATTATGTGAAGTAAATCTACGCATCCACGGTACAATCAGCATCTACGTCACGGCTCTCAGCCCGCCCTCTGTTCGTTGATTGGCCGGCTGTTTTCAGGCCGGAGGAAAACGGAAAGCTATGACGCTGTCTCAGACTGAGTACAGAAGCGAAATGAAATTGAGCGGAAGTACGAAGTCTGACGTAGTCAGGCTAGTGATGACAGGGAGCAGACAGCGATCGCGGAGCAGCATGTTGATTAAGAACGGCAACTTTACTGTCATAATTTACTGTCGTTCCAAACCCATAAGACTATCGTTTATCTTCGGCACACAAATGAAGATATTAATGAAATCTGAGCGATTTCTGTGCCTTCGTTCACAGTCTATGCAACTATTATTTTGATGCTTCAAAAGGTTCATAAAGAGACCGTAAAACTAACCCATATGAATCGAGCGGTTTAGACAAAATTGTCTGAAGAGACTATTGCTTAATACAGTATGATGAACAGACTGAATTTAGGCTTTTATTTACATTCAGTGCAATTACACATTTTGTTTACACCTATTTATGTAAATAAAATAGGCTAAATGTTTGACTGATTAGCTCTATTTGGTGAGGACTAGTTTTTGTGAAACACAAATCCAGTTCAAACTGAGCAAGTCTGTTTTCCTCAAACAACCTCTGCAAAAGTTACCAGTAAATTAACTTTTCCAAAAATTCTAGTTAGAGCTACTTTGTGCTTCTTCATTGTGCACTCTGACCTTTTGTCAACTTTATGGGTAAAACAAGTTTGTAGCAGGTCACGTTCTGCTGTCATCCTGTGTGACGTAAAAATTAAAATAAATGAACCGTGTTTCTTTGCGTTTTTCTGAAAAGTTTGGGGTGGCACATAAAATGAATTCTAGATGGAAACTATGAACCTCATCTCTTATGAACAAAGAATATAGTCCTATAGTGTGTTGTGGACTGTCTTTAATCTGAGTACTCTCTAGTTTTCCTGAGTTGTATTTTGTTTTGTTTTTTCCTGTGAACTACTGAACTTTTCTGCAGATTGGAAATATTTTGGGTATTGTTATTGTTGTTTGTCTTTGTTTTCACTTAATACATGGTACTACCAACACCAAAATTAAATTATCCGTCTCCGTGTTATTATTTACTCTTTCAACACCTCCTTGAGACGAACTCTATCTTCTGTAGCCCAATCATTATTTAACCTTCTATAGCCATATTCATCTGCTATTTAACACATATACCCCGCGTATATGCTACATATAGAACGTCTTTTGACTAAATAAAAGTCACAGTTTTCCAAGAGGCTACAACTTGCATTTCTATTTTGTGTAAATACAGGCATGGAAACATACAGACTGCTCAGTAGCAGTAGTAGCAGTGTCAGGTACTCATTAATTTATCCCGTTATATATCAAATTATATCATGTATATGTCTGGTTTATTTCATGGCAAATGCATCTAGATCACATGACTATCCAGAACGCCCACATCCAGGGAATAGACACTCCAATCTTAGTAAAAAAGACTAATTCTCATTTTCCCAATGCCATACTGAATCAGTACATGAAATCCCCACCTTAAACGTTGTTTGGAAATCTAATCCTTTCTGAATAGTGCTATTGGCCGTTTCTAGGATCTATGACACATCAGAGCTCAGAAACCTTTCCTTTGCAATAGCTAATCACAGCCAGATTGTGTTTCATTTTAGGAGCTCCGTTAGTGTGTAGAAAACCTGAGCATTGAAGAGTGAGGCGTAACTAATCTCATCGTTTTAGCCAGAGCTGTATTTTTTTCAAAAACTCTGGAAAGTGGGGCAGTGAGCTGTGCCATGAAAAATTGAAACTTTCCCCCTCCGGGCCCATGAGCATAAATAGAGAGGCCTTCGTCAGTCTTTCCCCTCCTTTCTGTCCCCCTAGTAACATCAATCCTTCTCTCAGACTTGCGCTATCATTGTGCGAAGGTGAGGATTACAGCGGGATTAAAAACTGGAAACTTTTGCCCTGCTCAGGGAACCAGATTTCCCAGATTATAGATCAGCCTCTGTCTGCGGGTGGTGTTGACAGGAGCATTGTTCATTTGTTTGTGAGTACTCAGTTCAGGTCTTTATAGGAACGTCTTTCAAAGAAACCCCTAAAGACATTTGAGATGACAGGAACACCAGTGCAATGGCTCTGGTTAACTAACAGATGTTACATGAAAATGTGAAGAATACAGGTTCCTGCATTCTCTAGCGTGGAGGGTAGTTTAGAAGTCTTCGAAGTAGTTAAGAGATGAAAACAACAGCTTCAACTCAGTAGGCCCTGGCCTACTGAGTTTTTTAAACATCACACCACTTAAAAGGAACAGCTAACTCAAAAGTGAAAATTCACCCTGAACCTCATCATTCAAACCTGAATGCAAAAGGAGATTTCATAGTGACCAAGGACTGTCAAGCTGCTCAAAGGACAAAAAACAAAACAATAAAAGCAACATTAAAATAGTCCATATATCTTGTATTGCAAAGTCCTCTGAAGCTATATAATCTTTTTTTGTGATGAACAGACTGAAAGCCATTTTTCACTCACAAATCAAATCATTCATGCAAATCATTATGCAGCTCTCAAATTAAATATGGTGTACATTTCGCACCATGACGCTTGGTAACAAAACACACGAGAAT
The DNA here is from genome assembly GCF_965113295.1 of Leuciscus leuciscus. Lineage (NCBI taxonomy): Eukaryota > Metazoa > Chordata > Actinopteri > Cypriniformes > Leuciscidae > Leuciscus > Leuciscus leuciscus. The sequence goes on along the minus strand of NC_138725.1, from coordinate 51,559,357 downwards.
GAATTATGTTTGACGGTGTTAATGTATAACCTGCATCATAAACGGCATATTTGTTTTGAGAGCCGCATAATGATGTGCATGAATGATTTGATTTGAGAGTAAATAATGGCTTAAATTTCATTTTGTTCTTACAAAGTAATCATACAGACGTGGAATACAGCACATGAGTCATATAGACTACTTTTATGGTGCTTTTTATTGTGCTTGACAGCTGAAGGTCACTCTTGTTGTATGAAAAATAGAGATTCTTAAAAATTCTCCTGTTGTGTTCCATCGATAGATAACCAGAATACGAATTTGGACCATCATGAAGGCGAGGAAATTATGAAAGATTGTTCATTTTTTGGGTGATTTGTCCCTTTAAAGGTAGTTTAGTTTTGTCTAGGGCCTCACTATGTGGCTGGCAATAACAGAGGTTCATCTAGCAGACTTGTTTTCTCAAAGTTTCTGCTTTAAAATCTTTTTGCTGATATGGCAGTCTGATTTGGTATTTTACTCAAGAAAATACTTTCTATATGCCCTTTTGGGTTTATTTTACTTTCCCTGCATTTTAATTTCTGAAATTTGTTTCATCTTTATGCTTATTACTTGTGTCCAAATGAAAATACTATTATTCATAACAGACATTTCCACAGGGTACAAACACACACACACACACACAGACACACACACACACACACACACACGCACACACACGCACACACACGCGCACACACACGCACACACACGCACACACACACAACCCTGAGACGAAGTGTTTCCACTGGGATTTTGAATCCTGTGTGTTCTTGCACAATCTGAACCACTGAATAGAAGACAGCTTTAGATGGACCCTAACCCATTAAACCATGAATAAAGGTCATTGTATGGCTGTGCTAACACTGCGGTGATCATGAAAAAGAGTTTTAAACGTGATTAACATTGGCTACAAAGAAGAGGAAGATCCCTTTGATCATCCCAACAGGAGCCTGTGCAGAAACACATTTCTTTTCTCAAATAACCCTGGCTGACTTCTAACAACAGGATCTGGCAAGAGGATCATGAGAGGTCCACAGGTACAACGTGTACAGCTGCAGGTCGGAACGGGAATGTTGGGAAGTAAATTTCACTGTGAGACATTCAGCACTGGCAGATTCACCGATCTATCAGCTGTAGAAATACAGAGGTACTGTCAGCGCCGTACAGATGTTGAGCCACATCTGCCTTCAATCGCACATTAAAAACATGGAGAAGAAGGGCAGGGAATACAGGTATTTGGCAGGCGCGGAGCAGACGTGTCAAACTGAATTACTGGGGAACAATTGATGGGCTTACAACGGCACAAAATCCGCAGAAAATGAGCCATTTGTTCGTCAAACCCAATACATAAAACACATAAACAAGACTTACTGGCAAATCAACACTCTCTTAGCTTTTTATTGAATAAAAACAGGGGCAGACCATTGTGCAGCAAAACAAAAAAGAGATTCTTGGGCTGCACAATTAATGGAGAAAAAAAATTGCGATTAGGCTAAAGCTGCCGCGATTAACTAAACATGAACAGTGCTGATTACAGTAGTTCTGTTTAGATCTACTCCCTGTATAGCTGCAAACTGTATAGTTGCAAGATTGAGCATTGTATTCAATCACACACATTCAAGTAGAATGTGAATGTAATGGCCAATCAGAGGTGTTTATAATACCACGACATAATAAATCCTCTGTAAAAGTGGACTAGTAAGTAAATTAGTTTTTCTGTTCAGCGTGATGATGTTTAATGACCCTAATGGCTTTTGTAGTCCCATTTAGGGTGTGTTCACACTCGCTGGTTCGTTTGATCCGGATCAAAAAAAGTCCTGGTCTGCTTAGCGTTTGCATTAGCATTTTAACACCGAACCTAAAGATAACATACCTAAAGGCATAGGGATACGTTCACAACCTGATTGGTCAGCTTTTATGACGAATATTTCGAGATGGAACTTACCGAACATCCAAAAAAATGCTGTGTGCTGGGCTAAATGCCCTCGTTGTATGCGTGTAGCCTGCATATGATGGTATTTTGACCAGCTGAGAACTCATGCAGAGCTTATAAAATGTGTAAAGTCAAAACAGCGGCAAGAATTCCTCCATCACACACAGAAACGAAGATCTGCTGCGAGGAAACGCGATTCTGATACCCGTATCGAACTGTGATAGGTAAAATTGCGACTATGACAAGAAAAAACAGGTATGCTTGAGCATTCTGTCCTTTTTATGGTCACCTCGTGACATCATGGCCTGCTTTTGGTTAATTTACATGTATTTGGTCCATGTAGCATTCATATTTCATTCGAACCGCTCCAGAGTTCGTTTGGTAGTGGACTGAGACCCATCTTTTCAGGGGTCTCGGTCCGCTTGTTTTGTGCGCACCAGGATTCGTATGGTAGTGTTCACACTTATTCAAATGAACCGCACTAACAGAGCAATCGCACCAGGGTTCGTTTTAATCGAACCAAACATGCAAAGTGTGAACACACCCTTAATCACTTATTAGCAACCATCCTTTTTTCGAAAGTAAAAGCTTAAAATTATTATTCAGTATTACTGAAGTCATAATTTATGTTACAGAATAAAACATTAAAACATTCTGAGCTTGTGTTAACCACATATCTTATTTTAGGAGTTTAGCCAATGACCCATTAAAACAGGGTTTCTCAAACTCGGTCCTGGAGGGCCGCTGTCCTGCACAGTTTAGCTCCAACCCTGATCAAACACACCTGAGCAAGCTAATCAATGTCTTCAGGATCACTAGAAACTCACAGCTAGGTGTGTTTGATCAGGGTTGGAGCTAAACTGTGCAGGACAGTGGCCCTCCAGGACCGAGTTTGAGAAACCCTGCATTAAAATATCCCATTAACTTTGGGACTATGGAACCAGAAGTTTAAAAATGCTACCTTGATTCCGGGGTTTATGACCAGCACACACTCTATGGCACTCAACACGCAAGCTCACACAAATGCTGTCACTACAACCAACAAGGTATGAGATGTAAATACTTTGAGTTTAAAGAGAGTGCAGAAATCAGTGTTGAACTGAGGTGACTGACAGCTTCAGTGATAATAAAAACCAGTTCGCATTCTGTATAACTTATTGACACATTGAACAACAGTTTGGTTCATCATCAGCAAGCAGCTCTAAGAGATTCTGTTCTCAACAATACAGAAAGAGTATATAAATACACACTCACACTGACATACACGTATAATACCATGCCAGAATGAGGTTGAGGAAATGATGCAGCTCTTCCAGCTGGGTTTTTTGTGCATGGCTATCAAAAATGAAGCATAATCTCTTGGGCTAGAGGACTAGAGTGTTTATTTTACTAGACTGAGACTCACAAGCCAATCCAGACCACACGTACTCCACTCTCCTCCACCCCGCACTCACTCACTCCCTCTTTCTAACACACCCTCCTAAATCATTCAGCTATACACTCACAAACACGCAGTCAAACACACGCTAAACCCAGCCAACAATACAGACGAGCGGAGACAATGTGCATGCTCAAAATACAACAGAGCGATGACATCAACGTCTTCAATCCCTTACGTACTAAACACGCAAACACACACAAACACCCGAACACACACAGGTGCTTTTGCGGACCACACACTCCAAGCTGGGCTTACTTCATTAGACTAGTGCCAAGATAAGCACCCAAATTAGGGCCTTCCAAACTACAGGGAAGAGTGAAGGATTTTCCATGCTGTGGTTAGAGTGCTTTCTGAAAAGGAGGGAGCCCATGTACTGTAACGATACTGGAATTCACTTTGCTCATGACAGACAACATCAGTTTTAGAGGACCAATGTGCCTTGACACCAAGTAAAGATTGTCATTTTAATCATCTGAGAATATACTGCTAAGCACTAGTTTAATTTGAGTCTTTGGTTTAAACTTTAAATTATACCTAGCAATTTACCAACAGTTTTATGTGTTCTCGTTTATGTCTCATGTATCCCAGAGTAACTTGGGAAATTATGAACAGACACAGACACAGACACAGCTCCTGTCCAAATGCCACCCTAAGCCCTTGCAATCATTCAAAGTCTATACTTTGTGGACGTAATCCAGCACAAACTGTTATGTAACAGTTTGGTCCCTTTCAAGAAAAGTCAGTTCACTCTGTGGCCATATTTGCAATGCCTCCTGGAGGCTATTTCAAGCATGCAAGACCAAACTCACATATCAAATAACATAATTCACTTAGGCAACAAAACCTGCATAATCTATCTCAAAAGTTGTTTCTTATGCTCAAATAGCATTAAAAATAGGGCTTCACAATATATAATTTTAGCATAGATATCACAATGTGTGTCAAGTAGGGATTGTAGTTGAAACGTGATCCATACGGACCAGGAACCATGGTTCAAAATGCAAGTTATTCTCCTTTTGAGTCTGTTTTTAGGGCTGCACAATTAATCGCAATTTACATGAAATCACTCTTAAACCGATTTGGCTTATCGCGATTATGAAATCGCAAAGGCTGCGATTATTTTTTATGCACAGCTTGTCATTGATGTACGGCTCTGTAAACGCTGCTCCACCTGAAAGCACTGTGATTTTGAATCACTTATAACGTGCATTTGAAAAAGCAACACACGTCAAACATCTTTCCAAACATGAGAAGCATTTATGAACCTCTTGTCCAACAAATCTTGTACAACATTTAATAACATGCTTTTACTCCAAACTCACTTCATAACGACAGTTGAGCATCCTTCTGTGAGATGATGTGGCTTCTTACACAGAATAAGGCAGTCGTGTGTTTATTAGTCATTTTTAATAAATCAAAGCGTTTCAAAATCAAATCAAAATAATTATAAGCCAGAATTATAATATCAGTATATCCCTAACTGCAAGAGCACATGTCCCGACTGATCAAGCATAAGAGAGAAGGTCAAAGCACGGGGCCAGGATGACTAAGGAGCAGATGGCAATAAAAGTCTTACTCAAGGTCGCAAGCATAGTGTGACAAACAAATTTTGAATTGAGGAATTTTAAGCAGGGTCTTTCAGTTAATGGTGGACTAGCCTAACTGTAGAGCCGACATCCCTATCAACTCAATAGGCCTTAATTCAACTCCTCTGTTTGCAAAGAAAGAGAAAAAAAAAAAAGATACAGTGAAGTTATGGCTGATTTCTTAGTCTAGTTCAAGAAAATTAGCCAAATACAACACATACAAAAATCACAGTCTTGTAATCATGCTAATAATGAACATGAATTACTGATAAAAATCAACCTCTCAATAAATGTGCTGGATAAAACAAGACTTTGGGTGAAATAGATTTACGAGGGAAACAAATCACTCATATGCACATGTACTCAATAATATGAAATGTGAGGAAACGTTCATCCAGAGGAAAGGCGACTCACTGTCCCCAAAAAGGGGAAGTCCCTGTTAAAACAGAAGCCATTGGCGCACTTAACACCTCTAAAATGTTTGCCAAGATCCCAGGCGTCTCCTCATAGCCGCTTCCTACACTGGTGCCAGTGGCGTGGCAACACTTCCTATTCCAGACCCTGCTCTACAGGATATCCTGTGTCTCTGGTATCAGCAAACCTCACGTGAGGACCCTTTCCAACCTCAACTCCACTCGGAGAGGAACTCGGTGTCTTTGAGTCAATTATTATTATTTTTTCTATGTTTGGAAACGTATGGCAAGTCTATAATGGCCAGTCTTCCTGAATTTAAGTGACTACACTTGTTCAGACTGCATTCTTCATCTAGATTCATTTCCAAACAAGGAGGCGGTATTTATTTGAATATAAAAAGTTTTGCAGTACTAATAAAATTGAAATGGTTCAGTAAAAGCAAAACTCAGTTAAAAATCTTTAATATGCTGTTGTTTACTACCAACAATTATTTTGACCTTTCCCTCAGTTCGTAAAGACAACTAAAAATTGTTTTTAAATAAACACAATGGAAATTTGAGGCAAGGCATTGCACCCGCATAAATGTTAAAATGCACAGAGTTTTGAAAGCATAGCCATAAACATTATGGTCCGGTTTCACAGACAGAGTTTAGATTAAGTTAGGATAAGGCCTTAGTTCAGGACATTAGGACATTTAAGTAGTTTTTATAAACGTACCTTAGAAAAAAAGAGACAAAACAATGGCACTGACATATTTTAATATATGTCAGTGCAAGTTGCTTTCAGTTAAAACAGCTTAAACATTCATAATCTATCTTAAACCTTGTCTGTGAAACCGTGGGTATACGTGTTATTATGAGACTAACATTGTCTATGCAAAATTTTAACACATTTTTCCAACTCCTGCCAGCGACCGCTTTAAGATTCGCTTTATGCATACAGCAATCAAATAATTTTATAAATGGAGACAAATAAAAAAAAGAAACCAATATAAAGAAAAAGTATCTATCAAAGCGCTTTAAAAATGAGCTGTACTGTTTTAAATGGAATATATTTCCCCATCAATTTCCATTGTAAGTGTACAGCATGTTTCTAAAAACGAAGGGACAAGTCTATTTTTTTGTGGTAAACGACAGCAAGCCACAGATGTTGTCAACAGAGCTTAACTGGTAGTAAACCAGCAACACTCCTTTAAAGCAGCTGTTGTCTTTAAATTGTGGACTGGAATCTAGTGTAGTTCAGCCTTCGCTTCATTGATCAACATCACAGTTTTTTCTTCACTGAATCTATTAGCTCCAGCATGACTGAACAGCAAATAACCATTACTTTGTCTTAACCATGAGGATGTCCTTACAGCACACAATCAAGTAAAGAACTTCCTTGCGCTTTATTCAATAAAGCTTCCAAGACATCAAGACCAGACTACAGGACATAATGATCACAACCGTGAGCAGCACACAGAAACAGCCCAGATAAGAGAATTACTCTCATAGCTCATCTGGGCTCCATTCTCGTCCCCATTAGGAAGGTCTGCTCCATTGTCATGATAATCCACCAAATGGCCTCCCTTTTCAAGGTCTGCGGAGTGTCTGAGGCCACACTAGAGTAAAGGAGAATCGAACAATCATAGATCACATCATAGGACACGTCCGTCAGAACAGCCACTTGCTCAGCCACCTGTTAAGTCTTGCCCTAGTGAGGACATCGACCCCTCGGATCAAACATACTCATCCCTTTTTAAAGGATCATACAGAACTGAATTGATTGTCTGGAGAGTCCAGGATTATTTGAAGAGGTTTATCAAGTCCTGCTAACTATACAAAGTAACAGCCTCACAGGACTCGCAGGATCAACTAGGCTCGTTTGTATGATCTGAGATCACACATTACTAAACAAAACACAACAGTGATCAAAGTGTCTTTTTACATTCTCCACAGGGATGACAAGTGAGTCTAGTAATAAAAAAACCTCAAATTTAAACAAAGTAATATATTAATTTCATTAAACACACTCTCGGATATAGACTTGATGCCACAAATCAGACTGGGCTTATGGAAAATGGATCTGCAGACATCTCTTTATGGACCTGTTTTACTTCAACTAACCTAATGCTTACTAACCTCTGCCAATCACAACATCTAGACTTCAGAGCGTTGGTTAAATTTAGTTTCCACTTGCATACACTCTTAAATATAATCGTTTTTTTGTTGCCATCTATGGTTCCATGATGAACCTTTTACGTCAATTAGAACCTTTCCATTGCACTAAAGGTTCCTTGTAATGTGCAAAGATTCTTTAGATTTGTAAATTACTCTTAACACTAAGAAAAAAATGGTTCTGTTAAGAACTTAAACTGAAAGGTTTTTGAGGAACTCAAAATAGCATAGAAGAGCCATTGCTGTGAAAACCCCTGTTTTGTAAACTTAATTTTTTTAAAGTGTAGCTCACTATAAAAATCAACACATTTTAGTCGTCATCATATTAACAAAACCAGTGTAACTGCACTGCAGCCTAATCATGAGTATTATTTTTGGCTAAGTGAGCATGTCACATGTTGTATATAAGTAAACTATATTCTTGTACCTCACAACTCATGGATTTCTGAGGTTCAGTGGTTTCTACCTGCAGAAAACAAGCCCCTATTGTAGTTTAAAGACCAGTGATAGAGGAATGCAAAGGATGAAGAAAGCTAAAAGCATTTTTACTTGCTTGCCATTATAGGGGCAGGCTGTCATGGCTGGGTTACAACTTGGAGAACTAGTGTCCATGGTGCACTGGGGGCTATAAATCAAGAGTGAGTGAGCCAGCGCAGCGACACTTCTGCTCCAGATTTACACACGCTATCTGGGTTTTTATGAGCGCATTGAGCAAGGAGAGGAGCCTTTGAACTGTTGTGTCATGCCACGAGGTGGTTCAAAGACTCACGGGGGAGATGTGAAGAGGCCCACTGTCATGCACCTCCAAAGATCAGTGGCTCTGTCTGACATGTCCTAACAGATTTTTCGCCTTTCTTCAATGCAGGCCACACAGCCTGTTTGTGCTAATACAACAACACTAACATTTCCTAACACAAATATAAATTGTATTTTTTCTGTAGCAGTGTCTTTGTGCCTAAGATTTCTTTTGATCAAAGTGGTAGCAATTCGAAGGTCTGTTTTATGGGTGAGCTGCAATGCCATTTTTTTTTATCTGGGTCTATTAATTTATTTAAAAAAAAATTTTATTCATACATATAATGGCTTAAATTGTACATTTCATGTGGTGCAACCCCAATGAACAATGATATTTATAAATGTTTTTTTTTTTTATTCGTAATAAAATCTTACCTTGAAATACATATGAAAAACATATTTGAAAATAATCATTAAAATGTGTACTCACATGCAATCACGGTGTAGTTTATTTCATTTTTCATTTTTAAGTCAATGATTTATTTTATTTTTATTTTTAATGGTATAAAGTTTTTCAAAACCGCATGAAACCAACATTACCAGAAAAAAAAAAAAATCTAACCACTTGTTTTAAAAAAAAGGAAAGATTTTCTTGTCTTTATCTTGGACACTCTTATTTTGTCATTGACCCTTATATGTTACATCGTCTCCCTGCAGAGAAACACAAGCCAATAAAAAACATCCAGGATACATGAAACATCTAAATATATACTGTTTTTTTGTTTAGTTTTTTTAACTTAACCACCTTTCTCTCATTCTTCTTTCAGCAAGAGGATTTTAAGCCTGGAAAATGTGCTTGCGGCTCTCGAGGTCTGGAATACATATTAGCTGTGAAATCATTTAGTAAATTTTACGTGTGGTGAGTCTTTGAGTAATTGTATACTGATAGCCCACCTCCAGCGTGACATTTTTAATTCACCTTCATTTGGTCATGCACACAGACAGACAGAGCGCTTAGAAGATCACATAAACAATTCATAAGTGTGTTCACTTTACATTAATTGTTTCCATTTATTGGACCTGTCAGGTTCATCAAATCATCTCATCTCATTTTATCCATTACTCCTACTCTCGCTCTATTACTACAGGGCTGCAGCGTATAAAAGGAAATCCAGGTTGGATTAGGATCAGTAGCAGCTCCTGACCGTAAATTTAGGGTCTTAGGGCTAGTTAATGATAAACATTTAATATTCTAATCGCTGAACACATGCAGAACAGTTTTGGCAGATGTTGTGTTATTAAGCCTGAGGGTGGCGCTCTAACGTTGATTGACAGACAGGCTCTAAGTACACACAACACACACATAGAATGCCATCTTAGAACTGCCTTAATGTAGCGTTTGTTGCCTCAGAATGATGTTTTAGAGAGTATTACAAATTGTGGAGGAATTCTGGCGACAAAAAGAAAGTCATGTCTATTTGTAACGGAGGCCAGCTAGTAGTCGTTGTGCGAGTAAACCTCACTCCTCTGATCTCAATAGGCGCTCTAGCGACAGACACTACAGGCTGCAGTCTTTAGCCTCCTTGTTAGAGAGCCTGACTCTCACGTCGGAGACCCGGGTTCGAGGCCCGCACAGAGCTGGGCAATTAGCACCCGGGTGGAGGGGTTACATATTCTCATGACAAACATAAAACAAACACAACAGAACTATATAAAGTCTATTCACATGAGAACGTTTAACCTAAAGGATTTATACTTTCATTAATTTGCTACGCTAGCCTACTCCACATAGGAAGAACAGACTTGCCAGCTAGTTATTGACCTGATGCAGAAGATACAGCTGAAGCGGATTGACACTGTTTTGGTCTGGAGCGAGCGAGGTTTACGCAAGGTAACAACAACGGCAGTTTGAAATCTGCATTACCCTTCGCAAGGAGTTTGATTGACAAGGCGATCTGACCAATCATAATCCGCCGAATCCGCATTTTTTTTCCGACAAAGCAGTCAGGAGAGTTAGTAGATTAACTTTGGTGGATTTGAACTTGATAAACTGTGTACTGACGTCTTTCTGCGGTGAAACAACATTCCTTCTGATGTTCATTTATGTTTATTTGATCTATAAATTAACTAAGGAAGAGATGATCGGTTCACCAGCAGCTTTAACTGACAGCTTCTATCTGTCACGACATATTAAAGAGCCACAAAAGGGACCAAATTTGAAAGTTGAGACTTTGTTTCATATCAAAAGTAACCTAGTCTATCCTGTCTGTCTGCGTTGTCAGTATCCTCTTTGCTCTGCGATGTAATGTACTGCGTGAGTGTACTGCGTGAGAACATGATGTGTGGCGTGAGAGCGGCATGGCTTGTCGGACATAGCAACAGTAACTAAAGTGGGCGGGTCTTTGTGAGCGCGCTGCAGTTCCATATTTCACCACAGATTTACATCAGATAAATGTGGGGCGCTGTAGAGCTGGGCAGGGCTCAGGCACCCACTGCCCCACTTAGTACATTTACAATTTATTATTGATTCAGCTTATAGAGGTCTATGTTTTGAATGAATATTTTGTGAGGTATGCAAAAACATGCTTACGATGACTGAGCAGAAGCCTGAGTGGTAATCCTAAAATGACCAGTTCTCATTTACCTGCCTTTTAGCAAATCAGTAGGACTATTTGATGAATCTTACAACCCCTAATTAATATTCATACATCCGTCCATATACACATAACATACAACACCACATATTTGATGCAAAACTCAATCTTATATGATATAAAAACGATAAAGTGACACAATAATGTGAAAAATGTGAACACACATGCCTAATGTCCTTCACCATACCCATGATCACGTAAGGCATAGTAATGCTCACTTTCAAATGAAATCCCCCCCTAAAAAAGTTCCATCTAACTGTGGACTGGATGTGGATATGACTTTCCCCCTTCCTGCTATTGGGGTTTGCAGAGCTAATCCAGATGTTATTCCATTCCCTGCAAAACTGCTTATGGGTGACAATGGGTAAAGCAAAGCTGTCATGACTTTATGTGACAAAGGTCCATGCTGGACTTGAGAAGAACCTAAAACACCACCAGCTACTAGTGTAGAAAAAAAAAAAATCATGTTCCGATAGGAAACAAGAAACCTGTGTCTCATCCGCCCACACTGCATGGTTAAGTACAAAACCTTGTCCACTTTTTTCCTTAAAAAAAATTCGCCCTGTCTCTCCCTCGGTTTCTCCCGGCAGCCAGAGCCCATTAACGCTGCCCGTTAAATAATGACAGAGACCCGGCGCCGTGGCTGGCACACTGTCAAAGTGAGGAGAGAAGGCCAGAGCAGCTTGTTTAATTTACCTTCACCCATCTGTCTTCCGCTGCACAGCCCATGAGCAATAGTCACTCGCTTCCCTGTCCGCAATGGCACACCTGCAATTCCTACATCAGATACATGCCTAAAAGGAAAACGTCCAACTCTATCGCAATTATATGTCATAAATGCCAAGCTTTGGTATAAATGTAAAAACACAAAGTGAGTTTGTCACGGACTATCAGCACATGTTTCTCCCGAATCATCATCTCCGGTCATTAGAACCGAGCGTGTCCTCGGATTGCATTGCCCAAGGCTGCATGTGATGCCACTCATCTGGCAACTGTGTTCAAAACAAAGATATGTTGCCTAGCTGAAAAGAATGTTTTACAAAGGAAATCGTGACTGATAGGAAATAAACACACCTACTTCCTGCTTTTCTATCTGAAGGTTTAGTCATCAGTGTCTTGTCCTTGTCTGGGGATGTTTTAGTAACATTGTAGACATGTGAGCAAAGCCTGGGTGGCCGTTTCTTTCAAATATACAAAAGGATAGGCAGACTCGTGTTCAACAGCTGGATAAAGCACACCAAACCGGGTCTCGAGTTGTATATTTGAACATTTGAAACTATTATTTTTTTGAAAACAACATTTATGGTGCAATGAAACGCAAGGGACAAAGACGTTCACCTGCATGTGTATGGCTGTAGCGGTAGTGCTTTCAAGGGCTTTACGGTTCAAACTGTCAAACAGCTAAAGCTAACTAACTAATTAAAGCACCACAGATACATAATTTAAAAACAAACAAAAAACTGAAACTAGCTGTCTATCACGATTCACTCCCACAGTCACGAAACAAGCTTCAACTGAGGACTTAGACAATAAGAGAAGGTTTTTTTGCAACATAAGTAAGTTGTAAAGCAGTACTACGGATATTGTTGGTAATTTTATAATAAAATACTTGTTCCTCATTTATAAATCAATTTGAATAAACGTGTCTGCTAAATGACTAAATGGGCAGAAGGGGAAATTAATTGAAGGGGAACTGAAAAAGAGTATCATATAGACCTAGAAACATGGACCGAAATGCTGAATCTAGTCTCATGCCAACAAATGAACATATGTGAAGAATACACGTGAGCATAAATAGAGACAAAGCCACTGGCGGAATATAGAAGACAGGTTGTCTGTTTACCAAACAGATAGTAAAAGAGCAAAAAAAAAGATTCATTTTTCCATTTCAAAAAAAGGTCAGCAATTTTCATCCCCCTTACTTTTGCCTGCAATCCTGGTAAAAATTTACTTAAGTCACAATTCCTATTCTCACCTTTTCCACCCCAATGCAACGAACTGGACCACAAAAGAAGCAGGTCTAATGAAGCAGCTCTGCCAGGAGTCTGAGCAGTCTGAGATTCCAAAATTCCTAAATCAAGATGATGAAAAATTGTGACCAGAAAGTAGACAAAATAAGAAAGAAGCCAAAGTACTGTGTTCAGGCCTGAGCACCGGGCAGCGGCAAAGTACTTCTAGGAATTCTGTATGGAAAAACTACAGCAAAAACAACAATAGACTGAAGTAAACCGCTGTCAGCTTTTACATGTTGCATACGTTTTTAACTTATCTCACACGCATGGGCTCAAGGCTAGATTTCTGATTCTTTTGTCATATGACCGCCTTATTTTCTTTACGATTATCGAGGTCAAAGTCTTTTATTTTCAGCTGTACTTTTTCGGATTTGTCAAAAGATCAGTATCAGAATGACTCACTCTCAGTATGTGTACATGTACATTAAAAAATGAGCACATGAGAAAATTGTAGTAATGAATTACTATATGAAACAGCACATGATTACACAAAAAATGTCTTAGCTATTGCAACTCCATTTGATCAATCAAATTTATAGGTTTTCTCTGGTTGACTATATTAAGAGCTTTTTTACTGTAGAAAAAAAAAACCATTCTCTCATTGTAAGCATCAAAATGTGTTTGTCTATATGTATCTGTCACTGTATTGAAACCCTGCAGCATCTCTCATTGTTTATATATATGATACTGATACTGATTGATGTAAAATTGTTTGGAAGTTTGCAACTCAGAATTCTTCTTTGCATGAAATACCCTACACATAAACACTGATGAACACACATACATAGAGCACATCTCTCACGCATCTATCTTCCTAGACTTTATAGCTCAAACAGTAGAGCGTTGACGCTTGGCCATGGGTTCGATTCCCAGAGAAAGCAAGGATTTGATAAGAAAGTAAATGTGTACCTTGAAATGCAATGTATGTCGCTTTGGATAAAAGCGTCTGCCAAATGCATAAATGTAAATGTAACATCAAATATGGTAAATGGAAGCTAAAACATGCATGCTTGGCACACAAGAATCAATAAGGTTTGTTTTTATGGGTCAAACACACCTTTTGAGCATCTGTTTAACATATTTGATATGCTCTGTGTATATGCATTCACCAATATTTATACACTGCAAGATTTTGCGATAAATGGAAAGATTTACTGGTCATTTTCTGCCAGGATATTATTATTATAAGTTTATGAACATTTACATGAACCCTATCATACAACACCTTCATAATAGTCACCATAAAATCAAATTGACAATACTTATTTTTAGATGGAATATATTTCTATTTATTATAAATGATTTATCAGTGTATATCTTTTTTTAATACATGTGCCCTCGTAATCTTTCATCAAAATAGCTTCCCCTCATCCTGACTTTAACACAGTACTTTAGTCCCGATTTCTACTGACTTCTCTTATAGTGTAGGTAAATAAAAACCTAAAATATAATCTGTTCATCATTCAAAGCAACCATGTTCTTTATGCTCGATTCTTGTGGATCATTTCTGCATTTAGTTTAAAAATGTTGATTACATAGTCATTAAATGGATGGGCAATCTTCATTTGTGTTCCAAAAATGAACGAATGTCTTATGGGTTTGAACGACATGAGGTTGAGTAAATGAAAGAATTTTCATTTTTGTGTGAACTAAAGACAGGGATCCAAAATACCTAATCATCTGTTTCATCAATATACAATATTGCAGACAATTTTAAATGATTAATGAGAGAGAACGCTAAAATCAATCCACTGGAGAGAGAGAGGGAGGTAAAATAGAGAAATGGAAAGAGGAGCGGCGCCGTCAACTAGTCATATCCAGCAGTGTGAAAAAGCAGATTTCTGAAAAAATGGCAAGGTCGACAGCATTGGATAGCACCCTGATTCAGTCAGCTTTGTGTTCCCCTACCTGCTATTTTGGAACGACCGAGGACATTAGAGAGCCCTGGTGGAAGGTTAGAGACAAACACAACAGGAGGTGATACCTTGAGCACGCTTTCATGAACGGAAAAATTAAAATGTCAAGCTTTGTGGCATATGTCTCTGCAGACGACAGGCATGAAAGTGGCAGTGCTTTGAGGAAGCAAATATCGTACCCATTCCTCTTTCTATTGCAGACAGATGGTCGAGGAACTTCCCATTTAACTGCAAAAACAGAACTAACCGAAAACACTTCGCTTCTTGCACCATATGCTGAATAGTTTCAATGCATCACAACAAGCATGACTCATTTCATCCTTATACTATTGCCGTTAATCAAACAGTACACAAAGTGAATCGAGTGCCTAATATTCCTAGTACTCCATATTGCAGTCTGGGCAATGGGGCAGGGCTACATGTATCGCTCCGCCCAAATCCAGTTTCATTGGTTTAATAATAGATCAAATCTTATTGACAAAGACGCTTGAAGCCTGAGCATACGCATTCCTTTGTGTATGATTTTGTGAATGATTTGGCCATATTACAGAAATATTAAGTGCTAACTCTAGAATCGTATCTTATTATGTAAGTAACTATGGTAATTTTAGTTAAGATACATTGGCTAATGTTTTATTGTACTTAAAGGTTGTATCAGCGATTTCAGGCCCAAAAAAGGCCCAAACATAAATGATCACAATCACCGACAGGGCGTGGGTGTTGTGAGGTTTTGCGCTCGTGCACGGCTGGACGCAAAAACCTCACAACACCCACCCCCTGTCTGTGATTGGTTGGAACACTGGTTTTGAGTGGTGGTTCTGTGTGCAGATCTCAGAGCCTAGGCTGCCTACAGAGACGCGGTTTTGACGGCCTGCTTATGGGGCGGGCAGCTAGCGGATCGTTAGGAAAGATTAGATGAATGTGATCATTTATGTTTGGGCCTGCAATCGCTGATACAACCTTTAAGACACAGAATAGTTATTGTTTAAAAAACGAATGCTTTCATGATGGCACCTCCAGGTTCTTCAGGCTTAATAGAGCGGTTTCATTAGCACTTTAATCATTTGTCTTTTTCATATTTCCATCAGGATTGATGGATCAGCGCAAAGTCTGGATTTTACGCAAATGATCATAATTCACTAATGTATTTCAGTGAGACATCAGATTTTACATTTTAAAGCACAACCGTTTTATTTTTTTTTAAATAATATGATTTGTTAATGCTTCACTTGCATTACTTTGTGCAAAGTGCTAGTAAAACGTGTTCATGGCAAACTCACGTTTCCTTGTTTAGGCCTACCTCCTAATACAATATTTGGGTCTATATACTGGTTCTGTTTAAAGTTTCCTATTTTATAGTAAATATGTGTCAACGGGTTAACATGTATATATGTGGCATCAGGTATTAAAAATCCAAATATGTTATATAACCTGCTTATGTATGAGATGAAATTACCAATAGTTTCAATTACCAACACTCAATGTATAGCCATATAGCTGCTAGCAAATAAAAAAATTTAAAAATGTAAATCACTTGGAGCTGTAAATCTGTGCAATATTGGTTAATGTGAAGATTTTAAGAAGGTGAGTAAAAGAGACTTCTACTGTGATTAATACTTTTTATTTATCAAGTGACGATTATAATTAACGAAACAAAAGCTAAAAGGGGTATTCATTAGTTCTATTTTACAATGATTCTTGTGGATTATAAAGAAATGTATAGCCTAGGTTCTTTTAAACGAGCCATAAAACCAGTTAATTTGTAGGCTACATAAATATAAAAAAATATAAAAATAAATAACAATACCCAGAGAACTGATATGATCATATATTGCTTAAAGGGACAGTTCACCCAAAAATGAAAATTTAACACAAAAGAAGATATTTTGAAAAATATGGGTAACCAAACAGTTGATGGACCCCATTGACTTCCATAGTAGGGAAGAAAAATACTATGGAAGTCAATGGTGTCACTGCCTATCAACTGTTTGGTTACTGACAATCTTCAAAATATCTTCTTTTGTGTTCAGCAGAAGAAAGAAATTCATACAGGTTTTGAACAATTTGAAGGTGAGTAAATGATATAATTTTCATATTTGGGTGAACTATCCCTTTAATTTAAAATTTTGGGTGAACTATCTATTTAAATAGCAGCTTCGGTCTGGTGAACAGATACTTTGCTCAGTATTCAGATATTTATATTGCATGTTGACCCAAATGCTCTTAAACAGTAGCCTATTTCAGCTGAGTTCATCCAAGCAGGAAATTACTTATATAGAGGCATTTGTTGCTTTTGTTTGTAGAACGAAGTGACCCAGTTAAATACACTTACATAATGCTCAACATGTTCTCATGTCTATATAGGCAAATATATAACATGAATAAGATTTTTAAAAGCCAAAGATAATACTGTCTGAATAAAGTCGACGCACGACAAATTCCAATTCAATGCAGGACTCTCGGATAGTGCAGGGTATCCGCGCTTTTTGCATGAAATACTTGCAGCAAAAGCTCTCAATGACACATTGCTCATTCATGTAAGAGAACAATACAGCGCATTTTATTACGTAGCAGCCGCAGACCGGTCATTATTACCCCCGTATGCGGTTTCGATCAAACTCAACGGGCTGCTTTACAGTTAAGTAGCACACCGCATCTGAGCGCCGAAGGACGCGCCTATTCACTGCTCCACATCTGTCAAGACGCTATTAATGTGGCTACCTGTCAGCCAAGCAATTGTATTGTCACGTAAATATAGAGCGCCAATACCTGTTGACTCCTCCTACCGCTGTGTTGGTTGGTGGAAGTTGAACCCAGAGACGCTTTAAATTCTCTCCCGAATGTCGTTCTTCTTCTCAGCCGGTGAGCTGTTCTGCTGAACGTGTAGAGGAATTTCGTTTCGGCGGGTGGTAGTGTCCGCACCGACAGTTCAAAGAAGCGAGAGAACTGATGTACCCTACATTCGCAGGGCGGCAGAGGAATGATGCACTGCAAGTAACTGACAAGCAGCCATTGCGGTCACGTGTGAGCTGTTGAAACCGAACACCGGCCAGCCTCCGCCGCCGTCTCCTCCCATTCTCCGCTTCCGCGGTGTCACTTCAGGGCACGATACCACTGAACACAAGCTCAGCTGGTGCTCGCCTTTATGTAACCACTGCGCGTTACGCAGGAAGTTTAGTGCTTTTGCATTAGGACAAAGCTGTGCTTCAGGTCGCTAAAATACTCATAGAAACAGCTCGAAGTTCTTAGAGGATTAAGCGTAAAAAATTAAAAAGGTGTTTCAGGATTCATTTGAGGTTCTTGACGCCGGCAGACCCCGCAAATACATATTTGGCACGTTCCTGACAAATTGAGGAAGGTTCGGTACACTAGAACCGCCAAGCATTTTGCATTTAAATTGAAAAAAATTTTGTTGTGGTTTTTGGAATGAGTGAATGGTGAGGAAAACTTGCACAAAAACCACCACACCTATGATTATCATTTAATGAAAATTAGCATGTAAACTTGATAAACTTGAAAGAGATTTGTCTCAGGTTTATCAGTGGTAAATTTTGCAATGGTTCTCAACCGGGGACCAGGGCCCATTTGAGGGCCTTAGCAAACTTCCAAGGGGGCCTCAAGATGACTTTAAAGGGATAGTTCACTTTGAAATTAATTTTTGGTATGTTTTAGCTTACCTCAAGGGCATCCAAGATGTAGGTGTCTTTTTTTCCGCAGTAGTTTCAATTTTGATATTTTTTGCGCACACGTCAGATCAGATCACTTGGACATGGCTGTGTATAAGTGGTAAAAACGATATAAATACTGTTCGTTTTCTCACACAAACCGCTCGTTTCGTGTCTTAGGCCATCAATGTGTACTTACGATGGGGAATTGTTTAATTTGGACGACGGGGAATTGTTTTAATTTGGACTTTAATGTGCATGCTCTATGAGACAGTGACCATAGACCTGCATTATATGACTGACAGACAAGAACGGTTTGACCTAAAAATATCAAAATTGAAACTACTGCGGAAAAAAAGACACCTACATCTTGGATGCCCTTGAGGTAAGCTAAAACATACCAAAAATTAATTTCAAAGTGAACTATCCCTTTAAGAAGTCAAAACTCAAGATATTTCTTATTTTAGTTCACTCTCTCAACAACAGTCTTGGAAAAAGTCTAATTTTAAAAGTGTGATTTCTGAAGAAGTCATGTAACTTAATAAAATGAATTAATAAATGATCAATTAAACATTTTTATTATTAATTTACATTTTTCCCTAGATATGCCAAGCTCTACATTATTTTAAGGGGTAGAAATTGTGAGTATATATATATTATTATTATTATTCTTAGTCCTTATATAGCCTTCAGTAAATCATGAACAACAAGTCATGGGGCCATATTGTTGTTGACAAAATGTTGAGAAGCACTGGTTTATTTCACATAACGATCTTAATCTGAGTAATTCCTTATTGTGATTTCTGGGAATAATCAGACTATTAGTGTATATTTATGTAGCCAATAAATTGTCTACACAGAGAATTTAAATTAAGTGATGCAGCACCAACATAATCAAATATCATATAATATACTGTAAATCATGTTGCATGTCTCCAGTTGCTTTTTTCATGTTTTTATTTCAAATTTTATTTACAAAAATAATATGTGAATTGATTACTATGATTTTTCCTCATATTTAAATATCTGCTGGCCATTGCATCAAAAGAAGCTCATCTAAACTCTTGCAAACTCTTATGTAAACTCTTTAAAAAAAAAAAATTATTGTTTTTAAAAAAAAAAGTGATGTTTTGATGGAAAATGGGTATGAGGAATGTACAAAATGTAATCAATAAGTTCCTACAAGAACTCTTGACACAATCAACAGATCGTCCAGTTGCCACAAATCATAAAGGAAAGGCTTTGAGGTGCTTCAAATATATATGCTGAAGTTTTTTGAGTGCACAGTAGAATATTTGAGACCTCTTTGAGTGCCTAGAGTTTCTGCCAGTGTGTCAGTCTGAAAACCCCTGAAAGTACCTTTTCATTTTTACAGTGTACAATATTGATGTTAAAGGTTCCAGAAGGCTTTAAGCAACATTTGCATTGCTGTCCATTGTGGTCTCAGAACAGATGTGTCAACATCGTGATGTGCACTGTGTGAAAAACAGCTGCAAGCACCATTGATCTTGTGATGATGCCTTGAATTTACACAAGCGCTGAGCATCCACACTCTTAAGACCTTTTACCACTTTACTGTGACGACAAGGACACTGTTTCTCTTTTGCAAAAGCTCTTCCTTTGCAACCATGCATTTAAAACAGAAGAGAAGCCATCCACATGAAACACTAATATCAGCTCCTTGGGCCCAGTAGGTTGGGAGACAATTTTAAACAGCCTAAACCAGGTGAGACCAGCACAGACCTGTTGAATCTATTTTTCTCTCAGCAGGGAGGTGTCGTCAGTTTGTCTGCCCTCATCTTGTTTACGTGAGCTAATTCTAGGAGCAGCCTTTGCCTCTGCTCGTTTGCTACCTGTACAATATGACTGCCCGCTCTGAGTGTCCCCTCTTGGGATCCCTCAGTGTGTGTTTGCAAATAGTACAACTGCTGAAAGCATGCCAAGACCTTTTGCCTATATGGCCCATCACCTTGCAAATGAGGGAACGTCCCATTAACAGAAGAGAAAAATAAACTATCCTTCAGATGGAGTCATGTCACATGTGGTTTGCTTGGCCTACAGGCTTCAAATGACTCATAATTCCCTTCTTACAAATACAATGTGATATTTGAAGCGAAATCTCTTTTTTCTTGGTTCTATATTTAGAAACGCATGCCTAAGATTTCAGAGTGTTCATAATCAGATCAATTTTATAGGGAAATATAGAGAAAAAATTGATTTTACCTAGTTTTGACAAAGTCTTTTCCTGATCATGCAAACATGGTTATGGTCTTGGTTTGATGTTTTGCAGTTTTTATTGCTGTGTAACTTTATGTTGTGAATCCTATAGAGCAGTGTTTCTCAACTCCATTCCCAGGGACCCACCTCCCAGAATGATTGAGATGCCTCACACATTAAAGTACCTGATTCAGCTGATCAGCTGCTTAGTGTCCCCATTACTGGAGCTGAGAAGCACTGCTATAGGTATACTGGAACCGATGAAGCCTATGTGAAGTGACTGTTTAAAATAGGGGTCTTCAATCTTTTCAGCCCAAAGACCCAGAGCAGGGACCCCCCTGTTATAGAAAACTGAGTTTTGCTTTTTAAACCTACAAACGTGTATATTTACATTTACATTTAGTCATTTAGCAGACGCCTTTATCCAAAGCGACTTACAAATTAGGACAAAAATTCAGCGAGTCATCATAAAGAGGCAAAAACAACAACAACGCAAGAAGTGCTCAAAATACGAAGTTCAGGTATTATTCAGAGTAGCATAAGCCTGATAAGTGATGTTTTTTTTTTATTTTTTTATTTAATTTTTTTTATAAGGTTAAGTGCTCACGGAAGAGATGGGTTTTCAGCTGTCTTTTGAATGTTGTCAGGGATTCTGCATTCCGGATGAGGGTGGGGAGAGCATTCCACCAGCATGGAACTGTGAATGAGAATGTTCTGGAAAGTGATTTTGTGGCTTTCTGTGATGGAACCACGAGACGTCGCTCGTTGACCGATCGTAGGTGTCTGGTAGGGATGTAGACTCGTAGGAGTGAGTGAAAGTAGGAGGGAGCTGAGCCTGTGATGGATCTGTAAGCAAGCGTCAGTGCCTTGAACTTGATGCGAGCAGCGAGAGGTAGCCAGTGCAGAGAGGTGAACAGAGGAGTGACGTGGGCCCTCTTGGGCTCGTTGAAGACAAGACGAGCTGCAGCATTCTGGATCATCTGTAGGGGTTTGGTCGCACATGCTGGAAGTCCAGCCAGAAGAGCATTGCAGTAGTCGAGCCTAGAGATGACCAGGGCCTGGACGATAAGTTGCGTTGCATGCTCAGTTAGGAAAGGCCTGATCTTCCTGATGTTGTGCAGTGCAAACCTGCATGATCGAGCTGTCTTTGAAATGTGATCAGTGAAGGTCAGCTGGTCATCAAACGTTACTCCAAGATTTCTGACCGATCTTGATGGGGTGATTAATGATGACTCTAGCTGGATGGTGAAGTCGTGCTGTAGAGACGGATTGGCAGGGAGGACGAGAAGCTCAGTCTTTGCCAGGTTGAGCTGCAGGTGATGTTCCTTCATCCATGTGGAGATGTCCGCCAGACAGCTTGAGACCCGTGCAGCTACTGTGGGATCATCTGGTTGAAATGAGAGGAAGAGCTGCGTGTCATCAGCATAGCAGTGGTAGGAAAAACCGTGTGCCTGTATGATGTGTCCCAGTGATGTGGTGTAGATGGAGAAGAGGAGGGGACCAAGAACTGAACCCTGGGGAACACCTGTGGTCAGCTGATGTGCTCTGGATACCTCACCTCTCCATGCGACCTTGAAGGACCTACCTGTGAGATAGGACTCAAACCAGTGGAGTGAAGTTCCTGTGATGCCCAGTGATGAGAGGGTGGACAGAAGGATCTGATGCATCTGGGGATGCATATGACCATATTAATGTACAGTATTTACTGTACATACTAATTAATGTACAGTATTTACTGTACATACAGTAGTGGCCAAAAGTGATGTGCGGAGGGGATATTTGTACAATATATATATTTTTTTAATGACATTTCAGGGTCTATTAAACAGTCAAGTCATTTGGGAACAAGTATATACTAAACTTGTTTAAGGTTTTAAATTACAAACTTATTTGGCCAGAAAGGCAAACTCGACCATTGGATTTTATTATATAATGCAATTAAAGGCATAGAAAAACAAAAAGCTCATGAAATAGCGCATACATTAACTACAGTGTAATTAGTTATTAATATTTTGATGGTTCTCCCTTGTTTTTGATTATAGCAGCCACTGTCCTGGGCATTGACACACTCAACTTTGTGATATGCTTAACTTTTTTCCAATCCTCCTTAAGTTCTTCCCAAAGTTGAGCTTCATCGGAAGACCTGCAGGACTTATCACAATTCAGGTTTATAATTTCTCAAAGCTTTTCAATGGCTTTAAGGTCAGGGGACTGAGGAGGCCACTTAAAGACTTCAAAATGCTGAGCATGAACTCTTTCATTGCATTGCAACTTTTTTGAATGTCCAGTATGTTTGGGATTGTTATCATGTTGCAAAATACACATTTGATCTCTAAAAAGATCCTCCATTCTTGGCTACATTGTGTTCAACAGGATTTCCAAACTCTGTAGATTCTTCCAACACCTGCTGCATGCCTCCCCAATACCATTATGTTTCTGCTGCTTAATGGTGTCATGCATGCATTTGGTATTAAAACACTCCAGTCGTCTCCTACGAATATACCATCCAATGGTAGGCTGTTAAATTTTGACTTGTCGGACTCCAATCTTCCACACTCCATATGTTCTTTGACAAGTGCAACATGTTTTTTTGCAGTAGATAAAACGAATAAATGGTTTCTTTACTGGTACACAACCTGTCAATCCAGCCTCTTGTAGCCATTGGCTTACAGTTCAAGATGAAATTGGAGGTTGGAGGTCTCATCCAGGTCTTTAGAAGCTGTTTTGAGGTGGTTCCACATTCAAGTGATTTTCATCCTCCTGTCAAAATGCTCACTAGTCCAGCCACAGCACTTTACATTCTGAATGGCAGTGATCTCACTGGACATTGTGACCATTCACATATCTAAAGTAATGAATGTTTGAAAGAACAGCCTTCATACAACTGATAAGAGTGTTACATTGAAATGATCTGCACAATGGAAGCCCTGGTCTGATTTTGGCTGATATTTCTGTCTGAATCTGTTTAACATACAGTATAAGAATCATGAAATTAAGTGATCAGGGTTTCCTTACCACACCCCTGGAATGAAATATACCAGGCCTATACTTGGGTTGAGTGAATGTGTCGAACTTGTCATTTTGTGTCATTGTTTAATTGCGTACGGTTTAAATTGCATGGTCTTTGTATCGCATCTAGAGTGAACACCTAAAACCCCTTTGTGTTTTGACGGGTCACAAGACTTGACCAGAGGAAATGAGCTGGGAACGCAAGCCTGTGAAGATCCTATCAGAGGGTGGGAAAGAACTAGCGCCATTTAGCATCCCACCACTTCAAAGAGGACTGATGCACACACGCATGGGTACGCAAAGACAGGCAAGGATAGTCACAGATCCCCAAACGAGTATAGTCTTCTCTGCCACCCTCGCACCATCTCATCTCGAGCCTTCAAAAAGCTAACAGTTCAATTTTCTCAAATGCACTCTTTGAAAACTTCCAGCCCTGGACAGCAAAATCTGCTTCATGGGGTTTAGCCTGTCTGAAAACATGTGGTAAGCCTTGTGGAATGTTTCAAATGACTCCCAGATGCAGGCAGTGAACGTGCTTAACCCTTTAGCATCTATAAGCTGAGCAGTCAGGTTTACTTTTATTTTAAGTGGATGTGTTATTGTGCTTTTATATCTCCTTTATTTTCCTTGCCAACCACCGGAGATCAAGCTCTATCTATCTATCTATCTATCTATCTATCTATCTATCTATCTATCTATCTATCTATCTATCTATCTATCTATCTATCTATCTATCTATCTATCTATCTATCTATCTATCTATCTATCTATCTATCTATCTGTCTATCTGTCTGTCTATACTGTGATATAGCATGTCATCATTGTTGTAATGGGCTCTTTCAAATCTTTTTCAGCTCTCTTTAATAACATTACATAAATATTCGCACTGATTGAGTTACCTGATTGAAATGTTCTTTCAAGTCAATTTAATTTAAACAATCGTGTTTGAACAACAAACCCGATACAATGGTATTAAATCATATTGAATTGTTTGAATAAAATGAACCGCATCAAAACAATCATTTTTATGAGTGTACAGTCCGACGTGCTTATTCAAAAAAGTAGTGTTAAATATTAAAATTAGGCCTATTCTTTCAAGGCATACAGACTTAGAAATGTATGTTGAGTCATCGTAATACTTAACATTTGTAACAGCACAATGTTGTTATTGAGTTTTATGACAATAATTATTCCTCTTTTATTAGACTATTTGTGCAATTTATTAGCTTTCAAACATGTCTACAGTTGTTTTATTGGAGTATCAACACCCTTAATGTGTGAGTAGAGCTCAAGTATGGTGCATGCCTAGGTTCAGAGAGAGGAAGTCTTGTGTTTGTGAATCTGCTGCTTGGGAGGGCGATCATATCGAAATGACTGATATCCTTTAAAGAAATGAACTCGGTCGCCCTTTCTCTCACCAACCCTCCACCTCCCTCCCCTTCTGCACTCATTCGCCTGCCAGAACAAAGCCAGGGAAAGAAGCCCATTAGGCAGACTGATAACAATAGACAGTACTAAGTGAGTGGGGGAAAAGTAAAGGGAAAAAAGACATAATGTAGGTCCGAGGTACTGCCATAAGATGGGACAAGTAGAATTACTTCTATACTACAGTATTTCAAGAAGAGCAAGAAGTAGGGCAGTCGATCTAACATAAAAGTTTTTGTTTATATGATGTATGTGTGTATATATATATATGTGTGTGTGTGTGTGTGTGTGTGTGTGTGTGTGTGTGTGTGTGTGTGTGTGTGTGTGTGTGTGTGTGTGTGTGTGTGTGTGTGTGTGTGTGTGTGCATATATATACACACACACACACACACACACACACACACACACACACACACACACATATATTTATATATACAGCATATCCATATGGGTGTACACACACACACACACACACACACACACACACACACACACACACACACACACACACACACACACACACACACACACACACTCACACAATATATAAACAAAATTTTTTCTATCTATCTATCTATCTATCTATCTATCTATCTATCTATCTATCAATCATCTATCTAAAAATAACTAAATAATTAATATCTAAATAACTATCTATCTAAACTAACTATATCTTAAAGGAACCGTATAAATATAGCCTACTATATAAAAATAGAATCAATTTTTTTTGTCATGATCAAAGTTTTTCTAAATGTTTCCAGCAAGGCTACTGTATAGGTACAGTTTGACGGACACAAGCTCTCAATCCATCCTCTCTTCTCAGGGAAACTAATCTGTTGAAATATATCCACATTAGGCTCCTAGGCTCTGAGTGAATGGCACCATGAGCCGATGGAGAGGACAGAGCTCAGTGATGACAGGGATAATGAGGGTGATGAAAGTGCAGACAGGGCACACATGGAAGACAGACAGATGAATTATTCACCTCACTTACCACTTCCTACCTTGTCTTCTTCATGTGCCCTTTGAACATCCACTGACCCACATTCATGTACTGAATCAAGGCATTGTCATTATTTATCTGATTCATATTCATAACTTTTTTGTCAACACTCAAAAAACCAAACCTCTCCTTGTTTATTTTTCATTGGAAACAATATCATAGATACACGACAATGCCGCCAGTATTCAATCACCAGCCACAACAGGCCCAAAAAAGAAGCTGCCTTCTCCAATTGGAGCGTAACAAAGCCTCTCTGCTTGTACACAAACACATTCACAAGCTCAATAAAACCAAACAACTCTGTAAACTGCAATTAAAATCCTGGGCACTAATTAGGTGGAAATGGATGCTTGTTAAAAGACAGCAAGTTAAGGGAAGTGGACTCAACATGACGAATATTTTATTTAACCCCTGTACACTTCTGCTAATTTCTGTCACTGGTGTTCTTTACACATTGACAACTGATACGCTTTACAAACATGCATTCGGAGAACATGTCAAACAGACGTTCTTGTTTTTCATGCTTGAACCATGTGACGTGGATAATCTGCTGATCCGTTTATTTTAATTGGTTATTGATCACATCATTGAGCCTTAGAGAAGAAGCAGGGAACAAGGACTTTTGCTGCCTCAATTACAGCGCAGAGAGAGATCACTGTGCAGTTTTTGGTGTACGTAGGTTCAGTTAATGCATGGCAAATTGACAAATATTAGTACATGACAGCGATAACGTGTAACAGTAATACAATACCCTAAAAAAAGGTACCACAGTAATACCATGTGGTTTATTATTTATGCTTTGCCAGACACTTTTATCCAAAGCAACTTTGCATTTAAGGTATACATAATCGAACCCATGACCTTGGCGTTGATAACACCATGCTCTACCGTTTGAGATACAGGATTGGCTTTTCGACATGTTACCACAGA
This sequence comes from Leuciscus leuciscus, assembly GCF_965113295.1. Lineage (NCBI taxonomy): Eukaryota > Metazoa > Chordata > Actinopteri > Cypriniformes > Leuciscidae > Leuciscus > Leuciscus leuciscus. The sequence continues at coordinate 51,532,243 of NC_138725.1, read as the reverse complement.
CATCTAACACGCTAATACTGTGTTCTTTGATGTACTGGTAGTACCTAAGCATTATTTTTTTTTTTTTACATATGTTGGAGTACCATATAGCAACCATTTCGAACCATTATGTACAGTATGTCATACATAACTGTACCATAGTAAGGCCATATTAGTTCTGTAGTACATAAGTGATACTGTGGGAAGTGAGGTGAAGTTTTTGTACATGCTGCTTTCACTCTCGTTTTCTCCTGTTGTCTTTCATTAGTTGAGTGAATTTGTGTTTTCTCTCTGGGTATGTTGCAAAACATTCATATTTTTCAGATATGGAGCTTTTTTGGACTAAAATAAAATAGAAATGTTGCGTACTACTGATATATGAGAATCAGTTTGTTTTAAATTGCAAAAACAAGAAGAAAGAATTAAGTTACACAACAAATCAGTTTTTTTTAATGTCTTTCACTCTCTACATAAAGATGTTCTCGCATAGTCCTGCATCTACTCTTTTTCCTTTTCCTGAAAGAGTCCTCCTGTGTCCATTTTAGGACACGGAGCCCACTGGTGCGTGAAGGCTAGCTGTCGCTTCACATTACAGTGAGCAGGCATTGGGCACAAGGCCCTCGCGAGCAGGAGCCCCTCGCAAAACATACATCCTCTCCTCCAGAGCTCTTGAAAATGTATCTAAACTGTAACACTCCAGACTTTTTCTTAAAATAACACAGCACCTACAAGCGCCACAGTCACTACTGTAATATTTATTCGAGATTTGATCTGCTTTCTTCTTACCTGAAGAAGGAGTGACACTGTTAAGTCTTCGTAAAGATTCATATATCCACATTACATGTTACATATGCAGATTTCACAGGTCTAAAAAAGCATAACACGACCGACTCGATATGAAGAGGCAGGTCACTGGGTAACATTCACCCGCTAGAACATGCCACCGCAAAACTAAACTGAAAAACACAAGCGCACACGTACACACAAATGTGCTCAAAACCTCAGCCCACTTCTCACTGTCTCTCACGCAATGCTCCTCGCCAAGGGCTTCCTGTTCCTCTTGCTGTTGTTTATTTGGTGCCCTAGCACTACCATCAACACCCTCTCAAATGAGAAGTGAAACCGGGGTCACCTAAGGCCATTCTAGGAGCACAGATATCTACACCTACAAAGACTTTGTTTAAATAAAAGGATGTGAATCTGACCCATAGTTTCAGATTTCTGTACTAACAAGTTGAATTATGTAACACAATGTAGCTTTATCAGAACTAGAATGAACATTAAACACGTGCATTAAGCATTAGCACTGTGTCTCATGAGACGCAAATGTGTCTTGAAGACCTGTTGAAATCGCTTGACAAGTCTTTCTTTCCTGTGTTGATGTACTTCCTGTTGAATCAGGGAGTTCTGGTGACATTGAAGGGCTTGACACCTTTGTTTATCACGATTATCATCCCAGGGAGCATTTGATTGGACACAAATCTGGTTGAATCATCAATATGTGCTAAAAGTGACATTTGTCAGTGTTAAGGTGCTAGCATATAGTTTAGCCTCAAAGCTCTAATTTTGTTTTCATGAGGTCTATAACAGGAAAACAAAGGAAAACAACAAAGAGAGTAGCTAATCTGAACACAGTAACAAAAATAGTTAATTTTACATTGAAACAATAACATACACTACCGTTCAAAAGTTTTGGGTCAGTACTATTTTTGAATGACTTTGAAATAAGTCTCATGCTCACCAACACTGCATTTATTTGATCAAAAATACAGTAAAAACAGTAATCGATGGTAACCCCTGTGTTATTATCAATGTTGAAAACAGTTGTGCTGCTTAATATTTTTGTGGAAACAGTGATACATTTTTAGTCCGCATTCTTAGATGAATAGAAAGACTAAAAGAATAGCATTTATTGTAACATTTTAAATGTCTTAACTGTCACTTTTGATCAATTAAATGCACCCTTAAAAAAAATGTAATACAAAAAACCTCTAAAACTCCAGCTGTAGATCTCACGAGCGGAAGAAAAAAAGTTGTCATTTATCTTATGTGTTGCACCATTTAACCAGAGCATGCAGAAATGACCACTAATATGAACGTCACATGACATACAGTAGCCTACAGCGCAACTGCATGAGGAACTGAACATCAACACGTGTTTTAACTGCTAAAAAAATATAATGAAAACAACCTTCATACCATAATGTAGCTCAATGCAATGGAAACAGACAATAAACACAGGAACAATCCTATAAGAAAATATACTCAAATACATCCACACTCTTGCAGAGTTATGAAATACTGCACCTGCGCTTATACACCCTCTGAGCTCAAAGATACATACGAAATAACTCAAATAAACCCCAACCTCCCATTCAAATTGCTATTGTGTTCTCTAAGCCTATGAGTTTCAACATACACACACCAAAACACACATCCTTGAGTAGTTAACCTCAAGCCATCCCAGTGCAGCTCTGAATTGATCAGAGCAGGCAGAGTTGCAGCAGGGCCTGTCAGCACCAGGCATAATCAATACACCTTATCGATCCTACATGCGGTGTGAGTCTGTGTGTCAGCGTGCATGTGTGAGGGATCACGCTGCATCTGCTTTGGATTTGTGCTCAGTGGGCGCATGTGGACACGACATGAAAAAGGAAGAGGGGGTTTGTGGCTTAGTCTCCTATACCGGCTGCTTTGTAACAGAGTAACATGGGAAGGCGAATGAGGATTATGAGTGACACATTAGCAGGGATTTCCTGTCATTTGAATGTTAAATGTTTCCCAAACTGGGGTTCGCAAACCACTTGTTCACTTTGTTTTGATGCTCCCTTTAAAATATTCTGTTGACTATAACGATGCACCTGCATATCAACTAACTCTCATTAGAGTGTTAGTAGAGAATTAGTAGACTGGTAGGGTTAGAATAAGTTGACATGTAGTTGCAAAGTTACTTATAGACTAGTCAGTAGAATGTCTGTTGGAGGAGCATCACAAGAAAGAGTTAGCAGATATTAAGCAGAGAGTCTACTAATACTCTGAGAGTTAGTTGACATGTCAAAAGAGACCATCAAAATAAAGTGTTACTATTATTTCATAAAATTGTAACATGAAAATAAATACATTTAAAAAAAAATATATATCTATATATCTATATCTATATCTATATCTATCTATATATATATATATATATATATATATATATATATATAAAAAAATAAGTAATAAAAATGTAATATAATTTTTTTATATAAAGATTTGAAAAAGAGATGAAAAAGATTAAATATTTTACTTGTTCCGAAATCAGAGAACATGAACATGCAAATATGTTGTTAAATCATTGAAATATTAACTTCGAATTAATCGAAGAGGGACTTCAAGTAAATATTATAGGTCAAAAGGGTTCAGCTAAACACATTTTTTTTTATGAATTTGTTGTTATCCCTGAGGTAAAGGAATTGTGCATTCAGCATACCTGATATGGGCTCTCTGAGGGTGTTGTGTTTTAAGTAATTTCCGATGTTACATTTATTGAGTGTTAGAATTATCCTTCGCTTCCCTCCTGATTAATAAAATGAAGATACTACAGATGAATGATTGAATATTACAGAAATATTGCAAGAGTTAAAGCTATAGTATAATAAATAGCAGTGGTATTGTGTGCCTCTCTTTTTCTGTGCTCTCACCGGCACAGAGACACATGAAAGCGCTGGGGGTTGGGCACTGTGACTGTGAGGAAGAGAGAGCGGCACATGGGGAGAGGGTGGAACAAGATTTATATGAGGCTGCTGTAAAACTTTGACCCCACAGTTGTAAATCTGCCAATGGAGTCTAGCCAGCACAACAGGAAGTATGGGGGATCAGAGAGAGAAAGAAAGACAGAAAGGATGCAAACATAGGAATGGGGGGTAGATGGGTAGATTGTTAGGCTTGCATTCAATTAGAAAAATGATAGTCTAGATTTCACTATTTAACCTGAAGAATGTTTTTGCATCTCTTTTCTGGCATCAATGAGCGGCTTCAGCTTGCCTGAATCCTATACTGCACTACATATTGACTGCTCGTATGTGCTCAGACATAGATGTCAAAAATGAAAAGACTTTAAAAGCAATGAAAAATGTCTAAGAGGTCAAAACACTCTGTTCGAAAGGGTCGATATGATTTTGTTGGGAGTTTAATTGAATGATTTTATGACTTGTATTCTATTAGTGCCACAAATAGAGGTTGTTTTTGAATTCAACATCAATATTTTTCTTAATGCTAAATCGAAATATGAAATTTCCGTTTGTAAAGATGAATGATAACAAGAAAGTACCAGGGACACTCGCTTTGAAGATCAACATCAACAAAACAGCATGAGAGTGCATTACGAAAGTTGTCATGAGAGCGCATTACTAAAGTTAATGTGCCACCCACTTAGGTGTGGTAACTCAGGGTCATGATGTGAAAATACAGGATGTACGTACTGAGACAGGAAGTGGCAGGCATCGAAGTTTCAGTCTTTAATGAGAACGTCAGTATACTCAAGGTCATGAGAAATTGCTGGCATGAATACACCTCTGAACTCTGACTGGCTTTGAGAACGGGATATGAAAAATATAAACAGGGTCATTTCAATAATCTTCACTTTTCAATATTAAGTTACTTTGAGTGTGACTTTTTAAAGCACATAAAGCATATCATTAAATCAACAATAAAATTATAATTTATGTCTATATATCAATTATATATTTTTTATTATTAATAACCTAGGCCTATTTACTAAACATCAGAAGTTAATATATAACTATTTTAAGTAACTCCAAAGTAGTTGTTACTTTTTTGCTTGTACAGTTTTACTTTTTTTCTTCTTGTTTTTGTAGTATACTTGACTGTAGCCTATAGTTTAACTGCTTGAATGAAAGTAACTTTTAGCTTGGCAAGCTTTCAGTAGCTTCCCCAACACTGCTAATGACCATAACAACCTCTTTTCACTCTCCTGTTTGACTTAGAGACTCCCAGAACTGCTCTTCTCATCTATTCATCTCTCAGTCTTTCTTTTTTTTTCTGCTCTCTTGACTCTCAATTATATGCATTTACATGCACACAATTGTTTCGGGATCTAGGAGTGTGTCTCGGCTGGTCCGCTGAATGCCTTCTATATTTCTAAAAGTGTAAGACGTACAGGATCTGTGCTAGACTGCAGCTGTTCTCAGGTCAAGGCAGGAATTCTTGAAATCTTGAGATCTGAGCAACTGCTCGTTTATTGGATACCACTCAGCTAATGGACCTGTATCTACAGCCACCAGACCAGATGTTACTGTGTGTGTGTGTGTGTGTGTGTGTGTGTGTGTGTGTGTGTGTGTGTGTGTGTGTGTGTGTGTGTGTGTGTGTGTGTGTGTGTGTGTGTGTGTGTGTGTGTGTGTGTGTGTGTGTGTGTGTGTGTGTGTGTGTGTGTGTGTGTGTGTGTGTGTGTGTGTGTGTGTGTGCGCCCTGGTAAACCCTACATAATGGGGACAAAATGTCCCCACAAAGTTGGCAATATCCAAAATCCTTGTCCTTGTGGGAACTTTTTTGGTCCCCATGAGGAAAATAGCTTATAAAAAGTGATGTTTTTTTGAAAATGTAAAAATGTAGAAAGTTTTCTGTGATGGGTAGGTTTAGGGGCGGGGGTTAGTGTAAGGGGAGAGAATATGCAGTTTTGTTGCATATCTGGCTTTTTTTTTTAATTCAATTTTATTCACATAATCGCACAGTGCTACCAAAAAGGTTTCCTTTTTGTTTTCTTGTTGCACCCCCACCAGTACCTGTATGCATAGCGTGCCAGATTATGAGTCAGATTCAAAGACAAAAAAAAAGGCAGAAAAAATGAAAACATGCTGTGAAAATGTTAAGGAAAAAAATTTAATGTAGGCATGTAAGTATACAGATAGGATGAATTACATGCAGCTGTTTCTGATCAGAGCTGGTTCACACAACAAACTGTTGAACTTCAAAGCCCAGTGAAAAACTGAGAAGGCCTTCATGAAAAAGAGCTGACTGTCTTATCTCATGAGCCGAGAGTGAGGTTTGCGTGACAAGGCTGGCCACGAGAGGAAGTGAAATGTGTGAGAATGGCAGTCACCGCAGTCTCATCTCAGAACACTCACCACTAGCTCATGCCTGCCCTCACTCTCGAACCTATTGCTCCCGCCTTCACCCCTCTCACTTCCTGTCTCGTTTAAAACACGTCTCTGACTGTTTGTTGTGCCGCTTATAACTTATAACACAGCTTACAAAAAAAGATACTGTTGCTGAAATCAGCAACATTCTGCAAAAAATCTGCCCCTCGTTCTACTGCATTTTTGCATTTCATTAAAACATGATTTATGTTTACGAAGCCATTTTACTCATAGGGATGTTGTCTGATTTCAGCAATATAAGCAACACCCACACACACACATATTTGATCAGAATGGGATTCTGTTTTTTTATTAAATTTTTTTTATTAATCTGACTATACAGACTAACCCTAACCTCATTACAGCCTTATTTTATTTTATTTTATTTTATCTTCCATTGCATGGGAAAAAAATACCTTTGCTAAATAACTCATTTTGAATTTCACATAAAAAAATTTTTTTGCGTTTCAAATGACACAAGTTGTGTTTTTTCTGTTTTGTGTGAAGTTTCCCTTTAACATGCTCAGGAGGACATGTATGACAATAACCCAGGTTCAAGACTAGCATAAAGGTTCTTTAATGTCATCTATGGTTCTATGAAGAACCTAAAGTAAAGAACCTAAATAAAGTTTTTTTTATTATTATTGTTTGTTTTTTTTAAACAAGATTTTTCAGATTATTAAAATGTTCTTCTAACTAAGGAAAAAAAGGTCATTTCAAGAACTGTTGAAAGGTTTGGGGAACCCAAAAGGGTTCTTCTATGGCACTGATGCAAAAGCCCCTTTTTGCAACCTTTATTTTTGAAGGTAGTTCCCATTTCCCTCTAATCCCAACTTTCCTTTCTACACTCCAGTGGCTCAAAATGATCATATTCATTTTGTTTGTAATCTGTTCGTAATCATTCTGCATTCCCATCATACTGTGGTGTATTTTTGACACAGTGGGTTGATGCTACCTGCTTTGTATGCTAGTACTAACAGTGCAGTGTGACATATGACTTATGTGTACGTACAGACAGCGTTCCTGCCTCAGTCATATTTCATCTATTGCTGCAAATGACAAAAAATTCTCTCTCACTTATTTCCCTCTCAGGCTCCCTCCCTTGTTGCTTTCTGCTCTCCTAGTATCGGTAAGCCCTTGCTCGTAGGCCTTGAAGGTTAAGCGCTAACTCCCCACAGTTCTGACCTTGCCTTACAATGAGCAGCATTAGTTCATTGCCCTGTCTCAGCACCATTACAGTGACTGTCAAGATGGAACACTTGCTGTCTTGTTTCAGTTCAGTGTCTATAATCTGAACATGTTCAGGAAAAAAAAAAACTAATTCAAAAGCTAATCTTCAAAGCTAATTACAGCCTAATTCATCCCCCCTCCTTCCCCCCCCCCACTCGCCTTCACTTCCGCTTCGGTCTATCTCTCTCCTTTTCTCTCCCCCATCACTACACTCCCTCCTCCTACAAGGCATCAGTTGGAAGGTCTCAGGGGAGAAGCTGCGGCCAGGCTTTTTGGGAGAGCTGTCAGACTAATAGATTTCCTCTCTCGCTCTGATGTGAACAGAGGGAAAAACCTTCTCTGCTGGGACATTCTAAAAGCAAAGTTTTCAAAGGAACGGTGGAAGAGCCATATGATCTTTGTCTGATAGGTCTGAATGTTTTGAGTTTTAAGCTCTGATATTTACGACATGCATTTTAATGTGCTTGATTGCATGTAATGGTTGTTTCTGTCTTATCATGTGCATATTTAGCTAAATAGTTCTGTATATCATTCAAAACTTTACTTGAGGACTTCAGGATTAATTTTACTCAAACATGTATGCATATATGATCTTGAATGTGTCCATGTTCTTTCTCTTCTTAAAAAAAAAGAAAAGAATTTTACAGTGATTTCTCGATTGGATGCAAGAAATACAAGACGATCCTCAAACGCCCACTACAGGCCGACAGCTGCACAGCACTCAGAAGTGTGCAGGCTTGAAGTGTGGTAATGCTTACATACTAAGCTAACAGCGCCACCTAATGTTTGCTTTGCAACTTACCAATCAGAAGTTTTTCAATGTGGGTACATCCTGTATTTTCACAATAGATATTTAATATTCTAAACATAACATAACAAAATATTAAGCAGTTTGTGCAGGACAATTTCAGGATTTTTTAAACAGTTTTCTTTTAGATAAAAAATGTATGGAAAAGTTTACTAGAATAGTCAATACTGAACTAGTGTTAGTAATGATTTTTTTTTTCCTCCTCAAAACTAGATTATAACTGGCATAAACACTGAGTGACCACCAAAAAATGCTTTGTCCCAATATTCACATTAATGGTCAACAAATATGAGTTTTCAATAGTTCATATTTAAATGATTATTCCTCAACCATACATATGTGGTTACAGCCTAGCTAACTGAAAAAGAAAAAAATAATGACCCATGACATTTAGGTTTTAGAAATTTTTTGTGCCAGTCCTTTTACATTCCAAAATGTTTCAGGTTTGGGGTTGAAGGTTAATAGAGAAAAAGAAAATGAAATGGGAAAAGAGTAAGACTGGGTTTGATATATTGAAATATTGAGTTTAAGGGTACTACAAACTATTTGTAACTACAAATAACTAAGGATAAAGACTGTAAGAGAGAACACGCATTAATTAATTATCAGGTAATTATCCTGCTAATTATATCAGCTGTAAGTAAAAAACAAACAGCCTACATGTTCAAAATTATATTTTAACTGTTGATGGTTTATTTGTTATATATACAGTATATATATATATATATATATATATATATATATATATATATATAGGCTACTGTATATATATATAACAAATAAACCATCAACAGTTAAAATATAATTTTATATGTATTTATACATTTTTAAATTTAATTTTATATGTATAGCCTATATACAGTATATATATAAAAAAAAATTAACTGATTTAAACATTTCAATTTCATGGTTAAATGGTATTTTATGCCTGTGGTTTCAAATAAATGTGACATAAGTCTGAACAGTGTCATAAGTAGCCTAAATATGTCTGTGTTAATTATAGATGTGTGGTCATGGCAAAACTGTCTTCTCTTCCTTCTGAATGTTTAGGAAGCTTCTGTCCTGTGCTCAGCTGAATACTTTTTGTATTAGCTCACTGGGTAGCTCTTCATTCGTAAGGAATGTAAGGGGGACACTTGACTCATATATGGAGAAGGGAAACGAGGGCCATTATTTTTGTAATTGCGTCATAAACTATTTGAGTATTAGACAAAATTATTATTTTTAGAGGAATCAAAAAATGTATGTCAACTTTACTACAATCCTTTTCAAATTCTGATATTCAAAATAAAATAAACAATTGTGGCCAAGATTATTATAAAATCATTATAAAATATGAATTAAAAAATATTAATGAAATGGACTAAAACATACAGGGTTTGATCTTTGCATATTTTATAGGTTATATATTGTGTTTATGAAAAATAATAGGTTTTATTATTCTTTCTTATATTGTGCCCTTATATATTCCTTCTTATAAATGTCTTGTAATTTTTACAATATACATTTGTTTAGGAAATTACATCATGAACGCAGCAAGCAGCTTCTGATGAAGGTAAGGAGAGAACACACACACACAGAAAGAGAGAGTGTAAAATTAGCATGTGACTTCACTCTCTGTGCATGACTAAGGAATCATTGGGCAATCCCAACTTGGGCAGCAGAACCAATGAAGCCTGTGGGGCAGTAAAAGTGACACCAACACATAAATCAAATTACAACTGTAAACTTATTATAGCCTTCTGAGCATCTTGAATGTTCTGTTTACTTGTAGCTTTGAATTCTTATTCATGACCTCAATGGTGTAAAAAGACCAACGGTGGGAGGTTCTAGACGCCTGTTGGAGAACTATATAAACTGGAGGGACCTGAGGCAACCAGATCATTCTACTGAGAGCACTCCAAACAACACCTTCCAGACAAACAGGCGAGAGAAATGTCTTCTGCCGAGAGCCTCTTCATGGACGACCCTTTCTTTGCAAACTCCTACTTTTTGTGGCCCAGGCGCAGCATGGCTCTTTCCAGCTTCAGAGAGGATTTCCTCCAGCGTAGAGCCCAAATAAAGCAGAACCTGAGGAATGAAATCAGAGACAGCTTGCTGAATGAACTCGGTGAAGAGCTCTTCCAGAGTCTAAAGGGTCAGAGGTCCTCTGCCTTCTCCAGGCTCTTCAGCACCAACACAGAGCAGAACAAACGGCGAGATGTTTCTCTCACTCTAGACACTCAAGGCTTCTCTCCAGAAGATGTCACCGTGACAGTATCTGGAAGGAGGCTGGAGGTGATGGCCAGCAAGCGGGCCGAGAAAGACGCTTCCTCGTCATCTCTCAGCACCTCTCATGTCGCAGAACCCCAGCCACAAGAATTTGTTCAAGCTGTGCAGCTTCCTGATCACCTGGATCCATCCTCCTTGACCTGCTCAGTTGGAGAAGATGGACTTCTGCATATAGAGTCACCAGAATCCAAAGATGAGTCCTCGGAGGAGCATGTCATTCCCATCCGCTTCAGAACATCCCTGAATTTCCCCATCAACAAGGACAGCACAAACAAAATGGAGGATGGGGCTGAGAAATCAAACTAGAGCACAGACTGATGGTATATTATGCTTTGTACAATTGTTTTCATGAATCCAGAGGTGTGCTTCCTGTAACTGTAAATTCTCTGTTCTAAAAAAGTTTTTTAATAAAGATATGAATTGGTATATGACTTCATACACAAACTGCTTCATGTCTTCTTCAGATATGAATGATTAAGGTTTTGAAATGCCCTTTACGATTTATAGGTACTGATATTATTGTCAATCTGAAGTGCTAATTTACAAATTTTCACTTTTATAATTATGTTTTCATTGATGTTCTTTATGATCACTTCAAAACCAGAAGTGCAGATTTTCTTTTAGAATAGGTCTCCATTTTTAAACTAATGTTTTGGCCATGCAGTGATGGTTTGTGGTATTATGTAGATCAGTTTAGTAAATCTACTAAATTTAGGATATGCATAAAGTGAGAAAATAAAGCAACTTCCATTAAGGTGTGTGATCAAGATCCATCACACAATTTCTAAATCAGATCAAATTTGAAAAGAAATATGTTTGTGAAGCAGAATGTAATGCAAGCAGAAAATAAGTTTCATAGCAGTATGAAGTATAGGTTTTACAATTAGCCTTCCAAGACAAATGATGGCGCTATAGACACACGACTGAGATTTTTCCATCCCAAACACATGGGCAAATTCCAAACGGAAGCGAGCATCCCTATGCCCTACTCTCTTCGAAGGGCAGACCCCTTGAAGTGGGCACTTTAGAGTGAGCAGGGCACTTGCGTGCCATCATGTAGCCGTTTGGAATACACTTGGCGAAGGGAGCAACGACGAAAGACAACAAATGTCCACATTATTTTCACCTGGGATGTTCCCATGACAACGCAGCATGGTGTCCATCAGCTGAATTGCTGTTCTTACGACATAAATGTCTTATTATTGCTGTTAACATAACTGTTGCAAATAAGTAGGCCTATACATTTCATAAAAAATAAAAGTTTTTAAAATATGCGTTATATATCTGTGTGTGAGTGTATTTCGCAGCTAAAACATGTCGTCTAATCTTTGGACCCTGCATTACCACATTTCTTACCTATGAAACTTATTTCAACATAAGACAAAAATGTGTGAAATATCACGGACAAACAAAACAACTTGAATTGCTCTGTTTGTAAGGCAACTCGAACTCTCCCGCCATCTAGCTTTAAAATGAATGTATTTACTGGGTAACATGACCATAATGATTAAATTACTTCCTAGAAGTTAAATTACTTCCAACAAAACACGTTGAATATGTGATAAAAAAAAATTAAAAAAGGAAAGGAAAGGAAAGCACAGTCTTTAGACAGAAGCAGCCAACAGTAGCCTAGAATTGAAAGCAAATGGAAAAAATATCAATACATGTCTATAAGCTCCTCTCACATGTTGCAACAAAAAATACACACCCGCACGATTTATGTCCTGCCCTGACTGTTTGGTTCACTTTTTTGATGATTGGTGCCTTTGAACAATATTTAAAGGGTAAGTTAACCCCAAAAATGAAAATTCTGTCATTAATTACTCACCCTCATGTCGTTCCAAACACGTTAAGACTTTAGATTATCCCCGGAACACAAATGAAGATCTTTCTGATGTAATCGGAAGGCTTTCTCAAGCATTTCCGCTTTATGTGCAAGAACCACTGAGTTTCATTCTCATGTTACTCAGCACGTTTGAGCTTCAGCAAGAACCAATAAGGTTGTTTGTTCTTGTATGTCAAGCCTTTTCGGTTGAGCTTCTGTTTATGCTCGCTGATTAATGTTTATATGTGAATAAAAGCTTAAATCTGTTCAAATCTGCTGGCGGTAGATCCTGTGGTAGATAACCTAACTACGTACCTGGGTCTCGTCTACAATCTACGTCCCCTAACGTCTGCAGTCGACGTTTAGTCTATATGGGTCTCGTCTACAATCGACGTCCCCGTTCAATAATATTTATACTCTAGCACGTCTACCGTCAATGTCGGCCGAGTCACCTAACTAACTTGCTTCCCTAAAGTAGCTTACTTCCTGCGCAGGAATAATTGACAAACAGACTTCAGCAAATGTCCTTTAAATGCTTTAATCACGGCCAGATTTTCCGGAGCAGTTCTCAGGGAATCTCTCCCAAGAAGAAGCAAGGCCGGAGGATCTCAGACAAATTCCATTGAGAATCCCACCAGTAAACACGGATACAACAGTTTTTATAGAATAAGGGGTATGGCAAAATGACATGAAACTTTACATAATTTCCCACAATTTGATTGTTTCTTCTTTTGCTAGGGAATGATTCCTTCTTAATCACAGGGTTTCAAACCTAGTCATCTGTCTAGTTTAATTTCCCCTATTTGTTATTTATAGACACACACACACACACTCAAAGTCACAAGTTTTCAAAGTGTTAGTATTTTAGATGTTAGAGTTGTGATTAGTTTGATATACAGTTTACTATTTTATCTATTCAAAATCCATCACAATCCTTTTCCTATTTAGCACCAAAGCTTTGGAACAATCTTCCTAACATTGTCCGGGAAGCAGACACACTCTGTCAGTTCAAATCTAGACTAAAAACACATCTCTTTGACCTAGCATACACATAACACATTATGGACTTCTATAATTCAATGTTAGGCTGCATAGTTTAGGTCAGCCGGAACCGGGAACATTCCCCATATATCCTGATGTACTTGTTACATCATAAGAAGGATGATGTTATTAGTACATCAGAATACTACGCTAATATCAGTCTCTCTGTTTATCCGAGGTTTACTGCAGTCAGCCGGATCCCGGTCGTATCCAGATCAGATGGTGGACCTGCACCTGGACCCATCCATGATGCATCCTGAAGTGCCAGCCTCATCAGCCCTGTGAAGGCCTCATCGACACGACAGCCATCGGCACTGATCCTCAACAAACTCGTCTCCTTACCGCCGTGATGAATCCGACTTCCAACCAGATGGAACTGGATAAATATTCTGAAAGTTCTGATCCAGTCTGACTTCTGACCTGTAACGCTGCCTGAATAGTAATCATACACTGTTCGCTCGTTGGCCAGAGGAGAACTGGCCCCTGACTGAGCCTGGGTTCTCCAAAGGTTTTTTTCTCCATTCTGTCACCTGATGGAGTTTTGGTTCCTTGCCACTGTTGCCTTTGCTTTTGGCTTGCTTAGTTGGGGACATTTAATATTCAACAATATTATTGATCTGCCTTACTTAAGGTGGATGATGATGCAATTTTCTTCTAGAAACAAACTTTGTTGTATTATTTTCATGTTATCACTGTGAAGCTGCTTTGATACAATCTGTATTGTAAAAAGCATTATATAAATAAAGGTGACTTGACTTGACTTGACATGTATGGTGATATATTAGAAGGTTATTATGGAGGCTGGTGGTTAACTTAATCATCATTTGACCACCATAATGACCACCAGCCATTTTGGTGGTCAAAAGTAACCTAATCACAGCATAGCATGACATTACAATTATAGTTTGTAATTCATTCCTTCTCATTATACCTGACACAGGACTGTTTCTTTGAAATGAAGAATGGGGGGCATCCAAGATCTATTGACCATTCCTTAATCCTGTCGAGACGCCGGAGAGCAGAAAGTTCAAGAGATGAAAAGCTTCCGGATGAAACAGTCAGCTGGTTATAAAAGGTATTCTTGAAATGGACAGCAGGGGAATTTGACACCAGAAAATCATGAGATGAAGAGGCCAAATGCTGCCATTACATTCAGTTCCCAGGAGGAGCTAAATAAGAGCCTGTAAAGGTTTCTCTGACATTTTCAGCCTGAGGGACACCATTTGTTGTGGCTTCAGTGCAAGTACAAAACACAGCGGTTAATATTTGATGTGTGCAACCTCAGGCAACAAGATGGAGGAAGCGCACAAGGGAAACCACAAATGTCTCCTGACTAATTTAAATGTCAGCAACATAGAGATTTTTGATCTGGCTCCCATTAATGAGAAATAATGTCTCGACTGAGAGAGAAAGAGAGTTACAAAATAAAGGCAATTGCTCTAGTCCTTTCTCAACACCTGCCATTACCTGAGACTGATCACTGCTTTTACCAGATTTTTGGCAAGAGGACAAAATTGCCCAAAATTGCCTTCGACCGGGCAAAGTGGAAATGGATTTTCACAAACAAGTTTAGTGTGTGGTGTGCAAAAAAAGTGAATGGAATCTAATTGAGTCATGGAAGTTTGTCACTTTATAAGTTTGATATATAATCTTTTATGTAAGGGATAATGTAGTGCGAGGCGGTTGTTATAGCGAATACAACCCCGACAGGCTGATCAGGACCCCGATGCGAAGCGGAGGGGTCTTGAATCAGCCTGAAGGGGTTGTATTCGCTATAACAACCGCCTTGCTCTACATTATCCCGCTTATTACCTGGCTACCCACCAAATAAATCAATAATTTGACACAAAATATTGATTTAAAAAGGAGTTTATTGATTTAAAAACGATTGTATTGCTTCCGCTAAAGAAAATAGTCCGTTCCGTCTCTACGGTTAGAATCCTGCGTCCATAGCAACGCTCTGTTTTTCATGGCAACGGTGTGTTATACTTTGCGGCGGTCTGTTATCAAGAAATAACAGACCGCATTCTACATTGGAATTCAACCAAGCCATGTAATAAATTTAAATATTTCGATTCATTTATATTGAAATATACAATATAAATGATTAAATTTCAAAAATATCAAATTGTAACGGTCACCAGCTGGAGTGCCCTTGAGAGCCACCAGAGGGCACTCCACATCAGACACTCACGTTCACTCTCAGACTACAATTCCCATACTCACTGACCGGACTCATTATCTCTGAACACTCATCACATTCACCTGTACCTCATTATCACTGATTGCATTCACCTGTGTCCCATCACCCTGTTAGTCTCAGTCTATTTATACCTTGTTCATTCATTCACTCACCGCGAAGTCTTGTTAAGTGTTACACTGCATTTCTGAGCGTTTCCCTGGTTTTCTTGTTTCTTGGTTTTTGATATCTTGCCCTGTTCCCTGGATTACTCTCTTGCCTCTGGTCCCTGGATTACTCTCTTGCCTCTGGTCCCTGCCTGTTTTGTTTGTTTTGTTTGTTTCTTTGTTTTGACTACCTGCCTGTGTATGACCCTAGCCTGTACTTTGGATTACGCCTCTGGATTGCCCCAGCCAATAAAGCTGCATTTGGATCTCCTACTTTGTGTCTCTGAGCAGTTCGTAACAGAAGACTTCGCCACACAAAGATCCAGCAGCCATGCCAACCATGGACACAGGTGCACAAATCCTGCGTCTCCGTCAGGGGAATCGTTCGATTGAGAGGTATGTCGAAGAGTTTATTGAACTGGCACATCTTACCTCAATGACCACAGAGTGCCTAATGATATTTTTTCGTGGAGGACTATCTGAACCGCTCAGTTCATTCATGCCCTGGCATGATCCTCATGGGACTTTAGAGCAGTATATCAACCTGGCCCTTTTGTTGAGTGGCTCATCGTTTACTGTGGGCGGGGTAGAGGAAGAGCTCCGTGAACCCACAGTATCTCCTGAGCCAGAGCTTCACGTCACGTCTGCCGAGCCAGAGCTTCACGTCACGTCTGCCGAGCCAGAGCTTCACGTCACGTCTGCCGAGCCCGCACTTCACGCCAGATCTGCCGAAGCCAAGGCAGTATGCGTCATGCCCGCCGCCCCTGAGACAGCAAGCGACATGCCCGCCAAGCTAGAGTCTTCACCGCTGGTCCCGTCCAGCACAGAGCCCTCTTCAGCGCTGGTCCCGTCCAGCACAGAGCCTTCACCGCTGGTTCCGTCCAGCACAGAGCCCTCTTCACCGCTGGTCCCGTCCAGCACAGAGCCCTCTTCACCGCTGGTCCCATCCAGCTCAGATCCCTCTTCATCGCTGGTTCCGTCCAGCACAGAGCCCTCTTCACCGCTGGTCCCGTCCAGCTCAGAGCCCTCTTCATCGCTGGTTCCGTCCAGCTCAGAGCCCTCTTCGCCGCTGGTCCTGCCCAGCTCAGAGCCCTCTTCGCCGCTGGTCCTGCCCAGCTCAGAGCCCTCTTCGCCGCTGGTTCCGTTCAGTTCAGAGCCCTCTTCATCGCTGGTCCTGTCCAGCTCAAAGTCCTCTTCGCCGCTGGTCCTATCCAGCTCAAAGCCCTCGCTGACGCTGGTCCCGTCAAGCTCAGAGCGCGCTGATCCTGATCCAGAGACTGAGCTTCACGTCACTTCTGCCGATCCAGAGACTGAGCTTCACGTCACTTCTGCCGATCCAGAGACTGAGCTTCACGTCACGTCAGCCGATCCAGAGACTGAGCTTCACGTCACGTCAGCCGATCCAGACACTGAGCTTCACGTCACGTTCGCCCGTCAAGAGTCTCGTCCCGCCGAGACTGAATCTGATCCGGATACTGAGCCTGAATCTGTTCCTCTTCCTCTTTCTGCGCCTGTGTCTTCGGAAAAGATGGCCGACTCTACGCCTGTGTCTTCGGACAAGATGGCCGAATCCTCGCCTGTGTCTTCGGACAAGATGGCCGACTCTACGCCTGTGTCTTCGGACAAGATGGCCGACTCCACGCCTGTGTCTTCGGACAAGATGGCCGACTCCACGCCTGTGTCTTCGGACAAGATGGCCGACTCCACGCCTGTGTCTTCGGACAAGATGGCCGACTCCACGCCTGTGTCTTCGGACAAGATGGCCGACTCCACGCCTGTGTCTTCGGACAAGATGGCTGAAACCACGCCTGTGTCTCGGGACAAGATGGTCTCCACCGAGCCAGTGTCTTCGGAAAAGATGGCCGCCGCTGAGCCGGTGTCTGTTCCTGTCCCTGAGCCGGTGTCTGTTCCTGTCCCTGAGCCGGTGTCTGTTCCTGTCCCTGAGCCGGTGTCTGTTCCTGTCCCTGAGCCGGTGTCTGTTCCTGTCCCTGAGCCGGTGTCTGTTCCTGTCCCTGAGCCGGTGTCTGTTCCTGTCCCTGAGCCGGTGTCTGTTCCTGTCCCTGAGCCAGTGTCTGTTCCTGTCCCTGAGCCGGTGTCTGTTCCTGTTCTAGAGCCCGTTCATGTTCCTGAACCGTTGGATCCGCCTGCTCAGCCTGCTCTGCCCCGGCCGCCTGCACAGCCTGCTCCGCCCCGGCCGCCTGCACTGCCTGCTCCGCCCCGGCCGCCTGCACAGCCTGCTCCGCCCCGGCCGCCTGCACAGCCTGCTCCGCCCCGGCCGCCTGCACAGCCTGCTCCGCCCCGGCCGCCTGCACAGCCTGCTCCGCCCCGGCCGCCTGCACAGCCTGCTCCGCCCCGGCCGCCTGCACAGCCTGCTCCGCCCTGGCCGCCTGCACAGCCTGCTCCGCCCTGGCCGCCTGCACAGCCTGCTCCGCCCTGGCCGCCTGCACAGCCTGCTCCGCCCTGGCCGCCTGCACAGCCTGCTCCGCCCTGGTCGCCTGCACAGCCTGATCCGCCCTGGTCGCCTGCACAGCCTGCTCCGCCCTGGCCTTCCGCCCTGCCGGAGTCTTCAGGTCCTCTTCCGCTGCACGGGCCTGGCCCTCCATCCCGCCCCCGGGTCCGCCTCCGCTCCACCACCCTCCTGGACAAGTTAGGAGCGTCTGGAATCCGCTCCTTAAAGGGGGGGTTATGTAACGGTCACCAGCTGGAGTGCCCTTGAGAGCCACCAGAGGGCACTCCACATCAGACACTCACGTTCACTCTCAGACTACAATTCCCATACTCACTGACCGGACTCATTATCTCTGAACACTCATCACATTCACCTGTACCTCATTATCACTGATTGCATTCACCTGTGTCCCATCACCCTGTTAGTCTCAGTCTATTTATACCTTGTTCATTCATTCACTCACCGCGAAGTCTTGTTAAGTGTTACACTGCATTTCTGAGCGTTTCCCTGGTTTTCTTGTTTCTTGGTTTTTGATATCTTGCCCTGTTCCCTGGATTACTCTCTTGCCTCTGGTCCCTGGATTACTCTCTTGCCTCTGGTCCCTGCCTGTTTTGTTTGTTTTGTTTGTTTCTTTGTTTTGACTACCTGCCTGTGTATGACCCTAGCCTGTACTTTGGATTACGCCTCTGGATTGCCCCAGCCAATAAAGCTGCATTTGGATCTCCTACTTTGTGTCTCTGAGCAGTTCGTAACACAAATAGCCTACATCAAGTATTTAAAATTGAAGTCTTTAGATTTATTTAGAATATATTTGTCTACATGGCCATAAACATTTGTTATCAAATAACTTATTTATGATGTTACATCTTTTTTATTAAGTTAACAATATCACTGATATATCATTGATAGGGGGTGCCAACATTTGCTGCACACTTAAATAAAACTTTTTAATGGGTGCTTTCAGCTGGCGCACATCTCTGTCCAGTCCTCTTCACAAACTTTAATGGTCTTGTTTGGCCTCCAGCACAATAGATGACTCAAACAGTGACAAGCAAACCTTGTGGGCAATCACTTAGATAAGGAGACAACCTGTGTAGACCCACACCAGCGGGTAAATATTGATCCCATTTCCACCTAGCACTAATGATAGTCCACTGTCTTGCTGGGCAATTCAATGCCACTGGGAGAGAAGACCTGTTCCCTAGGCAGCTGCCGTCATCTGCACCACTGCACCGATAGAGCTGCTCCCCTGTGCATTGTCATCAATCTTTTTCAAAACATGCTTTCTTTCCCTCTCTTAGTCATTTCTTCTTGATGGTGTGAAGATGTGACATTTCATCCCAGACTGTTTAACCTCTGTGAGCATTAGTACACCATTGGTACTTGTAAAAATTAGTTGCTCAGTGAAAAAAGAGTGAGGTGATTTGAGTTTTTTGTTCCTAGACCACCTATGAGCAAACAGTCAGTTATATTGGAATATGCGACTACAAGATTCCCATTATACATTCTACAGCCATATCCAAATTAGCATGTATGCAGCCTATTAAAATGAGTGATTTTTGATCATTTTGTTTTAGCACTAGGCCTATACAAAATATAAATCCTTTTTCAGTTTGAAATTAAAAGGATAGTTTGCCCAAAAATGAAAATTTCAAAAGATGTTATTTTGGATTGAAAGATACTTGAAATTATTTATTTTTTTATCTGCAGATGAAAGAAAGTCATACAGGTTTGGAATGACATGAGGGTAAGTAAATTATAATTTTTGGTGAACTATCCTTTTAAATTGGAGCACTATTTGCGGGTGTTATTTGCTATCTGTCCTAAGTGTCAGTTAGCAATTTTTGTCATGCGCTCTCCGCTCAGTTAGATTGTACTGCAGGCCAGACCGGAGGCTCTGGCATTGAGGGTGTTCAGGTAGAGAATTTGTTCTGGCACATCAGAACAACTGAACCGCTTCAGGCAGAGTAATTTGCCCCCATCGTACTGTCATCTTTAGAAAGCATCTTTATTATTTTAGGATCACTGTCTTTTCTGATTTCCTCAGGTAGACTGAACCCTCCTTTATATTGAATGCAGCATGCTTTTACCAAGCAGAAGTAATGTAGGCAGAAGTAATGTAGAAAGCTTTCAGTGTGCTAATTCTCCCACTCAGACTATACTGTTTAAAAAAAACACATGACTCATGAGGGAATCAATTTCCTGGATTTAATTGATTTTATAATAAAATAAAAACAGGTTACTATAGTTCAAGATCAATGCTGAATAGTCCTTAATCAGGGTAGACACCACGTTTTCGAAAGTGAAAATGAGGCTGTGAGAGATGGATAATGGGTTGTATTGTAATGTGTAATGTACTATATGGAAGTCAAATAATGACAAATGTTTTTGAAACAAAAAAGCTTGTTGAATTGCATTACTTGAAAAAATATGCATTGCATTAACAATGCTTGCATTTTAATGCATTGTATTTTTAGGGCTTGCATTTTTATGGGCCGAAATTCAACATGGTTGTATATTTAAGCTGTGGATATTTCGATTCAAAACATTTCACACACGTTTTCATTAATAAAAATTCAATAATCCATATTCACCTTTCAGATTTCACTTCCAAAATATTCCTTCTGTTTAAAAATAGAATATCCAGTGTCAAGCCAACTTTATGCCAGTATTTCACTGTGAATTTCTCAGCGTTAAACTTTGCGCGTTACGTTCATATTCTGAGTCCGCTTGCCTGTTCCTATATCTGGAATAGCCCAGAGCCATAGAGAGACTCTATGTCCAACTCTTTCTCTCTATGGCTCTGGTATAGCCTACATCCCCAATAAGGTGCGAGTTTGGTCTTTTTTATTTCTGTATTAGTCCATTAAGCGTTAAGTGTCCTGACCGCAGAGAAATATATGTCTACTACCTCAGATTTAAAGTTTTATCTATACATCAGCATCGATTATTTATACATCACATTATAATCTCGTTCACGGTAGAGAAAGCTGCTTACATGTGCACAAATAACTGTGAAGATTTAAATGTAAACAGCTTTTGTGTCTTTATCAGCTTTTCCATATACTGGCCCTGATCATCATCACAAATACTTACCGCTTGCTCCATTTGTGTAAATCCGTTTTTATGAATGAATGACTCTTTCATCCATTGCTCTATAGTTTTCTTCATCAACAGCCGCTTGCATCCCCTGCTGGTGAGGTCGACTAACAGCTATGGAGATTGTTAATCGGCAATCTACTGCTATTCCTGCTGTTCCTGGATGTGAAATGTTGAATTTTCTGTCGAATTTGAACCACTGAATTTGTGGAAGCGAATTTATAAAGCTAAATAAAATGGACCGAAAATTGCCTGTTGAATATTATAGGTTGTATTTTTAAACAGAATGAATATTTTAGAAGTGAAATCTGAAAGGTGAATATGGATTATTTCATTTTTAGTAATGAAAATGTGTGTGAAATATTTTGAATTGAAATATTCACAGCTTAAATATACAACCACGTTGAATTTCAACAAGCTTTTTTGTTTCAAAAACATTTATCATTATTTTACTTCCATATACTGTAATTGCCCAATGTAATGTTTTTTCACAACAGTTTTTTTTCTCTCTCTCGAAAAGACAGATTTTCAATATTGCATCAGCTCAACAATTGATAGCAAAGTTAAAAACTTTACAACCTTCTGAACATGTCTATACTTCACAGGCTTGTCTCATTCAAATGAATTATGGCTTCTAACCTATAAGGTCCAAACCAGGGCCATATGGTCATCCTGATGTTGTGCAAGATCCTATCCCCCTTTCTCAATGCTTAATCAAAAAATCATCATGCTGTTATATTATGTTCTGGCTGATTAAACAAAAGTTAATAATAAGTCACCATGAAATCAAAATGGACAATTCTTATTTTTTTATGTAATGTTGCAGCGTTTATTGTAAGCGATTTATCTGTGCACATCAATACTTGTGCCTGCATAAACTTTAATTGAAAACATTAACTTCCTCTCCCTCTCGGAGCGTCATCTCTTCTCTGATGACGAGTGGACTGGACAATAATTCATCCCCTCCAGCAACCTCTCAATCACATGGAATCAAAGTAATTGGCAAATGACAACGATCCAATCAATTACTCTTGGACAGTCAATCCCTGATGGACCCTACTTTTTCTAATTTGAGAAGCTGTTTCACTTGGATATACAGTACATCACAATAGAGAAGAAAATACTAACACAATTTTCGTAGTTTCGAGTAATATAATGTGATATGTAATATAAAAAGACTACAAAATCATACTGAAATTAACATGTTTTCATGATTGAGACTAAATACATGGTAAAGCAGCACATTTTTAAGCTGGTTGGTTTAAGATTTGACCAGCTAAAAAGTGCCCAAGCAGGGTAATGTTCAGTACAATGTACAGGTGGAATATTTTATTCGGACAGCAAAGACACAGAATATTAAAATGGTTTAAGTTGTTGAAGAATCAAAGGTCATATGCCCATTACAGTATTTATTAGTTACACTTTATTTTGAGGTGTCTTTGTTACACCGTAATTACATATTTAAGTACTGAGTAATATTAAGTAACTATGTTACATTAGAGTTAGGATTAGGGTTTAATTTAGGGTTAGTTGATTGTAATTATGAATAATTTACTGTTATTACTATAGTAACTACTTGTAATGTAATAATTACACTGTAAAATAAAGTGTTACCTATTTATGATTCTAAACATATTGGATGTTACAACAGCCCTAGCTTGGACAACTAAAAGGGTGAAGCTAAGAATTTTTTTTTTTTTTTGATTTATCATTGACCCAAACGTCAAAAAATAATGGCGACATCAGTTGAAGGCTAGTAAATTGTTCTGATCCTCCCCTGGAGTGTTTCACATTTTGGAATGGGAAAAACATAATTAGGGCAATCAGCTGTGGTGAAGAGTCATGTAGGTTTGAATTAGATCATTTTGCAGTTTAGTCTTTATGAGGGTCCGTGACAGTCTGAAGCAGTAGGTGTCACGGGGCGACAGTATAAAATGTGGTCCATCGCATCCAAACCCGAAAGGTCTCCACGGCGACAGATATGAACTAGTAATAAAGAGGTATTCTTCTGGCAGTGGGTGCGCTGATTTGATTTGTCCAGCGGATCAGTGAAGCGTCTGCCCCGCAGGTCTTGACTCTACCTGCCCCTCACAGCACATCTGTGATGATTGTGATATCTCAACGCAATGCTCGCATTACCCTGCTTGAGTGTACTTCTGATGAATGGCAAACATTTGCTTCAGCCGGATGATATTGTGCTCTGGTATTACCTTATAGACCCTCTGAATACGCCACCTGAATTGTAGTAACTTGGATTGTGTCAGATGTCAGACTGAAATTACAAACAGAATGATTCAATATGTTTTTTTGTTGTTGTTGATATTTGCTTCACATCTCCCACGTCTGCAGAAAGATGTTTTTGGTTTGTTTTCTCAAATTATGACTATAACTTCCATTATGACTCAAATTCCATGCATTATTAACTTAAAAGTATGATCTTTATGTGTTCTACTTTGAGAGCCTCATAAGGAGACAATGACTAGTTTTTACTCCAGTGACTAATTTATTTTGTGACAGTATGCCTCAATGGTAAGACTTAAGATGCAAAAGCCTCTAAGTTCAGTTTTTCTTTAATATTAACATTTTTATCAGACTCCATTTCTGAATGGACTGAGGCTGGGATTTAGTGAGTTTGAAGGGAAAGTATTTGATGAACGTATACTATGTACGGAGAGCATTCACTCAATATTATTATCTCATTTTTGACATAGGTGGCTTTTAGAGGCTTTTGCATCGGAGGTCTTCATATATATATATATATACCATTGAGGCATACTGTCACAAAATAAATGAGTATATATATACATATTATAGTTGTTCTACTTGAAAATTTCTGATTTAATTAAATGTGTTACTTGCTGTTTCTTTGTAATTAGTCATTATTTGTGAAATATTAGCAATATCGGAGTCCAAATTGTAGCAAAGTAAACTCTACACCAACCTTTTTCAGTGTACCATTTAAAGTGTTGAAGTCAGTAAGAATTTTTTTATTTCATTTTTTTTAATGTTATTGAAAGATGTCTCTTATGTTCACCAAGGTTGCATTTATAGTCAAAACACAATAAACATTAATATTGTGAAATATTATTACAACTGTTTCTATTTTAATTTATTTTGAAATTTAATTTATTCCCTGTGATGCAAAGCTGAATTTCAGCTTCATTACTCAAGTCTTCAGTGGCACATTATCCTTCAGAAATCATTCTTATTATTATCAATGTTGAAAACAATTGTGCTGCTCAATATTTTTGTGGGAACCTACAAATCTTATTTTATTTTTTATTTTTTACATTTGATGCAGCTTTTTTCTGGACTCTTTGATTAATAGAAAGATCAAAAGAACATTTATTTGAAATGGAGCAAAAAAAGTCTTACTGACCCCAAACTTCTGAACGGTAGTGTATATATAATCTATCCTAAAAATAAGGAAATATTGTCATTTTTATTTTTAAAAATGAATGTTCAAATCTGAACTTGGCATTTGGAACCAACTAGAGAAATCAAGCATTTGTATAATTGGACGTTTGACTCAAAACATAGTTATTGGCATAAAGCTCTTTTGACAAATAGCCCTGGTCTGTTGTATATAACTACTGCAAGCTTTCATAATCAAACCTCTATGTTTTCATGAGCTTTTGATTGCACCTGCCTTTTCAACACTATCAATATTAAAAAAGAGATAGTGAAGAAAATCCTCACAGCAGATCAACACACCACAGCTTAATAAGTAAATGTTAACATGATTTTATCCACTATTTATTTTATTTACAATAAACTTGATTGATGTTCTTCTGCATTGTTGAGAGCAATCAAGGGCACTGGAAAAACACTTCTCAAAAATAAAAACACAGTGCACACCAAAGCCTTCAAATAGGGCAATCAAAATACAAACAACCCAATCTGAGAAGAACAAGAGTCCCCTTCCCTCCCCTCCCTCTCCCCTTTAGAGGTTAAGAGGGAGAGAGACCATTACAATCCTAGTTCGTCAGGCCTAAAAAAGGGTAATCTTGTTGCTTAAAACTCATTTTTTTAAATAAGATACTTGCCCTGGTAAGATACTTGCAAAACATCAAACTTTAATCTGGATGAGGGCTCAAGGGAACTAGAACAACAGCTCCAAACAGCCATCCAGATTTATGATTGCATCACATTTGTCAGAATCTGAATAAAAACATTATGAGGATAATAGAATAACTCAACAATAATGGGAGATCACATGGAATTTGATGCAGCTGGTATGATTTGTATGGTTGACGTGCAGCAAGCTATTACGTATGTTCTTTTTTACGACTGAAGAAAATATTTTCCTCTAAGAATGTCTATGTCTCTTGAAAGAATGGTGTAGTTGATCAATTTAATTTTCCTGGACTGAATAATGCTTTTTAGCCAGCTTACACAAAGTAATTTGTTTTGTTTAACTTAAGGCCCAGCCTTGTCATTTTGCCAAGATAAATAGCTGTAATTAAAATGTTGCCGTAGGCATGTTTATGCTGGAGGCAGGATAGTTTTGGCTCAATAGAAGTTAAATGTAAGTTGTTGTTGCAGGTGTCATCATTTACTCCCCCCTTCAGGGAATAGTGCACAATTGTATCAATATATCAAAAAAAGAGCAAAAACTCCTATTGATATTAGACTAGAGCAGTACTATTTTTCTATTAAGCACCCGCACTGCCTCGTAAGAATATATTGAAAAGAACTGTAGTTTAATGAACAATGTCATGTTCATGTGTAAATGATGTGTCAAAACCCTTTGTCTTTACATCAGTATTTTAACACCGTTTAACAGCTTAAGTAAACTATTTGCAATCAGTCTCTATCTGCAATCATGCTTTTATGTTCAATCATGGATCATTGAACCCCCCATGACATGTATTGAATAAGAAGAGATAAAAATAACCTCCCATAGACAATTGGATTTGGTATGTTAGAGTCTCTTTTTGAGCACAATATGAGAACAGAAGAAATTTTGTTAAAAGAGTAAAAAAAAACTAAAAAAACACACTCTCAATCTGAATGTAAATGTGTACAGATGATTTTCTATCATGCCAGCCATTTTAAAGAAATTTTAATGTGAGAATTTAAAACATTTTGTAAGAAAAAAACAAACATTTTACTGTGTTAGTAAAGACTTACTAACACAGGAAGTTAGCAAACAGCCACTTGTTGTGTTCGCAAGCTTGATACAACTAATTCACAACATCACACATTAAACTCCACTTGAAGCTTGATAATGGTTATCCACTTGGTGATTATGAGATCAGATCTGTCATTTTAACATAAATGAAACATAGAACCTTCGTTTATCAAGATGTCAAGGCATCAAAAGAGCCCTTAATTTAAGAATCACCCATTAACCTTATTTGCATTACCAATCCTTGAATAGCATCTTACCTCCTTCTGCAGCTGCTATTTTTAGTAGTCATAATCTGCTTGTCTAAAATGTTGGGCCGCGGTCAATAGCTAGCAATTTATTGGCAGACCAGACAGGAATCCTTTCAAAATGGCCTCTATTACGGAAACCATCTAATTCCATCTCACCCGAACAACAAACAAGGCAATAAAAATTGACAGTCTAGTAGTATCAAGAGAGTTTAATGTTTGGTCTGACTGGCGAACTCCTCAATTCTTTATCTCTGTAATCCTGACGAAGCCCTTAAAACCCCTTACAAACATGTCTCGTGGGACTTACACGAGCTTCTTGTCCTTGGAAAAACACCTGGTGACTATCAAACCAAATGCTGCAGTTTGATCTAAATCTAAATTCAGTCACACTAGGAAGACATTTCAAAGACACAAAGGTCTTCATGTTGCTTATTATTATATTTTAAATAGCACTTGAGCTTGTATACATTTGTATACATGTTTGTGTTAAGATGAGTGTCTGAATGTTCTTTTTTTTTTTTTTTGCCTAGATTTTCTAAATAGACTAATTGTGCGGGAAAACCGCAACACTAGAAATGTTGCCTGCTAGAACATGCAGCGACTGTGATACAGTGAACAGTCCCAGTATTGATAGTGCTGATATTTAACTGTGACTTATTTGAAGAACCAGTTATTTACCCTTGCATTGCAGACAAGCAGAGATGGTCCAAACTGCATGTGGCACTTCGTTCACGAGGTGGGAGGAGTTATGAGGTTTTACCAACAGTTTGAGGATCCATTGGAGTTACGAGGTTTAGTCACAAACTCTTTTCATTGGTTGAATATTTGCCACAGACAGACGTAAAGGGTGACCAATAGTAATGATTTATGAACAAAAATATTGTGAGTCTGATGGAGATACAAGGTTTATGCCCGACAGCGAAGATGTGTGTGTGTGTGTGTGTGTGTGTGAGTACATGTTTATATTACATTTGGCACCAAATGTCCCCACAAGGGTAGTTAAACCTGAGATGAAATTGAAAATGAATTAATAAACATACTAAATTATGTTTTATTGATAATTCAAAAATGCAGGAAGTTTTCTGTGATGGGTAGGTTTAGGGGTAGGGGACAAAAAAAATTACAGTTTGCAGAGTATAAAATCTATTACGCCTAAGGATAGAGTCCCCACAAAGTATGTGTGTGTGAATAAATTTCACATTTAGTTATGTTTCAAATTTAAATGTTTTAAAGCTAATCCTACTCCATTTTTTTCTACTTGGACTGAGTTTGGATATTATTACAATTTTAAATAACATTTTTTTTATTTTAATATTATTATAAAATGTCATTGTGTCACATACTGCTCTGAGACACAAAGGTTGAGGATCCAAATGCAGTTTATTTAATAGAGATAATCCAGACACGTAATCCAAAGTATAGGCAAGGTCAAACATAGGCAGTCCAATCAAACAATCAAACAATCAAACAATCAAACAGGCAGGGAACACAGGCAAAAGGGTAATCCAGAGACAAGCAAGAAATCCAAAACCATAAGACCAGGAAAATGCTCAGAGATGCAGTGTAAACAACTAACAAGACTTTGCAGGGAATGAATGTGAAAACCAGGCTATTATATAGGCTGAGACTGACAAGGTAATGAGACACAGGTGGACGCAAGCAGGGATGATGAGTCCGGGCAGTGAGTTATGGAAAATGTAGTTTATGAGTTTCTCTGGTGGCTCTCAAGGGCACTCCAGCTGGTGACCGTTACACATTGTATGTGATAACAATGCTGAATTTCCAGCAGCCATTACTTTAGACTTCAGTGTCACATGATTCTTCAGAAATCATTTCACCTACATTTGTATACATGTTTGTGTAAAGATGAGTGTCTGAATTCTTACAAAAAACAAAAAATTCTGTTGGGTATAAGGCCAAGCTTTCATATTTTGGCAGTAGACTCAAGCCATATGTTTTCTTCCATCGACAGATACAGCAGCTGTGTAGTCGGCCTGGAAGCTCATCATCCATCAAATCTAGAGTTGGTTTGAGTCTTCTATTGTGTTTTGCCAGTTTATTGTGTCAAGAACCTGATTTCATTGCAGTCTCTAGATTAAGATTCAAAGATTGTTGATTTAAAATGGTTGGTTTCATCTATCACAATTATAACTATAAATATTTTACAATATGACACAGACATTTTATTTTTTTAAATGCCATTTAACCAATTAATGTGGTACAAAGATCTTTCTATTCCGACCAGGCATTCTTTAAAGTACAAAGTAAAGAGTTAAAAAATGTAATGTCTCATTCTGTCATTTCTTAATGTACTTTTGTGAATACTTGTATCTCAACAGATGTTTTTTAATTATGCGTGAAATTAAGGCTCCTGAATTTCATTTGTGTTGTCACCCAGCTTTATATTCAGAGTTTATCTTGATTTATGTTTTTTTTCTTCTTTTTTTCGCATTTGTATCTTCAGAACACATGGCTCGACAAACATTTCCATATGCTTATCTTCTCCTCCTCATCAGAGATAGCAGATCATAAAATTAAGACGTGATATTTATTTAATCCCCATATGCAGGAAAGATCACTGTCAATCTTCTGTGTTAGCCTTTTCCCCTTGCATATATCAAATGCACTCTACAACAAGGAACAATGAGTCAGATTTCCTCTGTCATGATTTGCTGTTGATGTAAGATTTGCTACTGCTATGATGGCAAGCAGAGATGCAGAAAAGATGATTGCGTTATAAAAGCATTTGGCTTAAGGTTATTTAATCAAAACCAGCCATATAAAAAGGGTTCAGCTTTTCTGCCCTTTATTCTCATCATCCTCTCATTATATTCCCAATAATTTCTGCTTCTACAGTGGCCTTAACCATAATCCAGGGTTTCTCAAACTCGGTCCTGGAGGGCCATTGTCCTGCACAGTTTAGCTCCAACCCTGATCAAACACACCTAGCTGTGAGTTTCTAGTGATCCTGAAGACATTGATTAGCTGGCTCAGGTGTGTTTGATCAGGGTTGGAGCTAAACTGTGCAGGACAGTGGCCCTCCAGGACCGACGTTTGAGAAACGCTGCATAATCCCTCTTTAGCAACAACAAACGAACAAATCAGGTCTGCTTCACTGCTCAAGTTTTTGCTTTTAAGCGGTTGTTTCTTGTATACATTGTGCTTACTAGAGCGTCCACAGGGAGCTCCTTAAGCGTCACTAGTTTCACATGGCGTCAGAAAATGGCATATGGCCTCTCTTTACAGCTCCACATGCCCTCATTTGATCCGCTGCTGTGTTCAGAAAGACAGAGTTTAAATGAAACAGGGTTGAAGTGAGGAATTGGGAAAAGTTATTGTATTTTTTGAAAAAAGAAAAAACTGAATTATTGTATCCGTGTTTCATAGTTTGTGTTTTTGGACATTTAAGTCACACTTAATGTGTGAATGTGCAAGCATCTGCAAAACAGTGATGCTAGAGATCTGACAACTATCTTACTTTTCTGAGCCTGAAAAACATTTGGTTCTTGCATGTGTTTTCTTCTGCCTATGCGAACTAAATATCGATTTAATACTCTGACTACTGCCAGCAGTCATCACTCTGCAGCTCTCACCTGAACGCCCACTAAAGCTAAACAGGGTTGAACCTGGTCAGTACCTGGATGGGAAAAATCATGGGAAAACAAGGTTGTTGCTGGAAGAGGTGTCCAGCTGTGGGTTTCACAATGTGGTCTGTGTGGCCCCAGTATAATGATGGGGACACTTTACTGTCAAAAAGCACCATCCTTTGGATGAGATGTTAAACCAAGGTCCTGACTCTCTGTGGCTATAAAAAAAATCCCAGGATGTCCTTCATAAAGAGCAGGGGTGTAACCCCAGCATCCTGACCAAACTTGCCCATTGGCCTCTGTCCATCATCATGGCCTCCTAATCATCCACATATATAATACTTTGGCTTCATCACTCTGTCTCCACTCTGTCACAGACTGGTTGGATAGACTACACTACAACAAAGATGAAATTCAATGTCTTTAATTAGAAATCCACAATGAGTAAAGAAGTTAAAGACAGGCAAAGTAACAACCATCAAACATAGACAAGACTGGACAACTAGGAACAGAAACACAGGAACTTAAACACAAGAGAAAACCAAGGTAATCAATCACACTGCTGAACAGAATGACGAATCAAATGAGTAACCAAGGTGACACCAGTGGTGGGAAATAGGCAAACAACATAGAATCGTGACTCCGGTCTGCCTCGCTGTCTTTCTGTCGTGTGGTTTGCGTCTGTAAGCTCCATATAGCTTTCCGTTTTGAATCTCTATTTACTATCATTCCTTGTTTATATCGCTAAATATATCATACTCATCAACGAGATATCTGATATTATCTAATTTTGTCTGTCACATTGATCTGACTTTGCTAGCTTTAATCCAAATCACTATCGCTCGCAAAACGCACTTTGTGTGCTCGTGCCTTTTCGAGTCCATCAAACAACTGTGGTGAGTAGGATCAGAACTAGAGACATGCATCCAAACTCGAATCGAGGATAGTTAGAATGCAAGGGCTTTAGGTACTGCTTTGGGTGCGACTAGCTTAGTGAACTCTGTACATTGTTCGGTTCCGGGCCGGCTAGAGCCCATGCAAGCAGGGCAACTGGGTGACCGTGAGACGCTGTAGTCGCGGGACAAAACACTGCTCTTCCGTTCCGATAACAACATTTAACAGGTTCTCTCCACTCAGTGAAGCACCCACTGAGAATCCTGTTGAAAGTGCCCTAGTTATTGGCGATTCTATTACACTGAACGTGAAAATAGAGACACCAGCCACCATAGTCACATGTTTGCCGGGAGCCAGAGCGCTTGACATCAAAGCAAATTTAAAAGTGCTGGCTACTGTTAATCGTAAATTCTATAAGATTATTATTCACGTTGGCACTAATGATGTTCGACTTCGCCAGTCAGAGATCACTAAAATTAACGTTAAAGAGGTTTGGTAACTTGCAAGTACAATGTCAGGCACTGTAATTTACTCTGGCCCCCTTCCTGTTCGAAGGAGTGACAAGATACTTAGTAGACTGTCCTCACTCAATGGCTGGCTGTCCTGACCTGACCTGTTGAAAAGAGATGGTATTCATCCCTCTAGGGATGGTGCTGCTATTCTCTCTAGTAATATGGCACAGAGGGCCCTATCTTGTACCCAGCGCAATTGACTTTGTACACCGACGCATGAATCATTCCCATTTTGCACCCGACACACAGCTGACTTTTCCTTCTACAGACGCACGTCGGTAAATTAGGGAATGAACTTGCGCCGGGGGCGGTTTAGCGGTGTGTTCCGGCGCAAATGTTCCCTGGTGCTATTTTGCAGTTTCAGAAAACAATTCCGTGGCGTGTTATTCAGATGCTATTTTAAGGGCGCATGCTTGGCCATAATGTAGCATGTGCACAACACGCATACACTTTGCTTCTCTCATCTACACAGACACAGCAGTACCCATTTTTGCAAACCATACATAATTACAAGGAAAAATATTACCACACGAGGGAAATCATTGTGGTGTCCATGAAGATGTGAAAAAATAGGCACAAATCTAGCTTACACATTTACCCAAATTATTCAGGCTATTTGTAGTAATGACGGATCAAACCTTTTTGACCAATAGTGGCAAGACATTCAACAATATTATTTATCTGCCTTACTTAAGGTGGACGATTACGCAATTTTCTTCTTGAAACAAACTTTGTTGCATTATTTTCATGTTATCATTGTGAAGCTGCTTTGATACAATCTGTTTTGTAAAAAGTGCTATATAAATAAAGGTGACTTGACTTGACTTGACTCTCCACCAATAAGCTGGTGTGTGTTCTGGCACAATATGGCTGCCGTCGCATCATCCAGGTGGATGCTGCACACTGGTGGTGGTTGAGGAGATTCACCCCTTCCATATGTAAAGCGTTTTCAGTGCTGAAAAAAAGACCAGAGTCTGATTCCCAAGCTCTTCTTTATAATTAATCAAAAACAGGCTGTGCAACCAAAGCAGTCCGATTCCTTAACGAATGGCTCTGAGCCATTCTACATTCTATTTGGTGAATTAAA
This sequence comes from Leuciscus leuciscus, assembly GCF_965113295.1. Classification (NCBI taxonomy): domain Eukaryota; kingdom Metazoa; phylum Chordata; class Actinopteri; order Cypriniformes; family Leuciscidae; genus Leuciscus; species Leuciscus leuciscus. The sequence goes on along the minus strand of NC_138725.1, from coordinate 51,499,596 downwards.
AACATGCTGTGCACCTGGAGTCTGATTATTTTAGCGAATTGGACAAATATAACTATGAGACTTAAATCACTGTAGTTACTGTTGTTCATATGACAGCATGATTCTACAGATACACATGATAGGCTAAGTTTTGTTAGTAGGTCTAGGAATGTAACATATTTTATTTAAAAATATCCACCTTTTTTAGTAGGCCTATTGTTGTTTAATATATTAGTTATGGCTAATTAATTGATTTCATTTATACCTCTAAAAACAATATTTTTTTATTGAAATTATCAGATAATTTAATAAATCCTTAAATTGCTAAGGAATAGGAATCATTATGAGGAATCAGAACTGGAGCTCTTCACAATTACAATCTTCATTCATTAGCTATTGACAGGTTCAACTAAAGTTGGCTACAAAGTGTGACAGAATGTATTGTTTTATAGTAAAAGTATACTATAGTATAGTATTTAGTAAAATGTCCTTAAAGTCTGCCTTTTTTATTTATTTTTTTATAAATGGTTTGATATTTTGTTACATAATATAAATACTTTTTTTGTCCAAATGGGGGTCACAATACATTTTCAGTATGGCACAGTGTTTGCTTTATTTGTGCACTTGACATGTTTTTCAGGTTTGCAAAAAGTTTTTTCGTTTTTTTCTATTATTATTTAGATATTCTGGAACTCATTGACATACATAAAATCACATAGTGTAGTAGTGGCCAGTGAGTGGAGTGTTGAACTTGCGTTCATGGTTCAGTGCACCGTTTGCAGGGACGGCTCTTGGAGGCTGGGGGATGGTTATGAACTCATGAGTGTGCTATTGAACAGGCCACAGGTGTTAAGGTTGCATGAGGGCTTCAGGGCTTTGGTTGGAGCTGTCAGCTTCGATCACATTCTCTAATCGAGATATAATGTTACAACCTCTGCACCAGAGGGCTGAAATTAAAACTAGAGTTACCTCAGTTGTGGTCACCTCAACAGAGAGTTCAGAAGCCACCGGTGTCCTTATATGGCCTTTTTCTTCATAAACCCAATATAGCATAGTTAAGACCTCAAAATACTTCAAGCGAAATAGAAGAATGAACTGGTGTGACATTTCGAACAAAATCAGTCCAAAGCGAAGTTTGTTTTGATTTTGTTTCTGGAGTTTGTTACAGCTTGCCAGAGCAAACTCTCTGGAAAAGTTGGCTGGTAAACAACTTAGAACTACTGTACCAATTGTCCGTGGCGATTTTTAATGGGTAGGTGTGGCTCTGGCTTTTCTGTTCAGTTCATCCCCGAGGTCAGACATGAGTAAAACGATGAACACACTGGAGAGCTGCTTTAGAGTAGAGACTGACGTTGTAATTCTATTTGAAAACGAAACTGGCAATGTTATTCATGTTTAATACTGTAAAGCTACTTGCTTTAAATCAATATATTGTATAAAGTGCCATATGAATAAACATGATGTGACTTAACTGGAGTGCCAAATTGCAGAGCTGGTGCAAACATTTCCATGTCATTATTATCAGTTGCTTTCTTATGCTTTCTTAACTGCCGTTTTCTCACATCTGTCATTTTTGTTGTGTTTATTTTGTTTTTGAAAGAAAGCGTGCAGCACATTTTTACATATCCATCTAAACATCGCTCTCAGCAGTGTCATGAAGTTTGGTTATAGTATACCGCAGCAATACCTTTAAAGGTATTTCAAACTTCCTTTTTACCTGAGCGAAGAATGAAAAAGAACTTTGTCGTGAGTATATCGGGGCCTTTAATAGACTGTAAAAAAGAAAAAGAAAAAAGAAAAATATGTTTCAACTTAAAAAAGTGTACATACTGCCTTAACATTTTAAGTTTAGTCACCTTGAAATGTGAAGTTGTACACATGTAAAATTTTAAGGCAGCATGAACATTTACTTTTTTAAGTTTAAACTTACTTTTTTTTTTTACATTGTGTTGATTTGTATGAATCATTGGTCAGTGGTTGCAAGAGCAGCAAATACCAGTAAAACAATACCTCCTACTTCTTATTACCTTTGCGATACAATATACAACCTAACGCAATAAAGCAACCCCAAGGAAAACTGCCACGAATCAAAACACATGATATGGACATTGTATCTACTGAGCCAGTTCCATATTATCATATTGTTTGAGTCACTTGGGCTGCAGGTGAGCATGTGAATGATGATGAATTGCTGGTAATATGGGGTCAGTCAGTGTTATTGAGGTCTTACTTCCTCTTCATAACATGTTCTGCCATCGGCGCTTGGAGTGACTGTTCACTCATCCTGCCATTGCTCAGATTTCACCGGTGGTCTGCTGCCAGATAATTGTTCTCATAGAAACACACTTGTGCCAGTTGCTCTTGCAGTAAAGCGCAAAAATCAAACATCACAAATTCCTTGTCATTGCCACGTTTGGTCATACAAGTTGCATAATGACGCGACTTCTCTCTCCACTTCCTGCCACATGACAAATTTTATCTGAAGATTTTTTTTTTTTTTTTTTGCAAAGAATGAAAATAAGTGACTTCACAGATACAAACTGGCTTCTAATATGACTAATATGAGCTGAATGAACAGCAAGTAATGCAGAAGACACAAACACTTCCATTTCCTGTAAAAGTATCACAGTTCACAGGCTATTTTCAAGGCCTCAGTATTTGCATTCTTTTCTTAACCTCTTTTTTTACCACCATTTCGATGGATTAGATTGTAATTGATTATCCTTTTGCTTTTAACCAGATGTTTATGCCATTTTTGTTCACCTGAGATCTTTGCAAGAAATCCACGGTTGCCAAGACAGAAGGCTGCGTGACTGACAGTGTGCGTCTGCAGGGTGTGTTATGACGCAGAGTCTGCAAACCCCCTACACATGTTCTCTTACTCCCTCAACCGCAGGTGTGACGGCTGGATCCGCACAGAAAATGATCTTTTTCCAAGTTCTTCTCCTTTTCTCTTTCAAAGAAGCTCAGCTGCTGCATATGAATATTATATTTTTTTGTAACATAAAATGCTACATACATTTTCACTGTGTTCAGCTGCTTGATTTCTATGTCATTTTAAAGAGGACCTTTTATGCTGTTTTACATTTTACATTTTTTTTTGTGAAAAATGTTGCTGTTTGAGCATTAAAAAGGTCTGCAAAGGTCAAATAAAGGTAAAATAGTCTTGAGTTTTCTTTCAGTAATGTACTTCACAATATCGCTCATTAACAATTAACAATTCAAACCGAAGGCATTCGCAAAGAAAAAAGGGACGAGTCCTGAATTAGTTGCGTTAAAAGTGTGTTGAAACTGTTAAAGGAAACATTTCCAAAACACGCTCAAAGCAGTTGACCAAGCACGCCACACTGGCACAGCACTACAGCTGACCAATCAGAGCACTTTGGGTTTGCTAGGAGGAGGGGCTTCATAGAGACAGGAACTGAACAGAGCGTTACTGACGGACTGGGAAAAGTGGTGCAGCAAAAATGTAAAATATATGAAAAAAAAAAGTGTTTAAATTCTAGTAAACATTTTTACTCCTATTGAGAAATAAAAGGACACATTTAACTTGTCATAACTTGTCTAAAAGGGTTCCTACCTGCTTTATAGGTTTTTGAATCCTATAAAGTTCCCCAATAAATCTAAAGGACATTTGGGATTTGTGTAAATGGCAAGCAGACAGTTTTTCATAGTTTTTGTTGTGCTAATAAAAGGCTAGTGGATTATGTGACACAACCCTGAGAGGCGGACAGTGAAATGAACAGGCACAGACTGAGTCACAGCTCATTCTGTAACACTTTTGTCGGTTTAACATACATTGATATTTGTATGTGGTATTTACTGGTGGTATTAACTGTGGTATTAACTGTGGTAAAACTAATTTGCTTTTGTATCATAAACTGATGAGTCTTATTCAGAGAGGGAAATCACACTTTTTAAAGTTGCAATGTCTGTTAACGCCCAGGAAGTTGTATAAGCCACAGCTTTAAGCTAAAACCATGCAGATGATACAGTATAATAATCCAAGCATGGATGGGATCATTTCACAGTGCCCAGTTTTTTTTGTTGTTGTTTTTTTTTGTTTTTTTGCAAATGAGTGTACTGGAAAACAAATGTATTTAACTATATATGATCATATGTATCATCTATGAGTCATGAGCTATTATCATCACATGCAAATCTATAGTGATGTGTGTATTACAAATGCTGTTATATTTCCTCCACCTTTAATGTTTTTATTATATTTCCAATGTCATACAATGGAAAATAGATAATACATCAATTGTAGAGTGATTTTTCTTTTGGACGGGTGAGCCATGGGTTTATCTAAGTCTGTCTCTCAGCCTGTTAGCTTTGACCTAATATTACCATGTCAAAGGAATTTATGACATGTGGTTGTGTGTATTTTTCCAAATAGTCTTTTCCAAGAAATTTCCAAAATGCCATTCATTTCTTTTCAAAGCCACTCACACTGTTAAAAGTAATGTAGTTTTGCTTGTGTAAACTATTGTACATGTTTTGATTTAATGATGCTAACCATTTTAATAAAATTTATTAATTTAGATGTTACATGATGCACACTTTTTACATCAACATTTTGTTCAGTGCACTTGAAGAGACACCAAAATAATACTTAATGGGAGTGTCATCAACCCCAATCCTGAGAAACCCTGGCTATGACGCTGTTAATTTACTCCAAAAGTTTACAAGATTTCATTGTCTTATTCTCACTCTCATTCAGATGTATAGCCTACTAGAACTATTATTATTGTTTACTCTATTTATTTATGTTCTCATTTAAATGCCTGTTCTAATGTCATATATGTATGTATGTACCAAGAGCTCCTGTAAAAAACACAAAAAATTCCTTGTGTGTTTGTGCACACTTGGCGAATAAAGCTCATTCTGATTCTGATTCTGATTCTGATTCTGATTCTATTATTTGTGCTGTTGCCATATGAATTAATTGGCATTAATTTATGCAGCTACTGATATTTCATTCAGGCATCTTTTAGCCACACTTTTAGTGGTGTTTTTTAAAATCCTATTGTAAAAACACACAAAAAAAGTGTTATTATGAAGTGAATAAATTGTATTTCCCTTTCAAACCATACTTAATTAAATATTAATAAATAAATTATAAATAATAAAAGATTTGTATTAATTAATAAGATAGACTTTCATATCCCTTTTTATCACTGACTGATATACTGTGTATATCCATATATCAGGTCTTAAAATGAGGTAAGTACAACCTCAGATGAACAACATATTACAACGACACAAAGGTACATATTACAATGTGTCATGGTTTATTTAACAAAAATAAAGTCAAAATGAAGAAGCCATGTGTGACAAACTAAGTACACCCTATGATTTAATTGCTTGTAGAAACACCTTTAGCAGCAATAATTTGAAGAAATAATTTTTCTGTATGACAGTATCAGTCTCTCGCATCATTGTGGAGAAATTTTGGCCAGCTCTTCTTTACAACGTTGCTTCAGTTCATTGAGGTTTGCGTGCATCTGTTTATGCACAGCTCTCTTAAGGTCCCACCGCAACATGTCAGTCTGGTTGAGGTCTGGACATTGACTGGGCCAGTGCAACACTTTGATTCTTTTCTTTTTCAACCATTCTGTTGTAGATTTGCTTCTGTTCTTGGGTTCATGACCCAATTTCGGCCAAGCTTTAGCTGTCGAACAGATGACTTCACATTTGACTCTACTTTGGTATACAGAGGAATTCATTATTGACTCAATAACTGCAATGTGCCCAGGTCATGTGGCTGCAAAACAAGCCCAAATCATCACCACTTCACCATTGTGCTTCACAGTTAGTATAGTGTTTGTGCTGATATGCTGTTTGGTTTTCACCAATATTTGCTCTGTGCATTATGGCCAAACATCTCCACTTTGGTCTCGTCTGTCCAAAGGACGTTGTTACAAAAGTCTTGAGGTTTGTTCAGATGCAACTTTTCAAGCCTAAGCCGTGCTGCCATGTTCTTTTTAGAGAGAAGAGGCTTTCTCCTGGCAACCCTTCCAACATACCATGCTTGTTCAGTCTTTTTATAATTGTACTGTTATGAACTTTAACATGCTAACTGGGGCCAGTAGAGTCTGAGCTGTAGTTGGCCTTGTAACCCTCTCTAGACTGATGGGCAGCAACAATTGCTTCTCTAAGATCATTGCTGATGTCTTTCCTCCTTGGCATTGTGTTAACACACACCTGAATGCTCCAGACCAGCAAACTGACAAAACTTCTGCTTTTATAGAGGTGATCACACTTGCTGATGATCAGTTAATCAAAGACATTTGATTAGCAGCGCCTGACTGCTACTCACCCTCTTCATTCCTATGGAAGCAGTGAGGGTGTATGGCTTCTCAATTTTAGCCTAGTTTTTGCTAAATAAATAATGACACAGTGTAAAATGTCAAGTGTTGTTGGTCATCTGTGGTTGTATAGTTTTAAGACCAGTTAAAGACCAGATGGTTTTTTTTTTTATGTCCTGAATCCTGATACGTAAAACCATAGAATTCAATAGGGTGTCCTTTCTTTTTCAAATGAATATATATTGGATATAGAAAATATTTGACAGAGTATGTACTGTATAACTAATTCAGAGCCAGATGGGATATGTGACGTACTGCCATCACAACATGCAAATGCTTTTAAATACAATTTGTACCTGGCTTTAGTCAGATTGTTTGATATGTCATTGGCACTATCTTTTAACTACAGGTGTAAAATGTTGAAAGATGACATTATTCTCCTCACAAGGCAAGAAATAGGTTAGCAATCCGAATGTCACTTGCACTTGCAAATGTAATAATGTCACTTACATTCATTAAAGTCCTGTGTGACATTTTAAAATGTTAGACTGTTAAGACACTGATGCTGAATTTTGAAAGTTAATTCTTTGATGTCTGGCCACTCCTGTTTATTTTATCTATGAAAACTTTTATTGTTTGTTTTATAATGTTTTTGTTGTGTTTTTTTTCTTTCTTTTTTTTCTTCATTTTATTTTGCCTTTTGTGACTTATTTTGTTACTTATCTTACTTATTACATAGGATAAGGATAGTGTACACATGAAATGATGGGGAAAATGATCAGGAAATGTTAAGCTTAACAACTCAACATGTCAAAGCACTTTCTTTTGAGTAATAATGTACATTTATTATGAAATATCATTATTGAGGGCCTCTCTGCAACAAATCCATCCATAATCTGTGTAAAAAAAAAAGAAGAAGCTAAGACTATACAGATAAAAACACACATTTGTATCTAAAGAATAACTTGAACTCTTTGTGAAACGCAACCTTTGCTATTCAGCGTAGACTCAGGCTTTTGTGTGGGTGACTCCTCTTGAGTCAGTGTGAGTTTTTTTTGGGGGGGGGGTGGGTGGGGGGGGGGGGGTCTCAGAGTTGGTGCATCAGTCCGAGTGACTAGATCGCACCTCAAGGGGGTTGAACAAGCCTCCAAACTGCGATTGATGTGGAGCTTATGAGCAACAGCACCTATCTGAGGAGGAGCAGTTAGCATGAGCAAGCCCCATTGACGTGTCCCGCGCTGTGATAGGACGATTATGATGCTTAGGGGTGGGGGCCTCCCTGTGAGGGCTCATGCACAGCCCACGTCAGCCACCCCACGACTAAATCCAGTACTGTGACGTATAGTGCATGCATGAGCCAGCAACAACTTGAAAGGACTGCAAGAAGTCATCACTGCCTGTTGTCACAATGAGTCAGATATTAGTTGACCTTTTTGATGCAAGACAATGAAGTTAATGACAAATGTAGATTTGAACTATTTGGATTATGACTTTAGGTTTATTGTGTGGAACAATGGATAAATTCTCATGGAGAAAAGCTCAATTTTGACTTTGCACAGACTTTTCCAGCACATATTTTAGTTCTAAATCAAGAATGTTTGTTAAAACTTGTAGCATACAGTATGGAGCACTACCAAATATATTCACCATTGGCATTAAACCAATTAAACTTTACTAGTCTTATTCTTTAAATGATAAATTAATTGGAACTTAATACACTTAAAACTTTAGCTATTAGTTTTATAATTAGTTTATACAAGACAAAGAAAGCAAAGAAACACTTTATAATGAGTTAATCAGAAATAATCAGATGAAATTGCTTCAAATGTGTAATACCTAAGATTATGTTACTGATTACAATTTCATGAGTGCAATTTATAATCAGTACCAGATTACACAGTAATCTACCCGACACTGCCCACATCCAAATGAAGTCGGTGATCAGTTGCTATTTTTCTGCATATCTTCAAGTCATTTAAAAGTCATTTGAGTCTCATTTTATTAATCATGCCTTTGTTTTGTTTTTTATTATTCTTTTGCCATGTATTGTAATAAACCACAAGTAAAGACATAATTGAATTACCACAAAGATCTCAGTGGGAGTATTAACTACCTGCAACATAATCAGTCTGTTGGGAACAAGTTTTATGCCTCAAGGGATCCTGCAAATATCAGAAATCAGATGCAGTATTACAGACCCACAGCCACAGAAACGCTTTCATTTCTTTGTACCCATATCCTCTTACTGATTTAATAGACCTTATGCAAATGTGTCACTGCATCTTCTGTAAAAATCACAGATTCTTCATTGTCCTGTTCCAAGCGATATCGACACAGATATACATTAATCTTTATTAGGCTAATCTTTATATCCGTGTAATTTGAGACGCAGCTGCAATATGACGCAAATTGCATAAACTATATTCAGCAAAATCATATTTCTTAAAAAAAAAAAAAATTATATCGGTTTTCATTTATCCAAGCTTCCAACCGCTATAAACAATCTCGTTGAACGATGAAGTAGCCAATGGCTTGTTTTTAGTGTAAGTTTTACACAATAAGCTTGCAAACCCTAACGGAAGTAACAAAGTTCCAGGTGTTTTAGTAGGCTACAAAAAAAAAAGTTTATTTTTATAGCCAACGTATCGTTTCAACATGGGTTGCATGTTTATGTAATGGTAAAAAATATTTAAAAAGTAAATTTGTGGGTAAATAGACGCGAACGAACAGAGGTCAATTTCGTCAGAGGTGGTAACCATAGCAACAGTGGGTAGCTCGAGAGAGTTCCATGACGGTCCGATAGGGATGATAGCCTATCATGACAAGTTTGTTTTATAGGCTATGTATTAAAAACTTTTAAAAGTCTTAATATTTGACGTTTAGCTAACGTAGTCACGCGATTTGACAAACTGCGTTGCACGAGAAGATTGCGCCACGATTGCGCCACGAAAAGAGAGAGAGAGAGAGAGAGAGAGAGAGAGAGAGAGAGAGAGAGACCAATCTAGAAGATAATCTCAGTTGTTTAGTTGATGAGATGAGACGCATTGATTGCTCGATTAGTCGTGTTTGAGTTTTGATTAGTCGGTGCAATCAAGAGGTACGCCAATCTTTATAGAGTATCATCTGCTGTTTTTGTAGTCTAGGTAGGCCTATTCAAAGGCCACTCCAACTTAATTCCTTTCATCAAAAATACTGACGCAAAACAATCTGAACTTGATTATTGAATTACACTTGACAGACCCTTGTTGCTATATCTGCTCATAAAGAATAAGGTAGCCTACATATTTAATAAGAATCTTGCATGAAAAAAAAAAATCATGTAAGCTTCAAGAATGTCATAGATGTCCATTTTAACTTACGTCTCATATTCAATAAAACTGATCTGCAACTGAACATAAATGATCTTGATGAAAATGTCTCGTGAGTTGTATTACGGTCAGGGGATCTCTGGATAATCCGTAATTCGTTTGTAATTATAAAACGAAAATACCGTTTTTCTGTTTTTTGTTTCAAAACGAAAAACCAAATAACCGTTTTTGGTGTCAGAATCAAAAAACGAAAAACCAATTAAAAACGGACCGTTTTTCGTTTTTGGCGATCATTTTATCGTTATTCCTTTTTGAACAAAGAATGAAGAGAGTCTTTGAACTTCAGTCAATTCGTTTTTCGTTTATAAACCAAAAATGGAAGTCACCCCTTTATTCGTTTTTTTAAAAAAACGAATAAATGACTTCAAAATTCGTTTTCCACATGTGGGCGGCCTGACACGCCCCCTTCCGCCGATTGGTCAAGCAAGTCTGAGCATGTGACGTCATCAGTTGTCGCTCAGGTCTGTTCAACAAAATAATAGTCCTCTACTATGGCTACAGATTCTTAAACTGTACAGGGCAGGTCCTATTGGGCTTTCTTCTGTGCAACTTTACACGTTTCACAGACATCTTTACATCAGAAATATTAATTATTAGTCTGCCACCAGCCTGTTTTATTTAGCTGTGCGCAGTTAAATCTGTGTGGTGAAGCTGCGCTTGACAGCGCCGAGCGGGACTGTTCAGTAAGCAGTCAGAACTTTTCTTTTAGACGCTCCGTTTTAACACGGGATGATGATTGCAAATACTGTAATGCCAATCGGCTGAGGCAAATGTTTTTGAGACATAATTTTTTTATTTTTTTTTATTTTTTTATGGTATAATTATGTAATCTGCTTATTGTGAGCCTAAATGAGTAAATTGGTATTCAATCATTATCAGGCTGACTTGCCACCAACTAGGCCTACTGGTGTTTTTTTATATATTGAAAGTAGTGTTTCATGTTGTCACTTCACATTTAATAGCCTCTTAGAATGAAATTGCTATGCAAATTCACAGTGCCTCCTTTGAGCTGCATTAGACAGTGTGTAATGTACATCTAAATGCAGGGTCAGAAAAGCCTAAAGCCTCTTACGTTGTTGATTTATATTTCAAACAACAATTCGACATTTGCTCGCAATGTTTTTCTTACAAAAAACCTCATCATTCTGCAGGACAATTGTCTATTACAGTATGCAACACAGATAGAAGGGTGTCAATAAATCTGTGGTGATATACAAGACACTTTAAGAAAAGTTTATTTCCATCACACTGTAAAGTGTTTTTAGATATTACATATAGATTACATATACCAAAGATTTTACATATAAACTGGGTCAGCATAATTACAGTTAGTACCATGGGAAGTAGGGGTGATGAGCGTGACCCCTGGCGTGGAGCCCATGAAGAAATATGGTTGGGGATAAAAGTTCACACAAACAAAACCAAAAAACTGTGGTGTTTTGCCTATAGGCATACACATATTACGTGTGTTTGTTTTTATTTATGCTGTATTATAAAATACCCATATTATAACAAATAAATAAAATATATTTGGAAATTGCCCTTTAAAACGAAGGCTCAGTTTGTGGTTCACAATTATTTGATTAAAAACAACAAAAACAATAAAACAAAGACAAAGTCACTTATATTAAACACTTTTTTTATTTATGTTTTTGTTAACAGAAGTTATCTTGCGCCTTTAATTGCCTCCGCTATCGACCTGTCAATCATCTGTCTCATTCTCGCGGGTCGCGGCTATGATTACAGCTTCAGTAAAAATGTATTTCACCATCATCGGTACCCACCCTCAGCCGATTGGCATTACAGTATTTGCAATCACCATCCCGTGGCAACACGGAGCGCCTAAAATAAAAGTTCTGACTGCTGACTGAACATTGGTCAGTGAGCCTCTCCCACTAGTCTGGTGGCAGACTAATAATTAATATTTCTGATGTAAAGATTTCTGTAAAACGTGCAAAGTTGCACAGAAGAAAGCCGGACCTGCCCTGTACAGTTTAAGAATCTGTAGCCTATTATTTTGTTGAACCGACCTGAGCGACAACTGATGACGTCACATGCTCAGACTTGCTTGACCAATCGGCGGAAGGGGGCGTGTCAGGCCGCCCACATGTGGAAAACGAATTTTGAAGTCATTTATTCGTTTTTTGAAAAAAACGAAAAAACGAATAAAGGGGTGACTTCCGTTTTTGGTTTATAAACGAAAAACGAATTGACTGAAGTTCAAAGACTCTCTTCATTCTTTGTTCAAAAAGGAATAACGATAAAATGATCGCCAAAAACGAAAAACGGTCCGTTTTTAATTGGTTTTTCGTTTTTTGATTCTGACACCAAAAACGGTTATTTGGTTTTTCGTTTTGAAACAAAAAACAGAAAAACGGTATTTTCGTTTTATAATTACAAACGAATTACGGATTATCCAGAGATCCCCTGACCTATTACGAATGTGTTTATGATTGACGTATATGATGTGGAGTTGGGGGCAGCGCTACTGTCATCTCCACCGCCCGGCTCGTGTTTACGCAAGGCGCAGCACTGTATATAAAGCACTTGAGGTGCAGGCAGGACAGATCCGTGAGTGTAACTTCTTATTGCTGAGAGACCTCACAAAGATTCGGGAGACGCAAAAAGAAGATTGGAACAAGAATCTTCAGAGTTCCAGTCCAGAGAAATAACTGTACCTAAACTCTTAAACTGCTGAAAGTAAGTTTGTATTGTGATTATCATTCTGCATGTGGAGGCGCCAAATCAGAAGTTACGTTACGTGCTAAATTTGACTTGAAGTGCTGTGGGAAATCTAGGCATTATTGTTTTCATTAATGTTAGATTCATTCTGAGTTTGCTATGCCGGATACAAAATATGTTTTCAGTGTCATTTTTGTCAGTACGAGCACATTCAGCACCATGGACAGCAGATACAAATTAGTCCAAGTTCGTTCATAACCTACTTCTTGTAATTATCTGCTAAGAAAAAGGCGCGATAGATTAGATTAACAGAACATTTTTTATTATTATTATTCGTAATTATTACATCGTTTCACAAAAGTTTGTATCGTATGCTACGCAAACAAGTGAGTCGTTGCTTTATGCAGTTCAAACCGTCTTGATCTCAGTTGTTTTTTTGTTTTTTGTTTTACTTTCGATTGATTCAAATGATAATTCTGACAAATAATTCCGAATTTCAAAGAGATAGTTTGTAAGTTTTTCCAATCGTGTTGACTGCAGTGTAGCGTGCACATGCAGCTCATGCAAATCTGAATTTTACACAACTATATATGCATATCAAAAACCGATTTACGCTTTCCCACCTGTTGTCGCTCCCTTAGATCCATTCAGACGTTTTATAAAACGCAGACCACACGTGCACTGGTTTATGCAAGGAAATAAAAGGCGAGTTGTATTTTTCAGATGGCTGTCATGCTGAAGCCCTGGACCGTCATCGCTACTCTCCTCTTCTGCGTGCTCCTGTGTCTCGGGACGCTTGTGGACGCCTATCCGCCTAAACCAGAGAATCCTGGAGACGACGCTGCTCCGGAGGAACTCGCCAAATATTACACCGCGCTGAGACACTACATCAACCTCATCACGAGACAACGGTGAGAAAGACACGCGGTGTATCATACAAACGCACCTGTAGCTATCATGTTTGCTTAAAATGTTCTTATTATCACCCGACCAGGTGACCATGATAAAAAATAATTTCCCGTTAGTGTCATTGCACCGTCTCCCATTAATACATCAGGACAAATGACTAAGTTCTGCAATATGATTCTGAAATTGCATTATGGTCCACTTTTCAGTAGCCAAAGGCTCTACATATAACAAATCAGAGTGATAAAACCCAACAGATGCACCTCGGAGAAGCTTCCAAGATTGAATAGGGTTCTCATCTGTCATAGATTGATGTTTCTCTGCAGCCCTGTCCTATAGAGGACTACATTTATTTACATATTTTATAGTCTAACAGGCCTTTGACATTTAAGACTATGAGCAACACATTCCAATAAAAACATTTACAGTAAATTATTTTCTCTCCCCACAATACACCTTTATTCCAGGGCCTCATACTCTGTTAGTCCACCAAATAACCTAAAGTCTTGCCTGTATAAGAAGCCAAAAGGAAAATCTATGATGCCTATCTGAGATAAAACAAACAGACGTGATGGTTCAAGCAGCTAAACCATGAGTATGTTACAGTCGTGACTACATCAAATGAATGTTTGCCACTTCACAAAGTATTGCCGATGTCCGTAATAGGGAGCAGGTGGGATTCTGTAGAGCTCATGTTTCAGAAATAGCTTAAACATTAGTTTAGTCTCAGACTCATTGATGTTGTTTGTAGGCATCTATTGAGGAGTAATCTGAGCATGAAATTGCTTTTTTATTCGAGTGCCAAACCAATGCACTTTTAGCTTGTTTTCAGCATAGGCCTATTCATCTAGAAGATGCTGTTCTGAGAGTAAAAATACTCAATTGTCTCAGGTCCATATTCAAACTCTTTGCTCCATTTCCACTAAATGTTCTCTAAAACTGACATTCATGTTTTTTTCTAAAGATATAGAGGCTTCATTCATATAATCTGTGAGATAAATGTCAGAGTCTATAGGTGACATGTCTCAAGCACATTCAGCTTTCAAGAAGTCAAAACTGCTAAATTAGATTCATAACGTCTGGGGTGAAAAGACAGTTTGTATTTATATCGATGATTGGTGTCTGACAGATAAAGTGGGCTGACTAGTTCTTTTCACTTTCTGACACTTTCACACACCACAGTGAGCTCTGTGTGAGCAATTTGAGTTCATTATTTCAGTACTGAAATGTTCCCAGCTAAGATACACGGATGGAATGAAGTAATGAGGGAATAAATTGTCATATTTCTTACATGCAGGTATGGGAAAAGGTCCACTTCGGAAGATGTGATGGCAGAGCTGCTGTTCGGGGACGATACAGAGCGCAAACAGAGATCAAGGTGGGAGTCTTTTTTACTTTAGCTGCAATTTTAATGTTAATTGCTAATGGGCTTGTTAGTATACTTACAACAATAAAACAGATAAACAAAAGTTTCCTGATTTACATGGTATTCTAAAGGTATTTTGGGTGAATGCAGTTTTTTTTTTTAAATCCTCGAGGAACTCATTAACAAAGGGTGATAGGTTGTGTGTTAATGGGAAGAAGGACAACTCATGATTTTTTTCACACCTGTAGAGGAATAAGGGGACAGATGGATCCCTGGCTTTCTTTCTCTCTGTCCGTCAGGAAGGGAGTGGGTTAGGGAACATGACGCACAGTGAATATTTGAGAGGCCTTGACATTTAACAGCCCTTATTAGGCCTCAAAATAAAAAGTCACACTGTGCTAGCTAATTGAAAACTGTAATAGACTGACAGAAATTCTAGCACAAATTAGAAGATGGAAAGATTTAAAGGTTAAATACTATCAGTGTAAACAATCAGAATAGGGAATAAACTATATTGATGTCAGTAAAAATAAAAAGTTGATTGTTTCTTTTTTCTTTTTACATTTGTCTCTTTCAGATATGATGACTCTTATATGTGGTGAAGTTCAGTGACTGTGTGTTGACTGTCCTGAGCTAAGACCACCTGTGCCTCCCACAGAAAACCTCCAGACAATTAAATGAGAACATCAGACAACCTCATCCACCTCTTTATTATACATCATCTTTTTTCTTTGGTGCGCACAGAACAAATATCATTAACAACTGTACATAATATATTATAATAGGAACTATCAATGGAAGTGTATATGTGTATACTTCATTGTGTCATTCAGACATGCTTTTCCGTTTGTACCATGTAAATTATTCTATGTGATTAAAAGTGTATTGGATGAATTTGGCTATTTATTTTTGCTATGGTGGTTTTTGAAAAGGCTGTGCCATATGCCGTATAATGACAAATGACAAGTTAGGTTTATTTTAAGTTTTTATTATTATTTAATATAATATAGTCTGATCGTAGTACATTTTCTAAATACCTAGTTGTTTTCGTTATAAGGTTATTTCTAAATGACCAGCAGATGTCCCTCCTGTAACATAAAATAAAACTCTTTTAGCTTCCACACGTCAATAACATTTAGGCAAAATACCTCAATTCTATTCATTTCTTTTACAACAAGTCATTGCTAACATCTCATTCTACAAAAACAACTGCTGAAACATTTTTTGAACAGCAAAATGTATATGAATGACAGATAATAACACTTAGAGTCACGTTTGGTAATATTTATTTAATGACGTGATGGTCTCGACTTATTTTAAACACATTTAGCAGAAGAAATGTTGCCTGCAACCTGCAAATGCACATTACTCAACTGTTTGCCACTGTTATGTAAATGAATGGAGAACATTTAAAGCGGGCTGTCGAGAACATTCTATTGTAAACGCGGCCCATCAGCTGGGTGGGTCCCACCTTCTGAGACATTTGAGCGTTGCCCCTTTATGTGTACGCAATGACTAGCTTCTGATTTGATGCTTTGTAGCGGGTTAGACACCTCTCTTAGAATCAAAACAACGCAACGAAGCTATACGGGAAAGGTTAGTATCTCTTTTTATTATACAAATAATTAAAAAATTGCGTATTTTGTGTGTTGATGTAGCCCTCTAAACGTATATTCCATTTAGGGATGCAAACCATATAGCCGTTTCATCTACTGTATAGTATAGTGTTGTCGTCTTATTGTTGTTAACGTTTCACGTTTAGGAAGGGGGGGAACAACAATGGTTTGTTGTTCTCCATTGACATGATATTCTTTTATTCATCTAATTTAAGTGAAATGTGAATGCTAATTAGTGTAATTGAGGACTGCATCTGATATTTGTTGGTATCGCTTCTGTCCATATTGTTGGCTGTGTGAGGGAAATTCTTGAAGCTCTTTTTTTCCTTATCATCAGCACTTAGCCGATTTCACAGTTATTCACCAAATAACTGCAAGAGAACCTGTGATCAGGATGTAGAAATACACTTTCTATAGTGCCTAGGAATTGAGCTATACTTTATTAAGGATGTAACAAAGGTATAGGCTAAATAACTGAAACATTATTATGAAAAGCATCTTTTTATGAGAGCTCTAAAAAGTATAGGATACATTATTATAGGCTGCAGCAATTAGTTCTGGTCCTCTAATGTGATTGGTCGAATTCCATGAAGTCGCAGATTTATTATAACAGCTCTGGGACGTTTTACTAGCTGTGTCCGAAATCGCCCCTATATGTCCTTTTATAGTACACTTTATTTCTGGTTAGACATTTTGTAATTGTATTCGAAACCATAGTGGAGTGGGTTGCCTAGTTCACCTATTCAATATAATTTTTTTTATTATTAAAGCACAAAGGAATAAAAACATGATATTTGGTGGTCCTTTTATTTTGTGTTTGGTGACTGAAAACTTATTTATGATACCATTACACTAGCAGATTTAAAGCGTTAATGCCTATAGGAATATTATTTATGTGCTGTCAAAACCAGGTGATTAAAAGCAGAGAATAATCTGGCATAGTCTCAGCTTCTTGTTATGGTTCCTTAAAGGGGACGCATATGTATTTGTCTGTGCTTGAGACAGATGGGCCATGCCTTTTTCTGGCTCAAAGGGAGCAGATGGAGAGCGTGGCTGCTTGTGATGTGGGCTGGGCCAGACCAGGGTGTCATTAGCATGGGGGGCTCAGTGGGGTCTGCAGGAAGGATGGGAATGGAAGAGGTGGGGGCCTCAAGAGTTGCCAATACATGATAAATTCACCACCCCTCCCTTTTATAAAGGGCTAGAGGAAGACCCCCTCGTGCCTTCTCTCAGGGGATCTCACTCAGATGCTGAGTTTGCATTCACACCTGGCCAAAACACACTGGAGCAGTCTGATTGGTTATGAGATTGAAATGTGCGCTTGAGCATATCCCATGTTTGGCTGACAGCTCTCCATGGGAATTGACATCAAACATTAGTAGACCCTTCAGCTTAAGCCAGTCTGAGAGAGTTTCGGGCAGTTGACAGAACGTTTTTTATTTTATTTATGGCTGTTTTTGGAGTTTAGGAGTCATTTTCAGATATTATTGCAAATCTAGTTAAATAATATTATATTGATGAATTATTTAAAAGATATGTTTATGTTAAATACTAAATGTAATATATATAAGCTAATACATAAGGCAAGTGAAAACAAATCCATGATTTTTAGTTGATCCATGTAGTTTGCTTTGTTTTTGAGGTGTATATTACTTTTAATCAATACCTGTTCTAAATGATTTAAAACCTTAAGAACACATATTTGTTACTTAAAAAATAAAACGTTAACTGAAATAGCCTACAATAAAATATTTAAATTTTTATTTAGTTTAACTTGATGTATTAAAATAATTAAAAATGAAAAAAATGAAAATGAATAAAATCTGTATAGAAATATTGAAAAAAAAATCTAAACATTTTTAACAAACAATGGCAAAACAAAGTTACTAAAACTTAAGCTAAAACGAAAAAGAAAAAAAAGAAAATGAATATAAAACCATTCCAAAATATTCATAAAAACTATAATAGTGTCTCAGATAATAAAATAACACTGATTTGGACTCTTGGAAAGAACTAGCATCAATTATTTCCATATTATTCAGACATTTTAAGTGATTTATGGATCAAATATATATTGGGCCCGCTGTGTATTTTATATTTTATTATTTTTAAGTTTTGACATGATATTTTGCTTTGCTTTGTTTTTTCCCCAGCAACATTTATGCTAATATTTTTCTAACTGTGGTGTTTAATATTTAAAGTTTAAGAGGAGCAATTTATGTCCTGTTATTCTCAAGCTGTGTGCCTGTAGGTTAACAATAAAATCTGTTTGTTTTGTGTGGGTTAATAAAAGCGAGAAGAAGATGTAGCCCTGAGGTGCTCTGTGATTAAAGATGGTAATAGTGGACAATCAGAAATCAGATGCACTTGAGGCGTTCACAACACCTATATATTCAAAGAAAGCACAGCCAACACCCCTTAATAAAGACCGTTTTTTAACAAAGGAGTTGTTGCTGGAAATGAGCTGAGTGAGACACTTAGACTCCATTTAAATGAGTGTCTGTGTTTGCCTGAACTGAACTGAACTGAACTGACACTTTATAGCAGTATAGCAACATCACTCTGAGGCTTGTCATGCTTGTGAATAAGCTAGAGTGTGAGAATGAAACGGAGGTGTGTGTGAAGTCTGACCTCTCCATCCCACCAGGGCTGATCTCAGCTACATAAACAACAGATTCACACTAGCATCACACAACCACATGATCAGAGATCCTTTGTTTTGTGTTTTCTTCTTTAGATTATTAAAATAATTAGACTATGTATATTGCAATTAATAGAACCAAAATGTGGAAATGTTTTTCATAATTTCCTTAGCTTAAAAATGATTTTATTTCATGGCTCAGCAAAATCAATGTATTTTTATAAAGTGGATAGAATAAGCCATCAGTCTGAGTTCTTTCGGGAATTTATATTTACATATTTATATTTATGCATTTAGCAGACACAACACACACACACACACACACACACACACACACACACACACACACACACACACACACACACACACACACACACACACACACACACACACACACACACACACACACACACACACACAGCTTGTCCATAAGCCATTTAAAATAAGCAATTTGTCCTAGCCAGCATTATTAATAGTGTACAATGTCAGGTTTATTAGAAAGCTAGACTAGGAAACAAGCTAGAGCAGAGGTGAAATGCAAAATTTGGATTTATTTATTATTATTATTTTTTTATTCCTAAAAGCAGAGTGTCAAAAGCAGGCTTATTTGACCTTGTTTACCCTCTACCTCATACATATAGAGAACTGACTCTATATGAAGATATTTTAGGACTGTTCTGGTGTTATTTAAATGTGTCATGTTCAAAGTGTTTTCATCTCTGTCATCATTTACTCTCATGTCATTCCAAACCTTTACACAAAAGGAATTTTGAGGAATGTTGGTAACCAAACAGTTGTGGTACCAATTGACTTCCATTGTATAGACAAGAAAGAAAAAAACACTGAGACATTTTTCAAAATATCTCCTTTAAAAAAAACAGAGGAAGTCATGCAGGTTTGGAATGAAGGTGATTAATGATGACAGTATTTTCATTTTTGGTGAACTCTCTGCATAATAAGCATTCAGATAGTTCAGATTCTTAAGTAAGACGTTCCGACTTTCTGGAATTCAGCTTCAGTTCTGTGCAGTATGTTAGGCAGCTACTTTCCCCTTTAGGGAAGTAGGCTAGCCACTCAGCACATAACCTACGTAACATGTGGGGGGAAAAAAGGAATCGCTATAGCAACCACCTCCGTCATTCAGTGTATGTGAAAATGGTTGCATGGGATTTTTGAGGAATATTTTTTCGTTCCCATAATTTGTGTTGAAATCCTCATAATGTTAGTAGAACGGTGCGTTGTTAATGCTCCGATGGGAAGATCTGTCTTTAACCTTAAGTAGTGAAGAGAGTGTAATTGTCTCTAGAGTAAACACGGCTAATGTATCGCCCTCTGTGTGCTGTATCAGTACATTCATTACAGTGCATCCTGTTTTACAATGTGATTGACAGTTCGTGAGAAACACAACAGATGTCTAAACCAAGAAAATAATTGTTTGCCTAATAGTTTGATGAGGCGTGATGAGCTCTCTCTCTCTCTCTCTCTCTCTCTCTCTCTCTCTCTCTTTGAAAATGTAAAAAAGTTTTCTGTGAGAGTGTACAGTATAAAAAATATTATTTCTATGAAAATTCCCCATAACACAACGACTCACAACATGTGCGTGTGTGTGTGTGTGTGTGAGAGAGAGAGAGAGAGAGAGAGAGAGCAAGCAAATGAGAGGGAGAAAGAAGATCTTGCTTACTGGGAAACCATTTACAGAGTTTCAGAGCAGGAACATATGGGAATCTATCTATCTATCTATCTATCTATCTATCTATCTATCTATCTATCTATCTATCTATCTATCTATCTATCTATCTATCTATCTATCTGTCATATGGCATAATGCATCAGCTATTTGACTATAATGACAAGAAGGCAGAACATTATCCTTCTAATTAGCAAATAAATGGACATGAAATATTGATTTGGTTGTTAGAAATTATTTTATTATATGGGAAGAAATGGAGTGGAGTTAATCTATTGCCTGGAACAACAGTCAATTATCCAGTTTAGTTAATTATACAGAAACAGTAGAATGCAGCTACTGACCAATCTGAAACAAGTATTCCAGAAATCTGTATAATAAATACATTTAAAACCTTTCAGTCTTACTCTCAGCACTTCTGTCGCTCCCATCGTCCATCTCCCCTCTCTCCTCCTGCAACTGCACCTGCTCCCTGTCATTGTTTCATTTTGAGGACACGGCTGAATCTAAGCACAATTCCCCCCTAAAAACAATTCATTCTCTCCCTCCCACCTCTCAACACGCACACAAAGACTGCATGTCTCATTTTATTGTATATATCGCCATAGCAACTTAGCAAAGCTTACTAGTAAATGCCCCACTCTTTTACATTTACTTTTATTCCCCATATCTTCTTTGTTTATACTTTACCCTCTAGTCCTAATGATGTAAAATATTAATGTTAAATCTCTCTCTCTGATGCTTTAGTTGCAGATTTCAAACATCATGCCTGTGGCAGCCACCGGCACAGAGCATGGTAAGTATCATCATCTAAGAGTGTTTTTGGCCATGTGGACTTTTATAAAATAACTCTTAAATTGTTCACACTGTCTCTAGTTTATTTGATGTGTCCAATAACAATGTTTAAAAGTGAACATGCATGCATCACAGAAGATTTTTGTCACTTTTTCTAAACTGTTGTGAATATTTCCACCAGTGTCATTTCTATCACATTTCAAATTATGTATTTTGTTGCATAACTGCATTATGTGATGGAAATAATGGTGATGAAATGCACTTTTTTTTGGTTTAGATTTTTTTTTCCAACTCCTTTGTCTTGCTTATTTTAATGTCATAACTAGGAATTTGTCCATCCTAAATAGACCATATACAATATTTTTTTTGTTATTTTCCACACAAAGGATAAATGCATGATGAAATGCTTCCAGTGTTGTTTTAATGTGTTGTTTTAACATTGTTTACAAATGTTGTTTTAATGTGATCTTCATATAGCAAAATTAAAAAAGTTTCGGTTATTTTTTAATGAAAATCAACCCTTGGGAGATTGTTTGTATTTTAGTTTGTATGTTTATGTAATATTTATTAAATTAATACCTCAAATAAACATCTAATATGAAAGTATTTATTTACAGCATATATTTATTTCTTTGCAATTCTTTGGACCCTAATGCAGATGGTTTAGCGTCAATACAGCACACTAGTGTTGTATTGTGCCTTTGGCGTAAGCAGTAGCCACATCAGAGCTGTGGCTCTGTTCATTCAAAGAATTTGAAGTCGAGCCAAACAGTACAGATCAAAATATGAATTAGAGAATAGATGAAATACAAAATCATTGAAGGTAGTTTTAATTGTGGTGAAGATTTTCTTGGCGCTGTAAACATGGACACACTTGTGCCAAAGATGGCTGGCACAGCAGGGAAACCCAGCTTTAGTGAGATCATGCTCTGCATCTTAAGAAAAATGCTTCTAAACAGTACCAAATTAGGGTTCTTTGGCTTGTAACAATAGCAGAACCCTTTTTGTTGCTAAATAGAACCCTTTTTATAAGGTTCCATGAAGAACCATGCTTTGAAAGTGTTATAAAGTTCCTAATTTTTAACAATAGTTTATTTTCATTAATATTAGTATATTAGTATCTTCAAACTATAATTGTTAGTATTATTAATATAATTTTTTATATATTATTTATTAATATGTTTTTTTAGTCCTTTATCTGCCTGGTTTTATAATATATTGTTGCCTCTAATTTAGATTTTACATTAAAAAAATAAATAAACCCCAGCATGTTGTGTCAATTAGGTACATTTATTTTTTTATTGACATGGCAAATTGTAGCAAAAATGACCTTGCTCTAACAACAGTTGATAGCTGAATACATTAATAAATAACATTGACATTGGACACAATATTGATGTAATGTGATATAAGTATGTGATATAAAGTCATGGGATATCAAAAGTGATATAATATTTTTTGTGACTGGGTGTTTAGGCATAAAATAATAATTAAAGAAAAGTTTTTTTAACAATATGGATCATAAATTCAGTATCTCTGTTACTTTGTGGAGAAGAGAAGATGAGTAGCTTATATCCTTAACTGAACAGAGCTACTCACACTTACATGTTCTGTTAAACTTAAAAGAGAAAAAGACATGATTGGTAGGACACCAGTTACAATATTTAAAAACAAAAGTGACAAAATGTATTGACATTTTGAGAAATAATTAATTTACCTGTTGAGAGTGTGTTGACAGTCTTTGTAGTTGTATCTGAGCTCCAGAAAAGCAGTAATGAAGAGGCTTTGACAGTTACAGATTTGAAAAACAAAAAGGCGGGAAAGAACCCTGAACTCTAACACAAAGAACCATTTCAGCATATAAAGGGTTCTTCAAGACGATACAGTTCTAAATAGAACTGTAAAAAACATTATTTTTTTTAGAGTGGAGGTCCACTTGACATTTTCTTGCCCTGTAGTGTCTGCTAATACATGTGTGATTCTGAAGAAACTCATAGATTAAGGGTCTGTGATCTACCCTAAAAGGTCAGTCTTGTAGTGTAAACCCTCTACATCATTCCCAGTCAAATTTCAATAGTTAAAGGCATAGTTCAAGAAATCTTTCTTACTGGCCTGACAAAAATGTAGTGTTCTGGAAAAACTATGGCAAATGTCTGGCAAAAAAAACAAAAACGGATTCACTACAAATTCATATTTCATGTGCAGTTGAGCTGTACTTTTAAAAAAAGACCTAATATCATCCATATGTGAATATATAATTATATAACAGATTGTGTGAGTGTGTTTGATCAAACAGCACAGTATCTCATAAGCAGCTGCATAATCATGTCTCTATCCCCCCCAGCAGTGCCGCAGATGCTGGACACACTGAGTGACAGCACCAGCTCTGCCACTGCCAATGACCTGGACCTCATCTTCCTCAAGGGCATCATGGAGAGCCCTGTGGTCAGTTTTCTTTCTGCATACAGTAGGGCAATTCCAGACCCAAAATGTTTGGCTGTTTGGGTATTGTAACATTGTACATTTTCTTTTTTCTTGTCATTACTATGTATAATGCTTTGCCAATATTATATGTAAATAAGTACTTTAAATTGAAATTTGAAACACACACACACACACACACACACACAGTTGTCAAAAGCAACAGTATGATTACTATGTTGTTTAAAACCTGAATGATCTCCCAGAGTGCAGAGAGTCTGGAGGAGACACGGCTGGAGGCCGTGAGGGACAATAATGTGGAGCTGGTGCAGGACATCCTGAGAGAGTTGAGCCCATTTACACACCGCAGCAACACTGCCGCAGAGCTGTCACTCATTCTCAACCAGCCGCACTTCCAGGTACACAGCTGCAGCTCAACAAACCTGTGAAATGAAACGAGAGTAATACACTGTCTGTATTTATGGCTGACACACTATGCTTGTGATGATCAGTCTCTGTTGGAGACCCACGACTCTGTGGCCTCTCAGACGTGTGAGACTCCGCCCCCAAGCCCCTGCGCTTTCATGGAGCCGCCCATCAACAGCGTACCCGTGCCAGCTGATGCCATCCGGATGGTGGGCATCCGCAAAGTGGCTGGAGAACACTTGGTGAGACCGCATTCAGTGTATAATTTGTAGTAATGTTATATTAAATGATAATACTAATATTATATTAAACAAAAGGATTAAATAAAAATTTATGGTCATGCTCTAAAATATGAGATTAATATACATTACACAAAATGTCTGTAGTGAATATACGTTGTATATTTACTTTTACATTTAGTCATTTAGCAGACGCTTTTATCCAAAGCGACTTACAGATTAGGACTAAATTAAGCGAGTCATCATGAAGAGGCAAGAACAACGCAAGTAGTTTATATTAAGTATATTAATTAAATTATATAATTATATATTGTATTATCATATTTCCATATAATAATACTATTATTCAGAGCACAGCATAATGATGGGATTACATTTAATTTATAGTAATACTCTGCTCTAAAACATGTGATTAATAAACATTATACTAATTTTCTGTAGTGAATATACATTGTATAGTAATTCAATTATGTAATTATTCATGATATTGTAATATCATAGTCACGTTATATTAAATTATAATACAAATATTATATTTTAGAGCAGAGCATAATGAAAGGATTAAACTAAATATGCTTATGCTTTGTTCCTAAATATGAGATTAATGCACATTATGTATTAAAAATAGATTTCATATAGAAAATTTCCATAGTAACAATTACATTGTATATTAATGTATATATTAAATTAATATATTTGCATTTAATAGAAATATTTTATTAAATTATAGTATTATATTATAATACTAATATTATATTTTTGATCAGAGCATAACAATAGGATTAAATTAAATTCATAGTTTTGCTTTGTCGTAGATTTTTCCCTAAACCTAACTAAGTCCTGTCTCATCTGGCCTAAGTCTATCTGGGCCTATAATATTTATACTCTAGCGCGTCTACACATCGACGTCGGCTGAGTCTAATCCTATAGTCTAACTTACTTGCTGTGCAGCAGAAATAACAGACAGACTTCAGCAAATGTCCTTTGAGTTCTTTATTTCTGCCTGGAGAGTACTCGAGCAATTCTCAGAGAATCTCACCCAAGCAAAAGAATACATCAGGTTTTATAGGACAAAAACAGATACATCAAAATAAAATCAGTGTGACTAACATGTCACCTTCTATCAATGATTGGTTCAATTGGTAAAGCAAGCCCCTCCCTTCTTTACCCTCTGTTACTGGCATAAGCAAAATCATCAAAAAAACATTGTAAAGGGTTAACAGTCAGTTGATTACTCAATATATATCATGACATAATGCAGGCAAAGAACAACGTTTTGGTGACATTGTGTTCAGGAAGTAGTAAGACCTGACCTAAAAGAAGAAGTAAAATTTAGTTTTTTATATTGTTAGACCTAGAAGAGGAAGTCAGGTAAAAGTTTGTCATAATGTTAGAGAAGTCAAGTTAAAAGTTTAACAGGTTGAATTAAGGTTAGAAGTTTAACACAGGTTAGATTCAGGTTAGAAGTTTTAACACAGGTTAGCTCTAAAAAAATTTGTTTACAATCTTATTTATTAAAAATCCACCACAGATTGCTCAAATTTGTTGAAAATATTAATATTTTATTGTTTAAAAATCCTGTTAGCCTGCACCCCCACTTTAGAAAAATGCCCAGAAATGGCATACCCAAACTAAAACAGATACAGTTCATGACCCCTCTGCACTAAAAGCACAAGTATGGTCTCATTTGAAAGCTGACACTTGGCAGTTTATTGTAAATTTAGAATTAATTATTGTCATAATGAACAAAATTGTTATAAATAGCTTCAAAGTTTTGTAAAGTTATTAGACATTTATTTTATGAAATATCTTCATGGAAATAATATTGAAGTTGCCATTGTATCAATCTAGAAATGCACTGCAGCTAAAGCCACATGTCTGACCATATTATGTTTCAAATATGAAGATGATAAGTCTAAAACTCTGTATTTAATTAAATGTTTCTAAAGATCATGTCATATGACTTTATTTTGATTAGACTCTAAAATGCAAACTGATGTTTATTGTCATCTTCTAAGCATCTATTCAGTCTATTGTCTCTATTGTTTTGTGGTGCAAACGAGCCCCATTCAGTCTCAGTCTCTCCTGCACACCTTCACACCTCTCCAGCCTTGTTATGGCTGTAAATATGCTTTTCTTTTGTCTGCATTATAATTACTAACCACTGGCTATTCACGCTGTTTCAATCCCTAATTTCTTTTATCAAACTTCTCACTTCACATTTGAAACTGTATCAAATGCCCTTCTTGAAAAAAGAAACATTTCAGTAAGCATTCCTATTTAAACTTTTTCATAAAAATAACAGCTAGGTGGCAGGTGCATCTTGGGCTAGGTAGCATGTTAGCTTAGCACACCATCAAAACATGACATTTTTGAGATTAAAACCATGTTTTTGTCCCAAACTTACTTTATAACGCAAGTCGAGTGTTTTAAATAACATTCTGTGATCTGATTTGGCTTCGGATAAAAAAAAATTGACAGAAAATATATTATTTTATAGTATTCTGCACAATGATAAAGTCTATATCGATTAGCATTACATTATAAATATAATCTATTATTATGAAAATACCTGACATGGCTCGAAGAACACAGATAAATCATACATCGTTGCAATCATGTTTACTGTCTCCAAAACATCTTTATCTGCATGTTACAGCGATCTCTGTTTATGTCAGGTAGTTCCTGGAATGTCACATGACATGGCTCTCCTTCATGTGTTCCATATATGGACTAAATGTACATAGGGCGCCCTCAGGCTGCCAGAGTGTATTGAAAACACAGTGCATCAGAGTATCCAGCACTCATAATGATTACATCGGCACATTTGGGTATAAATTCAATAAATATTATTCCTCTCTATAGAAATCTAATATAAACCTATGAGAATCGATCAATATTTCTCCAAATCTGCACATTTTTTAGCTAAAAGCCCTGAGGGACGTTGTTTTGTGAAGCGCTTTCATGACGACCGCACAGGAGGTTTTTTCTGAATGGGAGCGGCTGACGGCATGACGTATCGACTCATTTTTTTCATTGCATAACTCCTGACACAAATTAAGACATAACTAGTGTCACTATAAGTTTCTGAGGATAAAATAGTGGTCAAATACTGAAACTTGAATCTTATATCTTTTTAATGATGTATAGTTTGTCAAGGTAATAACATTAAATCTAATAGTAACTTTGAACTATTTAAACAAAGAACGATTCAGTGGCACTGGTGAAGCTTAACAGGTTTGTTTTACTCTAAAAATATCTATTATATTAAATTCTACAGTGAATATACAGTTTTTGTTGGTATGCTAAATATTAAATAGTAAATTAATATAAAAATGTCATGGTAAAGTCATGGAAATTCATTGCTCGAATTCAAAATGTGCTTGCAGTGTTTTGACCACCAGTTTCTGACTTCATCTCATGTTGTTGTGTCAGGGTGTGACGTTCCGTATTGACAACGGAGAGCTGGTGATTGCACGTATTCTCCACGGGGGGATGATCGACCAGCAGGGTCTGCTCCACGTGGGTGACATCATCAAAGAGGTGAATGGGAGAGAGGTGGGCGACGACCCTCGTGTTCTGCAGGAGATGCTGCAGGAGACCAGCGGCAGTGTGGTGCTCAAAATCCTTCCCAGCTACCAGGAGCCACATCCCCCGAGACAGGTACCATCCCCTCCCCCTAAATACAGAACGGGACATTGAGTGAGTCCCGTGAGTCGCTCTCAGTTAAAGCCAGATGTGTTTACTATGAGATCAGACAGGATCGTGAGCTGGAAGGTTGAAGCTTGTTAGACGGTCACTTCTAGCAGTATTTTACTATTCACCTCCTGATCTTATCATCTGTCCAGACTACATTTATATGGTTGTTTGATGGGGTGTATCATTTTAACTTTCAGATAGGCTGGGCATTTTAGGTTAAATAACTTCTTTGAAAACTGACCTAATTTCGTATATATATTTTTGAATCATTTTCAATTTTCTAATAAAATTGTAACTTTAATGTAAACTATATTTCTGTCTGGATCACTCTCATCCTTGTCTCTACAGGTTTTTGTAAAGTGCCATTTTGATTATGACCCTGCCAATGACAACCTCATCCCTTGCAAGGAGGCGGGACTGATGTTCTTAAGTGGAGACATTCTGCAGATTGTGAACCAGGAAGATGTGAACTGGTGGCAGGTTGGTTGGTCAACTTAGGCCCTGTTTACAGCTGCTATTAAGATGCGTTTTGGTCGATCACATCAAGTAGTCGAGGGAGACACATTCCCGTTTACACCTGGTGTTTTAATCCGTCTCTTTTGTCCACTTTCAACCACTTCTGTCCTTCAACCACTTTTTCGAGAAGAGCCTCTATGGGCGGTTGTAGGGACTTTTTCAGATCTTTCGATCTAATAGATGAAAAAAGCTCATGCAATTTACATATAAACAGAAAAACTTACAGAGAGAAAAACTTTTGTTTCTGCTCTGATAGTCTCAAGTGCATGTTAGAAATCAGAAATGATGAGAGAACATTGTGCTTGGTATGTTTTTCATCTTCAAACCAAACTTGGGTCTCCAGCCAAAGTTTAAATCCCGTCTGGATAGCGCGCTTCAAATAATGTTTATACATTAGGTCAGTAGGCAGAAATTATGTGATATTTTGTGACTGTTTGATTGCATTCGACCACATGAGCGTTTACACTACGAAAGCAATCCGGTCAAATGAGTTTTCGACTACCTCTGGAAGTGGTCTAAGTGGACAAGCTCAAAACGTTTTAGACCCCGTTTACACCTGTATTTAGCGTTGTCCACTTGTGATCGGGTCATCAAAACGCATCTTAATACCAGGTGTTTACAGGGCCTTAGAAGCGCTACAATATTTTTGTGCTAAAATGACATGCCAGATAGTTTATTAACTTTTGAAGGACCTAAAGTCGCATCTGCTTTTTATTTAAAATGTAAGATATCTCTTTAAAATTTCAGTCGAGGGAATTTCTAACAAACACACATAAAAATATGCTTGTTTATGATATAGAACAATGATACAACAATATTACCCTCTGAAAGCTGTACATTAGAGTCATATATCTCTTTGCAGGCACGCCATGTAGAGGGAGGTAGTGCTGGCCTGATTCCCAGTCAACTTCTGGAGGAGAAGAGGAAAGCTTTTGTGAAGAGAGATGTTGAGCTGTCACCAGCAGGTATAGAAATATATGGATTAATTAATCATTTCAGAAACATTTCTGAAGGATCATGACACTTAAGACTGGCATAATGGCTGCTACAATATATTAGAATAGAAAACAGTTCTTTTAAATTGTAGTAATATTTTACAGTTTTACTGTTTCCCTATATTACTATATATTCGATTAATAAAAAAAATCTTAATTACTCTGAACTTTTGACTGGTAGTCATAGTTTTCTCTCTTCTCTCTTACATTACATATTATTATTATTATTATTATTATTATTACAAAATTACAATTTATTCCTGTGATGGCAAAGCTGTATTTTCAGTATCATTACTCCAGTCTTCAGTGTCACATGATCCTTCAGAAATCACTCTAATATGTTTATCTGCTGCTCAAGAAACATTATAGGTCCTTGCTGAATAAAAGTATGAATTTCAACTGTTTTTAAATCTACCCTACTGAATGGTTGATTTGTGTATACTGCCCCCTGGTGGATTTAATATGAACCATTACTATGTCTTAATCTAATCCAGTGCTTCTCAAAGTGTGGGGCAGATCAGCAGAAAAAGAAAAAACAGAAAACAGCCAAGGCAACGGCGTTCTAGTGCATGAATAGTGGTTGGCTCTCTGCCTTTCTGAACTCCAATTCCTCTGAACGTTTCTCCTTCAGACCAATGACTTCGCACCACTGCTCTAATCAAACATTCACACAGCAATGCAAACAGTAAAAGTGCAAACTTTAGTTAAGATTCGATAATGCTATAAATGTTTTTATCTAAAAATAATATCATTGTGTATTGCAGCCAATCTCTGCACTGGAATGGTTGGCAAGAAGAAGAAGAAAATGATGTACCTGACTACAAAAAATGCAGGTTAGGTTTTCTTTTTCTTCAAAAGCATATCTTGTGTCTTTTGACGCTCAACACTCAACAAACTCGGTATTGCTATGCGATTTATTATTTCTCTTTTATTCCCTGGAAGATTTTGACAGGCATGAGTTACTGATCTATGAGGAGGTTGCAAAAGTCCCTCCGTTTCGCAGGAAGACTCTGATTCTGATGGGTGCACCTGGAGTGGGCCGACGAAGCCTGAAGAATAAGCTGCTAGTGTCAGACCCTCAGCACTACGGCACCACCATCCCCTGTGAGTCTTCTCGGGGCATATCGGGTGCAATTCTCCGTTTTAGGAGGGTTCAGACCAGGGCCATATGCAGGGTTTTAAAGAGGTCCCAAAATGAAGCTTGCTAGGGGAGTTCGGAGGCATGCATTTTAAGAATTAAAAATACAGAGGTAATTATTTGTTAATGTTTCTTGTCTCGTCACATTGCCAGTCACGAATTACTAGGCCTATTTTCAATTCAAAATGGTGAAATTAGAAACAAGTTTATTAGTTAGCATCCCTGTCAGTCGTTTAACATTTCGACCGTAAACCGGTTTCAAATATTAAATGTTTTGTTTAGCTACTCATCTTATCTCGCACTTTATGACTGTTAACTGAAGCGTCGGCCTGTAATTCTTGCTCAGCCGCTTCTGTGAACATAAAGCCCGTCTACTTTCATTTGTCCAGGCAAGTATTCGAGACTCTACTGTAAGCTGCTGTTTGAACGGGACATCCCTTGTGAATGTAGTATTCCCTTTAGTGTGAGAATTTGTTCTTTGGAGAAATTGTGCCACTAATCTGTTAATAAACAGATAATAAAGAATGATCTGATGTTCACTCGGTTGTTCTTGTATCAATGTCCGCAGACACCTCTAGAAAGCTCAAATCAGCAGACAGAGAGAATATGATGTATGCCTTCACATCCCGGAGTAAGATGGAAGCTGATATTAAAGCTGGTCACTATCTTGAACATGGTGAATATGATGGTAACCTCTACGGGACCAAGATCGACTCCATCCATGAAGTAGTGGAGGCTGGACGCATCTGCATCCTGGACGTCAACCCACAGGTAAGGGTCCTCTGACTTTCTAAACATTGATGAGATTCTATAAACTATTACAGATAAAAGTTCTTTATTGGCATTGATAGTTCCATGAAGAACCTCCATGGAATCTTTCCATTGCACAAAAGGTTCTTTACAGTGGTGAAAGGTTCATTTGATTATTAAAATTCTTCATTCTAAAAAGAAAACGGTTCTTTTAAACCCTAAATGGTTCTTCCATAACCTTTTTTTGGAACCTGTATGATGCTGTTTTGTAGTAGTTCATGAAAACCAGGTTTTGATTCTGATTTTTTCCATAGTCCCTAAAAGTCCTCAGGACATCAGAGTTTTTGCCGTATGTGGTGTTCATCAAAGCCCCTGAGTTTGAGGTGCTTAAGACCATAAACAGATCTGGGATTGAGGCAGGAGTGGCGACCAAACTACGAACAGTAAGTCCCACAGTAGCTGTTTACTAAACTTGGTTCTCATAAAAAATCCTAAAAATGTCTCTTTTTAACAGGACGCAGAGCTAAAGAGGACAGTGGATGAGAGTGCCAAGATTGAAAGAGTGTACGGGCACTACTTCGACCTCACCATAGTGAACGACGATTTGGAACAGGCGTACAGGACCCTCAAATCCTCCTTAGAGCAGTTAAAGGGAGCTCAGCAGTGGGTTCCGGTTGGGTGGGTCTTTTAGAGCTCACTATAGCAGCTACTGTATGTTTCATGTGACACTTTATATCAGTGCTACCTGGTTTATATCATCAACCTCGTTCCAAGGGTGTACACTGATCAGAGAGATCGGTCTCTTATATGAGTGCAGGTGTGAGTGTGTTTGTGAAATCACCATCTACCCTCTCCGAACACATCCTGATACAAACCTCAAAACCAGAATATCTTGTGTCAGAATTTAGCCAGTCTTTTTCTCAAAATCTTTTTGTTTACAGCATGAGTATTTACATTTCTGAATTAAGATACATTTAAAAAAAAATTTTTTTTAATTTTACATACAAAAAATATTAGTCTTAATCTGATTTTTTTTTTTTGTCCAGTAAAAATAATCCCTCAAAGAATAAGATAAATTTACTTCAGACACAACATTGTGTAAGATAAAACTATATTTTGTAGAATATATCTGTAATTAATCATTAATAATATGATACCCCATTTGCAAATAGTTTTTTGTTAAAGCATAAACTCAAAATTTTGTTAGATTTATGTTTAAACCAATTTTCTTTTTTAAATATAAACAATTATATTCAATATATTAACTTCTGTTAAAGTTTAGATTTTTTTAAAGAAATTAATTTTATTCTGCAAGAATGCATTAAGTTGGTTAAAAGTAACAGTAAAAACATTTATAATGTTACATAAGATTTCTGTTTCAAATAAATGCTGTTCTTTTAAATTTTCTATTCATCAAAGAATAGAAAAAACTTTTCCACAAAAATATTTCAACTGTAATAACATTTTCAATATTACTCTTTATACTGTATTTTTACCAAATTAATTCAGCCTTGATGAGCATAATAGGCTACTTTCAGAAATAAAATGTTCAAAGGTTTGAACGATAGTATATATTCTCTGAAAACAAGTCTTTTGCAGATTTGCAACTGAAGTAAATTTATCAAGTTATGTTTTTTTGCAATCCACTGGTTAGTGTACGTTAATTCTGATGACATGATTGGTAGATGGTAGATGATTGGACAGTGTTTCATCTCTGAATTATATTTTTTATTATAAGGTTCTATTTTGCTTCAGCTCCTGTTGTTGTGTCAGGCACATGACTTTTGTACAGTTAGTTTCTTAAACATCCACATTACAGTACTTTTTAAAAATTTTGGCCAGGAATATAGAAATGTGATCCTATTTAGACACTGAGAGCACACTGAAAGGGGCATGAGAACTAGAATCAGCAGGCAGATCATATTTATAATAATATAATACTGTGCAGAAGGGGTCACTGAATGCAGCCGTGTATTGATTTCAGATGGTTGTTTTTGTAGATTTGTTCACCATATCAACCATATTTACATACTACATGAAAATGTGGCAATAATAATTTGTTTGAAAAAGTTGAAAGGACCAAACATCAGGTTTACACCCTAATTAGAAATGAATCTGTGAATTGAAAGCAAGAACAGTGCTAGAGCATGACATTAAGACCTTTATGTTGATATCTATGAGGATGCTGTCGGTGTAAAATGTTGTCACTGCATCTGCATGTATCTGTGTATCTGATCTTATTCACTGAAAACATTGTTGCATATTTATTATAATGCTGTATATGCTTATTGGATGACAGTGTCTCTTTTTCCTACAGGCAAACCCTCTCTACTTTTTTATTATGAACAAACATAATTCAAGTGCTAATTAATATTCACCAATTACCATTCATGCTAATGGTATTTGGTTTGAATTCTGGCAGCTATTATTTATTTATTGTTTTTTATTGTTTATATCTAGGTGTAAGGTATTTGGAGTTTAGTTTTGATATTGATATTACATTTTCTACATATCAGATAATGGTATAAGCTAGAGGCAGATACTGTATAGTCATGTTTTACTTGCAAAATCAGTGTATGATTAGAATAACACTCTGTAAATTGCCTGATTTCTGAAATAAAATGTTTGGGGAAATAATGTGTGGAAATAAATGAATGACTAATGCATGACTTTTCCATCAAAATCCCCCCCAAATATTGACAGCTCCTATTTTTATTAATTTTTTTATACACCTATTGGCTTAAATCTGTATTGCTATTGGATGAACTTAACTGTCTAAATTGACACTGACATACAGGCAAGAACCAAGAATTTTCTTGATTTGAATGTTTTTAAAGAATAACTGGGGCATGGCAAAGAAAGACTGACAGAGGTGTCTCTGCCAGTGTTTTATATAAAGTGGTTTGCATGGAGCAATATAACAACTCAAAGCCAAAGAAGGTTTGGGTGAAATGCACCCTATGCAGTTTCTGAGCCCATCAAGCCAGCACTCCAGGGTTACCAGCATCATTCATCTGTCAGCACTGTGACTCTGATTAAGAATATACACACACTCACACGCACATTGACATGCTAGTTTTTGTTAGACTTAAAGATGTACAAAGATGTTCTTTAATCTGGTACATTGTAGTAGTGTTTATTAAGTACGTTTGTTTAGTAGATTCATTTACACACACAGACATGTTTTTTTTTTTTTTTTTTTTTTTTTGACCTAAAGATGTACAAAGATATTATTTAATTAGGTACATTGTAGTAGCCTAGTGTTATTATTAAGTGTACTGTTAAGTAAGTTTGTTCTAGTAGACAAATGTTATTGAGAGAGAGAGACATTGTTCTTTTATTTCA
The DNA here is from genome assembly GCF_965113295.1 of Leuciscus leuciscus. Lineage (NCBI taxonomy): Eukaryota > Metazoa > Chordata > Actinopteri > Cypriniformes > Leuciscidae > Leuciscus > Leuciscus leuciscus. Next base: position 51,464,716 of record NC_138725.1, on the reverse strand, counting down.
ATAAATCTGTTTTTGAACAATATTATATGGTATGGCATCCATTTTTACTTCTTTTGTCTAACTGTAAGCCTACAACTTACCCCAGCATGTGTTACTCGGTAGTGGGGTAGGTTGTAACAAAGGAACACCGTGTATTTTAGATCATAACATCTATATTCTTGTATGCTGAATTGGTTCCATTTGTAGTAAACAAATGTGGGTATTTTGTATAAAAGTTTGAGAACTCAAGCTAAAAAATTCAGCGAGATATAGGTGCTGAAGCAAAAAGTGTTACATCCATCCCCGGTCTCTATTTCTGCAAGTCCCGGTCGTTTTCTGGCTTTAAGTGCTTCTGTCACTCATTGCTAAATTTCACTAAAATAGCACATCCATATAAACCTGCAAGTTGTTAAGAAATATCCTCCTGGGACCCAAGAATAGACTTTTGTCCACTGTAGTGGACATTATATTTTAGTGAATTTCTCTGACATCATACATGTCACATGACACAACCTGGGAGGCCTGTAAAGAGCACATTCAGGACTTTTCAGAGATACCAAATGTTTGGAGGTTTCACCATGAAAACAACTTCTCCTTGGTCTTTAAAAATGTCTGACATTAATTTAGTGATCAAATGTAGCATTCTTATGGAAATATGATAATATATTGTAATTATCATTTAAATTGGACTACTTTTCAAATTGTATTTCATAAAACAACATCTCAGGAAAATGTTAAGGGGTTTCAAATAAAAAAAAAATACTTTCTGTTACAGAACAGGGCGTTGATTTCAAACGTGTCCACTGTAGAGGACACCAGGACTTAAATCATGTTTATCAGGCATTTTGGGAGACACAAGAAGTGAATATGGAAATAAATTATACATCAATATTCCTATGAAATATTAGATATTATTATTAAAATGTTGCCAATTATTACTCCAATTATTACACTTCTTTTTTCATACATTTTTGCTCCAAGAACACATTAAGGTGCAAATTAGATACAGTGTATAGATACATTGCATTGAATGGGAATATTAATTTATGGCCATTTTACCCACATATTGCATAAAGTAAAATGGTGTATCAATTCATTCAGTTATATCTTTCATAACATAGTTGAGAATAATCTTTATACAAATTTTGGTTGAAAAAATCCTGAAACCCCAACATTTTTTGGTGATAAAAAAAAAAAAATCCCATTGTTTTTGCCTATACATATAATTTCATGTCATTTTATTTTTTAAACAACTTAGTCCTGGTGTCCACAGAGGACATAGCATAACGTATTAATAAAATATTTTTTTTACCATTTGTTTATTGTGCTCTAAACAGTGTGATGACATGGAAAAAAAAACTAAATTCCAAAAACTTTTGGAGGATATGAAGGGATTTTTGAGTAAGAAATTTCAGAATTATCCTGACGTAAATGTGGGAATAACTCCTATTGTCTGTGATAGAGTTAATGCATTGTGTTTTTCTGTCTGCAAGTGAGACATAGTGAACTGACTTAAATTCAGGTCAGCTCATATTTTTTATTTATTTATCACAATCACATTTTCCAGCCCTAAATTGTCTAATTTTCTCATGATTTTGTTTTGATCAGTTTCACCACCAGAGGACGGGAGTTTGTCCCACAAATATATATCACTTCAGCGGCTGTATGCCGAAAGGTCTTCGGGTGCGGTAGCCTACGGTACAACGACGTTACTCGCTGCTTAACTTACCGTAGTACGACGCTTCGTTGAAGAAATCAACTAGCTCGTCACTACTGTTTCCGAATTCGTAGTGTCCCAAATCTGTTGTTCAACCACGTTGATTAATGATGTCACGCAGGTGGTGGTGGAATAATAAACATTTTTTTTTAATTAAACCGTTTGAGATCGAATTAATGCTAGATGTTTTGCCATATATTACGGACATGGCATCTGAGGACTAATTCTCGTTTTTTCTTAGTTATTTTTTGCTTTATTTCCAGACTAAATTAGGCTTGTTCTGACGTAGGCCACTAGAGCACGTAGTGCGGTGGCCCAGTAGTGCACAACAACACAACGAAATTTAAAAAGCAAACATGTGTTGTACATTTTCCGTTGTGTTGTGGCTTATTTCCGTTGTGTTGTGGATTAATTTCGTCGTGTTGTGAACTAATGTTTGCTTTTTAAATTGAGTTGTGTTGTGCACTACTGCCACCGTATATGCACATGCATATTAAAATTATAATATGCTACATAGCAAAAATGTAAAAATTACATACAACGAAAAAATAAAGACACCAAAGCATCACATATGTACACGGTTTATAGCCTGTATATATAGCTGTATATATACACATAGAAAAAGAAGGGAAAAAAACAGACTGAACAAAAAGTTGACAAAAAGTTGAAACTAGTTTATTGTCTTAATAGCTTTAAGATTCTTAGATGATGACATGCTTTGGATCGGTGCTTTAAATCTCTTGACAAACTAAAAGATGTAAACGCCATTTATTCTAAATAAAAGATATAGCCTACTGAATGTCAGCTTGCTTATTTGGCTCAAGATAAGGATTTATTAAGTCCACGTGCCATGCAAACAAAAAACTATGCTTCTATCCACAGGTCGAGAGCTGCCGTTCCGATCACACAACTTTGCGATGATGTTTGATAGTATGTGTTGGAAATAAGGTTTCGGGAAACACAGACTCTTTGAACTATGCTGATAACGATGGAACTTGACCATACTTGGCTAACGATGCTTTCGGGAAACACACCCATGAGAGGTGGAGCTGGACGTCATTTGACTCTGCAGTGAGCACCATTTGAGCAGTGCATGGGTAGACATTTTGTCCGACTTGAGACAGCGCCGACGCCAGGGGGCCAATGTTTCGGAAAAAACTGAAGCTTCCCCGGGCGCCGCCATTGATTAGCAGACCATCACCTGCTGTTAGCATTCCATTGACTCTCATTCATTTTGGCGTCACTTTGACAGCGAATAACTTTACATCTGAGGCGTTTAAAGACTCCATTTGTCCATTATTTATTTCTAAAGAAACACAAAAATGTATAAAAGGCTCCATTACCTTGTATCTTACGTTATGGCCCCGTAGAAGCAGTTTTTGTAAAAATAGGCTAACGATTGCGTCATAACCACGCGACTGTCTGTCGCACAGTAGATAAATTACAGTATGGACAGGAGGAGAAGCTTGCGGGCAATCGGGGGGACGTGGAGGCAAAATGACAAAATAATTCATCAGAATACTTAGCAAAAGTTTCTCCTGCTCCTATAGCTCATGGGACTCATGGGCAAGTTTTGGAAGGGAATGATTCAGATTTCTCTTGGCACAGCTACTAGAAGACAGACGGGTTGCTCACGTCACATCTTCGTCGTCAAGCTCAGTTTGAGTCTGCGCAGTACGGTCAGCCATCAGGAAGTGAGTGCTTCTAATTGACTTCACTTTTCTCCGTTGAATCCAATGGGGTCGCTGTGTCCATTTCTTGTCCATTCCGACGCCCGTCACTGTGATGTATGGCATCAAAGTACCGCGAGAGAAATTCGAGAGCAGACGGCTGACTAAGCCGGCTCAGCTTCTCAAGAGCGGCTGCACGAGCTCTGATGACGACACAGCTGTTTCACGATTGGCTGGATTCACTGTAGGTTTATTCTGAAACCTTCAGTTCCACTATCTGTATTTTTATAACAGTAAAAGCTCTTTTCATGTGACAAAAACAGTTTCAAAAACTGATAAAAATGTAGACCCCACTGGCTGCGTTCACGGCATTTCATAATGACCGTAATTGTGAGATGACAACACGTGACGTTCTACGTATGGAGTTGCTCACGTCCTCGGACTCGGAATTATGCGGGTCTATTGCAACACTATCAAACTAAATGAATCAGCAGAGGTCAGGTGTACAGAGGTCAGAGCTCTTCCGAGTTTACACGTTAACGCTTTTACAAGCGTTTTTACGTAATTACGGTAATTACAACATGCTGTGAATGGAAGGCTTTTTATGTGCTTTTCATGGAAAAACGTCTCTGAATGAAATCAGCACAGGGAAGAGATCAAACTAAATATGATAAATAAAATAAATAAATGTAAAAAAAAAAAAAAAAGAATCCTCTTCACAGCTCGGTCTCAATATGAATGTGAAATCTAAGTGTAAAAAACACTTCTCGCTTAAACTCTCTTATGCAAGTGATAGGCCCTATGTGTGTTTACACCTCATTACATGTTACCAGCAGTGATGTACACTCCCCTCACTAAAATGTTTTATCTTCCCGCATGTTTGGAGATGACAACACAGCTTATTCCGATAGGGGGGTGACTTCTTAAGTAACCTGTAGAATTGCAGATGCTATTTGAAAGCAGAAACCGCTGAAATGATCGAACTGTTTATTAAGAAAAGATAATTCAGTCTAAAGAAAGTCCTTCTTTTCAGCAGGTCAAGTTTTCAGCCATTTAATTTTAATGTCCCGATGGGTCTGAGAAAACAGAGAGAGGCCATGAATAAAATTGCCTCACTGAATCCATTCTTCCTTTTGTAAATGCAGTATACTTTCTCCATTCACTTAAATGTCACAGTTATTTTATCCGGTAAACTACAAGCAAATGGGAAAAAAAGCTAGCTTTTTATGTGTTTCTGCAGGTCATTTCCTGGATGTCTTACATGATTCCACATTTTATGGCAGAACAGTGTCATTTCTGAGAATATTTTAGTCATATAGTATTATGGCATGGGCGTGTTTTATGTTTTTGTTTCCACTCACTTAAGACATGATGCACAAGGACTAGCTATGTAGACCTTTGAACCAGTAAACATTCCATTGCAACCCTAAATCCATTGCATTTACAACCCAGACACTTCTTTTATAACATTATGACAATCATTAAATTACATAGATTACATGGCACAAAAAAGGATGTTTTGAAACAGTCCTTGAGCCTCTTGAATTTAAATATAGGTCTATAAAATCAAACATGAAATCTTCTAAAATTATACAATTTGATTATCATCATGTATTTTCTTAGGTCATAAGATATTCTTTCTTTCAGGGTATGAGGGCAGCACGGTGGCTCAGTGTTTAAGAAGCTCAAGAAGGTCCCCGGTTCGAGCCCCAGAGCTGAGTGTATAGTTTGCATGTTCTCCCCGTGTCAGCGTGGGTTTCCTCCGGTTTTCCCCCCACAGTCCAAAGACATGCAGGTTAGATGAATTGGTGAGTGAATTGGCCTAAATAAACTGGGATAGGCTCATATGAGCCTAGAAGGTCGTATAAGGAAATAGATCAGGGTATGAACCTATCAGTATCACAATAGCGTAGCCTATCAGTAAATGGACAGACAAAGAGAGAAACTGGCAATGTGGTTTTATACTATAACATGACAATTCAATATTTTTACAGTCTATGGTGCATAACTGTGGATGCACTTTAATACAAAGCTGTGAATTCACCACATGTGATATTTCAGCTATTTCATTTGTTTAAGTAGTTCATTTGGTTAATTTTGTTGTTAATTTTATGAGTAATAAGCATTGCATGGTGATTATGCATAGTCTATGGCTTATGTTTGTGTGGGACCGTGAGGACAATGACAGTGGGAATGCAGGAGGTGGAGCTTCCTCTGTTGTAACAGCGCTGGACTTTGAGCTCAGGTGGAATGTGGACCATGAAGAGTGAGCTTCCAGACAGGAAAGATGGCTTATATATATAAAAATGTTTTATCTCTTGTTAACATTGAACATTTTCAGGTACATATAGTGGAGTGTGTTAATACAACATTCATATTTTATTTTACATTAGCTATACAATTTAGAGCAAGTCAACCATACATAGCATTTATTATAAATTAACACATTTTATTTCACAAAGTCAACAAAAAAGGTTTAGTTAGCATGTGCAAAATTTATAAATATTCACTAAACAAAACATAGGCCTATATACATTTTTTTTTTTTCTTTTAAACAAGTTCCATGCTCATTGTGTGAAACAGTTCATGACCCTGTATGACATGTTCAAAATCTCAAAAGAGTCACAGATTATCACATCTGTGATATTTTCTTCCTCACTTTGTATATAGCATGAGTAGATAGTAGTCCTTGGAAAAAGTCAGGAGAATCCCACTTTGCTTCTTATTTTTCCTTTAACCAGTCCAAGTGCTTGAGATAGTGTGTGTGGTGAGATCATGATTCATGAATGTGAGGGTGAGTTTGAGACAGATTCTGAATATGCAGGAGGGGGTTCAAGAGGGGAGGCTTCAGGCTTCAGACGTAACTGCAAAATAAATGTTGAATCGTCGTTATCTTTAAAAACATTTCAGGACAAGATTCACTCAATGATATTCGACAATATCTCCACGGATACCTCGTGATAAGCCGGAGGGGGCTCGTGCTCATAGAACTGTACGGTGCTGTAGCGCGGCGGCCTGTGCAGGTCATCTTCGGACAGAGGGATCGGAATGACGTACACAGACGGATGATCCACGGCTCGAGCTTGACCCTGCAGGCGCTCCATGCGCTCCTTACGGGCCCGCTGGAACATTTTACAGAACCCAGTACAGCAGATTGTCAAAAAAGCAAAGGTTATGATAGGTGCGAAGATCCTGAAACAACAACGACAGCATGAGTGAGAGTGAGCATGTGTGCTGATGTCATATTGGTGATGATAAAGAACATATTATAGAAAACTGAATGGACCATTTTCACATTTCCGGAATGAGGAAGTAAACAATAGTAAACTTTGATAAGCTACAGGTACATAATAAATATTATTATAGTTTTAAAATCTCCAAATGAGATTAAAAAAAAATCTGCTAATGCGTTTTCACGAATCTCCAAAAAGTGAAAAAATATAAGATTGAAGTCAGAAGAAAGATACTACACACACACACACACACACACACACACACACACACACACACACACACACACACACACACACACACACATACAGAGAGAGAGAGAGAGAGAGAGAGAGAGAGAGAGAGAGAGAGAGAGAGAGAGAGAGAGAGATTGAGATTGTTTCATCACAATCTGCAATCTGTTTTGGAGAGCATTGAGAGCAGGTATACATACTTTATTATTATAAACTGATCACTCATATCCATGGCAATGAAGGAATTGCCAATTCAGAAGCAACTCTGTAAGGAAATAAATTACATTTGGTGATGACAGCTTTAATTAGTCTGTGATCAATAATATAGTCCATATACATTGGATATTTAAATCATTGTGGGGGGGTTCGCAAACTGTTGTAACTCAGGCATTATCCTATGGCAGACTGGACAGGGATGAAAAAGAAGCAAGAGCTTAATATTTATTCAGATCGTACAGTCTTTCATCCAACATTTAAGAGGCGGGTTTTTATTGGACAATTTTAAATGAATCTTTCAAAATGCCAACAAGCAAGTTAAAAACCATTTAGCACCATTCATTTATTTTAGAAACAACTTTTTTCTTTTGTAATTCAGATCCTGGAATTCCACTAAATATAATTTGTAATACGACAGGATGCTATATCACTTAAATGTTAAGAAAATACAGAATTTTCCAGGTCCTATTAGATCTTTAATGTCTTAAAATGAATGTGTGAATATTTAACTGTCTTTAACCACCATAATAAACTTTTGTAACCAAATGAGTCAAGACAATGATGCAAGATGTCTTGCTAACCGGAAATGTCCTAGTTCAGTATTGAGGACAGATGTAAAAGATAATCCACAGCTCAAATCAAAATAAATCAACTGTGTGGTCAGATACATCTTCTTGAAGTACAATTTTAGTTTGTTTTTTTTAATTAAAGAACTTTAAACACAACATATTGTCAATTTCCATTCATAATTTGCCATTTACTGTAAGCCAGGGCCACCAAGGTCATCTATCTCTGGAATGGCCAACTCACTGGTCACAAGAGATCCTTGTGGTCCTGAGATTTTTGTGCTACACACACTCCTTCAACACACATCAAGAAACCCTTCTACTGACACTATAAAAGCATGTTGATTTCTCCTTTTTTCACTGACTGCCAGCAGTGTTTTAGACAACACCTGTCATTTCCAGCGATCAAAAGAATCAGAGAATCTCAAAATAAAAGAAACTTGACAATATAAAAAAAGGTTTGAACTCATGTGGAAAACTTCTCCCCTCAACATTAGGATACAGATCAATATATTTATACAAGCCCAGCCACATGTCTGTGATATTCTACTAACATAGGTGAACATCATACACACTTTATTTATGTAGTAAGTGAATTTATTTCTTAAATCAAGCACCTGACTGAAAAACTAATAAAAGTCTTACCTCAAAGAACGCAGGAGATTACGGCAAAACAGTTGACTCTGTGTGCACTGCTCTGAGTCTTATCTGAGGGAGGGTTTATAGTGCTGATAGTGAAGTTTGAACACTTTTATGCTGACTGTCTGGTGTTTAAAGACACAGCACCTATTATTACATGTGTTTCCTGTAGCAGGACATTGTCTTTTCATTTTAATCACAGAGCAAGTGTTCTTCATTATTTGTTTTTGTTTATTAGAAGATGCTTTTTCACTTTTTACCTCAATTTATCATTAAAGAACAGTCATTATATTGTCTCTCCCTGTTGAAAATGAAAGCTTAGATCAACATGAATTTCCAGGTTGCAAGTCCAGGCTGCACTGTAAAAACGTTATGCATAATTGAAAAAATTAAGTTATGTGAACTTGACAATTAACTTATTTTTTTTGCAGTTATGCATGAAGTTTATTATCAGGTTAAGTCACCTGGTCATTTTTTACAGTGTGGTTTGTGTTGTTTTGGTTTTGGCACAACTGGTGAAGCAGCATGTACTTTCTGGCAAAGATTGAACAAGGAAGTCTTACGATTTAATCCAGTAAAGATGCCTGGTTGGGACAAGCATCCAAAACATTATTTGCTGTCTACAAATGCCTCCAAATTATGTGGAAATAAAGAGGAACACATTTAGATTGACAAACTTCGGACAGTTTAATATCTTTCATCAACATGAAATAAACATTGTGAAACAGTCTAAAAGAGAATAAAAAATGAAAATAATAAGGCTACTGGTGCTTATGAGCCAGATCATCATGAATGAACAAAACAAATGATATTTGTATAAGGAGTGGATAGTTATAATTGACATAAAACAAATCAAACTTTATTCCCAGACATCAATGTTAACAGTTTATTGATTCTATGGACTGTAAACGCTAACTTGGTATCATGAAATTGTGACTGAATTGTATATATTAACAGATTTCAATCATTACTAGGGGGAAATACTGCATTTGCTGGGGAATCAATAAAATGTTATCAATTTATCATGAGTAATAAAGGTTTACAATTAGAAGACTAAATTATATTACACAAATATATTATTTCATTATTTACTCTACACAATTTAAACAAATATGTTTACAGAATTAACAAATAACCATCCACTATCTACTTCCTTGTGAACTAGTGTACATCATTTTTTTCTTAATATGTTGTACATTTAGATTATAACTTAAAGTCCTGAGAAATCAATTATCATTATCATCATCCTTATGAAAGACCAAAGTACACTTTAAAATAGGAGAGGCTTTTCATGTCCACACAAACTCCTCTCTGCTGGAAACATCAGTCAGCATGTTAGGGATTTTCTAAAACTTCAACATAGCATAAAAGCATTTCAACAGCTCTCAACAGCCAATCGTTTCACTGTTTCACTTGATAAAATGCGAATACAAGATGCCTTATATGTCTAATAATTGTTTTACTGACATTCTGTATTCTTATGGCCAGTTAAGCGGTGGACTCCACATAGTTGCCAGGAAAATAACCCTTTACTCCATTCAGAACCCCCTGACACCAGCCATCCTCGGTCCTGCTGGTGAGGTAGATGATGTCCCCCTCCTGAAAGACCAGGTCACCTGGGTTGCCTGTGTCGTAGCTATATAGTGCCACCACTTGGTAGGAAAAAGAGTTACGATGGAAAATCAGTCCCTGTAGGTATCTTACATTCTGAATGTCATGACCAGTGGTGGACGAAATACTCAAATCAGGTGTTGAGTAAAACTGTAATAAAATAATACTCCAGTAAAATTATTAAATGTAAAAAGTACAGATCAATGAATTAATGTTTATTTTTTTTGCAATTTTATATACTCAAAATACGTGTGTGTGTGTGTGTGTGTGTGTGTGCAGGCGTCACATGTTAACATTTTTAGAAAAAAAGCTATGCTAACATGCCAGTTTTCTATCATTTGAAACTGCTATGGAATCGGGAAATGCATGGGCTTTCATTTGTGTTATTTTAACGTTCTGTTCACCTAAAATCTTCCCTGTTCAGACACAGTGATACACAAATGTGGACATGTGCACATTCAAGCATTTCAAACAATGGGCTTAAACAGCTCGCCCTTTTACAAGCAGATTTAGTTCACAAACAACTGACAGCTGTGATCTAAATATGATTTTCATTTACAATAATAAATCCTAAAATGTACTTTTCGAGCCATCAGTCGCGTGCGCACTCACGCCCAGAGGATCTCCCGTTATCGGCACATTTTGAGTCTGATTTGTGAATTCATCCAAGTGTTGACTCAAGAACTGATGCAATTGGATCAATCCAATTCATTGTACAGTGTGATTTGCGAACAGATTTTACAGGCTAATTGAAAAGAATCAGTTCACGAATCGGACACAGGGTGATTTCTTCAGTTCAAAATAACGAGGAATGACATGTTTCGATAAAAAATTCTTCATGCCTTAAAACAGCTGGAATGTAACTCTACTACACCCTTGCCTCATTTAAACGCAGTTCTATAAATATGCAAATTGGCCCCGCCCCCACTCACTCGCACCAGCTCAGAGATCCACTCATTGACGATCACAAGTTGATGTGATTGGTTATGGTTACGAGGTAGTTTGTGAAACACCAACGATTTCAAACCGCGTTTTTGAGACTGTCTTTGGTTCACTGCAGTTTTAAAGTAAAAATACTCAGCAATGGTGAGTAGACTTATGAATTTGCACATAGTTTGTCTTAAAGCATATTAAAAGCACCACATAGACATATAAACAACATTAAATACTGGATTTTCACCACAGGGGGACTTTAAAATAAAAAATACAGAGATAAAGCACAGATTCTTGAAAATTTTTATTAAGCTACTGTCCACCACTGGTCAGTACAAAATTATCTCGGAAACCTAAAATGTCAATACAGTCACTGTAAACACCTACTTATGAAACACCAAAGTCTTGCTATTATGATACTGATTAACAATGCAAATTCTTTAGCTCTCTAAAAAAAATAGTTTGACTCAAATTAGAAAGAAATTACCTTTCTCCAAATAGTCGACTGGTGCAGATATGTCGTAATCAATAGGGGGAGGTAACGGGGGCATATCCTCATAGTTGTCAAAACCATCTACTGGTGGAGGTGCTGGAATCTCAAGGTCTAAATGTGCATCGACACACAATGTTAACACATATAGACAACACTAGAGCAAATGCACCTTTGTCGTCACAAGCGAAGTGTGTGAGTTCTGCGCTACAAGCCACATCAAACAAAATTGTGAAAACAATATTTTTTTTCCGCTTCAAACACATGGAAGACCACACAGGCAATCAATCATGATAAAAATAATAAAAATGCATTATCCCTGCGGGTGTCCATATGTTTGAAAAGAACAATAATGTTTGCAATTCCATTTGTTTACAGTACAAATTACACACTTCACATATAAAGGAATAGTTCACCAAAGATAAAAATCATCATATGGCTTCAGATAACTTGGAATATAGTGCACCAGTGTTATTAATAGCTATTTTATTATTAATACTTTGAATTATCTTTTATTTTTACATTTCCGTTTTCATTTGAAGTTTTAGTAACTTTGTGATTTTGTAATAAAAAAAAAAAAGTATTTATATTTGAATTTGAATACTTCAACTTAAAATAAATGCAAATTTTTCATGCAATATTTAAATTTTATTTGAACAACACTATAGTGCATAAATTGCATGGATTACTTCTATCATGCCTTTTTGGAGCTAAAAATCATACAGGCTTGGATTAACATAGTGAGTAAATGATGACAGAATGTTCATTTTTTGGCTGAACTATCCCTTTAAAATCACCGGACTCATTTGAGTTTTCAAAAGAGAGATCTAACTTCGTTGAGGATGTAGATCGAGTGTGGATCCTGTTGCATGCCAGAATGGCGTGATACGAGGTCAAATTATATGCTGGCTTGGCTCGCTGAAGAGCAGATTGAGGGAAGTGGCAAATATTAAGGAAGAAAAGAGCATCAGACAGCAATGCGCCACACTTACCCAGGTGCTCTAGGCGAGCAGGGATCCTGCACAACGGGCTGAACGAAGCAGGCGGAGCCAGAGGAGGCGGGTATGGAGGGGGTGGGGGTATCATGACTGACAGGTGTTCATAAAGAGAAGTGCGATGAAATGTTTAACTAATATGAACAGATTAGAGATGTTTTCAAGGGCCAGATAATAAGAGTGATTAGATTTTAACTAAAAGGGTCTTTGAAATGTCGAATGTTTTTGGTATGTCATATCAACATTTTTGAACATCACTACCAATGAACAGTAATGAATCAGGTTTTAGGAATGAGCGGGGCCTTACGTGATTGAGCAGAGGGCAGAAAAAGCGAGCGTGTGTACAGCGAGCGAGCGCTGGGGCCCATGCGGACCCTCAGAGAGAGAGAGCGAGAGCTAGGAGGATGGCGTCGCACTCGTGACCGGCGAGAACGCGGAGCTGAGTGAGAAGAGAGAGACAAGTGTGAAAATAAGAGCATAGAGAATAAAAGCTCACAGAAACAAATAACAGCAACACCAAGATTAAGAGCAAAGGCTGGCTGTAACAGAAAGCAAACATGTGATCATTCAAAGCATTTTGAAGCGAGACACAAAGCATCATACAAAACTAAATACCACGTTTGAACAAACATACGCTTTGATTTGGACATTTTTGTACCTTCAAAGTTCTCTTCATCAGGCAGAGGCGGTGGGGTTGGAAGGTCAAGGCCATCAGGGGCTGGTGGAGGAGGCATGTCACTGGGAGCTTCTGGTAGAGGAAATCCATTCTCCTCGGCCACTAGACCAAACATTTCTTTATTCAATTCTATTATACTATTTTTAAACTATTGTCATTGGATTATTTTCCTCTGGCTCCACTGCAGCAGCATCCATATATGCCTACTGACCGGATTGTATTTTTACTACACACATGCATACTTATAGAACATCATTTCTTTTTATTTATTTTTGTGTGTAAAGTATAATGTATAATTTTTTATTTGTTTTATTTAATAATATGTAGGTATTTTTCCTTGTTAGTACATTTTAACTAATGTAGTACCGTCAACAAATGGAACCTTATTGTAAACCAAAAAATCCTACCGACCTGAAACTTTTGACTGGTATTGTATGTGGAGCGGCTGGTAAGGACAACAAATGTATTGCTCCTTGCTTTATCATGTCACATCTAGATGGCATATAGCGTAACCTCCTGAAACCTTTGAATGTCCTGCCATGTTGATTGATCTGTCAGTCAGCACAAACTAACCTGTTTCAAGAGGTGGAGCTGGTGGAGGAGGTGGTGGTATGGTTATCAGGCTGCTGGGATCAGATGTATTTACTGAAGCAGACATGGGTGGAGGTGGGGGGATGTCGGTACAGTCAAGGGGAGGAGGTGGAGGTGGAGGTGGATCAGTCTTCTGCCCGTGATCCTTTTCACCCTCTGCCTCCATCAGTGGGGGTGGAGGGGGTGGTCCTTCATCCAGCAGCGTGTGGATGATGTCACCATCAGGGCTGGTGGGCCAGCTGGGCACTACAGGGGGCGGCACGGCTTTCCCAAAGCTCGAACTGCGGTGATGGGAGAAATCCAGTTATGAAAACTGATACAGATGTGACGTTAGGATTATAATCAGGAATGATAAAACACTTTATGAGCTCTTACGCAATAGACTTGTCATTAAGTGAGGTGAGGGACGCTCCATGAGACAGAGTGGGAGCCACAGGACACTGGACAGGCTCTGGAGGACGGCTGCCTCGACTTGATGATCACGCACACACAGAAACACATACTGAGCTGTCAAATAGTTAATATTAGACATGTACTTCTGTATTTTATGCAGAAAGCCTCTAAAAAGACACGTGCATGTCTCATGTACTCGTGCTTAGAAACTAATGCTACCACAATGCAAGCCTTGTTGCTTTCAGGCAGTGCAAAGAGGGGAAGTGGGTAGAACAAAACTAAAATCACTTCCTGGAGAAAGGCCCTCTAACTGAGAAAGAAGAGGAACAGAGGCCTGAGAATGAGGGGTTAGTATGAGTATATCTGATTTCATCCAAATTTTCTTTTTTATGAACAACAGAGACATTTTCGTGGAGAATCTAAACCAGAATAAAAGGAGATGTGATGACTAGCATGATAGTTTGTATTAGGGTGGCTGTGGTCATGTGGGCATGTCAGGAGATCAAGCAGAGAATGAATAAATGTAAACGGCATTCTCACACAGGATAGATACTGCTTAACAGAATGAAAATTCCTCGAGAAATGTTTTTAAAATTAAACAGCATCACAGCACTCATGGCACAAGATGCTAAAAATAATAGCCTGATACTTTGTAATGGTCACAGAATCCCTTAAAGCACATTCTGTAATTCTTGTTATTAAGAATGGTTTTCATTAACTGAAATAAAGCTGAAATAAAATACAAATCTTGGATGAAAAACTTAAAAAATGAAAATGAGAAAAGTTTTACCTGGAAACTAACTAAATTAAAATAAGCTGAAGTACTAAAATTACTAAAACTGAAATAAAAATAAATTAAAGTTAAATAGAAATAGAAATATATTTTTTTAAATCCTAAAAATTACAAATCCACATAACACACTTGCACTTAAACTGCAATTAAAATGAAAATATTCAAATAAAAGCAAATTCAAAATATAAATAAATTCTATAACAGTATTTAGACTAAAATCACACTCGCCCTGTGTGAACAGGCCCTAACATGTCAAACAGATGTACCTCAGCGTGCTGGCGCTCCGTGTCATCGTAGCTGTTTTTAACTGTGGCTGGCCAGAATCCTGAAAACAACAAATCTGATGATTAGCAATTTGTAGATTGAACTGAATTATAATATCAAAACAAAAACAATCTACCTGACCACCCTGACTCCTTTCTATTAGCGTTATCTGTTTCCCTTAATATTCCAATAGGGGACTTTAGGGAAACCAGTGTGAAAACATTTCATATTTCTGTAATTCTTTTTGATGATGCTAGTAGCATAGACCTCACACACTTCAGCTTTACAGGTGAAATATGAGGTAAATAAATATAATTATATTTGAAGAGTTCAGATGCAAAAGCCTTCAAGTGCCATCTGAAATTTTCGTCTAGAATGATAATTTTTATCAAGCTTGTATATTAAAGTTCAGTAATTTCACTTAAATGGCAATGAAAATTACCTATATTAATTGTCATTTAAGTGAAATTACTGAACTTAAATATACGAGCTTGATATAAATTATCATTCTAGAAGAAAATTTCAGATGGCATTTAGAGGCTTTTGCATCTGAACTCATTTATTTATACTAATGTTCAAAAATTAGGGTCAGGAAGATTTATTTTTATTATTTTTTTATTTTTATAAGTCTCTTCTGGTCACCAAGGCTTAATTGATTTGATCAGTAATATTGTGAATTATTATTACAATTTCAAATCACTGTTTTCTAATTTATTCTATTTTGAAACGTATTTTATTCCAGTGATGTCAAAGCTGAATTTTCTGTATTGTTACTCCAGTCTTCATAGTCACATGATCCTTCAGAAATCATAATAATATGATGATTTGCTGCTCAAGAAACATTTCTTTTATTATCAATATTGAAAACAGTTGTGCTGCTTAATATTTTTGTGGAAACCATGATACACCATAATTAAATGCACCCTTGCTGAAAAACAACAACAACGTACTGATCCCAAACTTAGTGCTTATAATAAATGTATGATTAAAACAATAACATCTCAAATGAAAAACTACCTTCTGCAAGTATACAAATATGTGTTTGTGCTTATGAGTATATGCACAGTGTAAGACTTGGTGTGTGTGTGTGCTAACTTGATACTTTCTAAATATGGATGTGCTTCACCAGTCTTCTGTGGCAAGTGGACTCCTATGAAAGTCTGCTAAATGCTATTACAGACCTAGCGGGGTATCAATGAGCTAGCTTAGCATGAGTAGCACCAAGTAAAGACTGTAGCTGCTTTTCCCACGCTGCTTAGTGGCTGGTAGCCAAATGTGTGTTTGTTTTTGAGGGAAAGAGGAGTGTAGAGGAGGTAGGAAAAGAGAGTAATCTGAATGTGCCTTTGCTCTGAGTTTGTGTGCACTGTTAATTGGTCAGACTAACTGCTTTATAACAGGATGTGGTCAAATGTGTGACACGAAGAGATCCTCTATTTTTTTACCATTTTTATTTTTATTTCGAACTGTTATGAAGGGAAGAAATTAAAAGTTCCATGCTGAAACAGCTAAATGTTTTATCTTAAAGATTCTTGACACCATTAATCATTGTAACACTTGGTAAATGTAATCCTGGCTTATGTTGTTCCATGTGTCACACTATTTATACTTTACCCTAGGTTAGAAAATAATACTGAATAGACAAGTGTTCCACACTGTACAATTGTAAACCCTGGGTTAATATTGTTATTTGCACAGCACGCAACATGTATTTTCCCTTCCACTTAATATATTTCCTTTTACATTACATCATTGTTTCCCCTCAAACACTGAAACTGTTCAAGGCACATGGATATTTAAGAACTAAGGCAGATTCTGGTTGGTTGTCTTGATAATTAACTTACTGTTACACACTGTATACCTCTGACACCACAATATGGGGGGGGGTAAGGTTAACCATGCTCTGTACTCACTTCATGAGATTGTGTGTGTGCTCACCTTCACGCCATGGCCAACAGAGTCCAGGCTGGAGAAAGAGATGGGTGTGCGGGAGTACTTGAGCTTGGCTTCTTTATTTTTTGCAGGGGGGACAATCTTATGACTGCGTGAAACCCTCTTGGCAACTGTGAAAGCGCCAATCTCTCTGCGGGCCACCTTCTCCCTGTGCATGTCCACTGTCTGTATACAAGCAGAGAGATTGGGAAAAGTCACACCTGGAATTCTCCTCTAAAACAACGTTTTGGTAGAAATCTTCACAATCGACATGCTATAATATCACTCATTAAACCGCACCCTGGAAATCTTGATTCTGATTGGTTATCGCTGCATTCTGCAGTCAGATTTTGTTGTTGCTGTTGCTGATACACTTAATGATTAATATTAAACATGAAAAATATTTTTTAAAACACTATGTAACCCATTTATTTTTTATTAATTTATTAACTAATATTACATTTTATATTTTGGTAACACTTTATTTAACAGTGTCCTTTTTACATAATATTACATTTAGTTGCTATAATAATACCAGTAATTATTACAAACCCTAATCCTATCTTAACCTTTTGGTAAGTACATGTTGTTAATTAATATTACTCAGTACCTAAATATATAAATACACTGTAATGACACCTTAAAATAAAGTGTAACCAATTTTCTTAACTAATTTTCTTAATCATGAATTAGTTCACAAAGCAATTAGCTATTAATGTTACATCTGCCCATTCTACGGGCATTATTATCTAAACCACTAAAACCCTTAAAAAAAATGTTTCATTGAAATAAAGCTGAAATAAAAATTAAATATAGATATTAGATGAAAAATCTAATGAAAAATTAGTAATGTTGCCTTGGTAGCTAACTGAAATAACATAAGTTGAACTAAAGTGCTAAAATTACTAAAACAGAAATAAAATAAAAAACGAATAAAAAATGACAAAAGATCATAACATAACTACTGGAAATTATAAAAGCTTATTCAAAATAGTAATAAATATTAAAATAGTACACAAACAATACTAAAATAACACTGTCAACAGGACTATATTAAAAATATAACCGTAAGCATAATCTAATGGTATTTCCATCCACCACAGCCTAAATCTTATTGCTGTTTAGGCTGTTCCAACGCACTCAATCCCCTCAGTAAAGGTTTAGTCTGTGATGTAGGAGGAACTGGAAGTCTCGCTAAGACATTAGATTCTTCCTGAAATATTCCTATCTGGCTTTCCTCTGTGGGCACTCAGATAGGGTGAGAAGGATCAGTATTACTCCAGGCCTGCTTGTTACAGCTCTTCTTGGGCACAGGGCAGACAATAGAGAACATCAATCAGCGTTCAAACTTTGCTTCTGAGCGAGAGAACAGTGGCCCTTTCATTCCAAGTCTGGGATCTGGCTCACCCCCTCTCAGCCCTGCCTCAGGTGACCTGGTTAGGCAGGCTGGGCACGGAGCGCACTGGAATGCTGCTGTGCCGCAGTGAGAGGAGCCAAGGGAACCGAGGGGCAAGGGGGGCCCTGGTGGCATGGAGTATTATCACCCGGGTGACAGGGGGCCCCAAACAGTGACTACCTACACTGAGCTTTGGGACATTTCTACAACAGCCCTCAGCACTTTACAGTAGGAAATCCTCCTTCAGCAAGAGACCAAGAGCGGTTTTGCAATCAAGCATGTTATTACCATGTTTGCCAAGCAGTAATAACAGATAAACCTTTTTGAAACCTTTCACAGATTCATGTTCAGTTCAAATGTATGACAAAATTCAAGGCTATAACAATCATAATCGTTTAAAAGTCTTATCAGCAGGATTGTGTATCACTGAATTTTATTGAGAGTGCTTTTTGAATTCAATTCAATTACTGAATTTAAATTGAGATTGAAAACATGATGAAAAATTGCCATTTGAAACTGAATATAAGTAATGTAAATGTAAAGAAATTAATACAAATGCTGTAAATATAGTTTTTAATAAAACATATCATTTTCTATATAAATTACCCATAAATGTTATCATAACTACAGCATATAGGGTTTTTCCAGGAACAAACAAAAACATTTATTTAACTTTTATATTTTTATTTTTCATTTTATGTACTATGATGGAATAGATTAAAATGACAATATTTATGAATGCCAATAAGAATTCTGTGGATGCGATAAAAATGTTGTGGTGATGTATGAGTTGATGTACAGAGGTAATTGTTTTGACATACTGATGTTTAGAGAAATATTGGGAAACAAATAGGTATTGATGTTTTGCAAATCTTGTATTGAACTGATCATTATCATAGTTTAGAGACCAAACCTTGTACCCATATATAATTACTAAGGGAAGTAAGGAACCAGCACATGCACAACTTCCATTTTTTTTTAAGAAATGAAAATCGACATTGTGGAGCCGACAGTTCATAGAGTCAGCCTGATAGGACTTAACTGCTTTACACTGATAATAATGACTGTATCGTGATCATATGATCAAAATAACAAACATGTTCTGAAGTATCTCAAAATATTTGACTGTATATTCCAGTCTCCCTAAAAGAAAGAGAGGAAGGGGCTGATACCTGTCCGATCTGGTTGACGGAGGACTCTATCTTGCGGAGCTGAAGGGTCTGTGCATCCAGAAGCTTGAGCACATTGGTGGCCAGAGAGCTGATCTGATAGGCCACACTAGCCAAAGACTGAGCAGTGAAGGCCTTGGTCTCCTCCAGAGCTTTGCTGGTGTCATTTCCAGACTGCAGAGGTAGAAACATCCGTTAAACAGACATGACACGCTTCAAACAGGTTCATTTTACTTCGTCTTAATGTACTTTATTACTAGCTGTCATTGTGTTGCATGCAATAGCCTCCATGATCTCATTTTACATCCTGTCGCAAAAAAAAACGGAACATCTGAACTTTTTTGTATACAAGTGCGTTTGTAGCCAAATGGAGTTAGGCTACTTTCATTTTCTGTTCTTCTTTCCACTGACTTCTATTGTGTTTATAATGTGCCAATTATATAAGTTATACTTTAAGGCTTAATCCTACAACTCACACAAACATTTTTGAATTTTTAGATTTTTAGACATTAGTTTACTAAGCAATTTCCGTCTCTGAGACCGCTGACAGGTGATTACAAGTTTTACTCTTTGTGGGGAGTCAGATTTTGTCTCTACTGCAAGGAAGAAGACATACTTGCTTCATCTTCTCACTTTGTATCCTTCCTGCCTGAATTACAAGAGCATTCACATTTATATTGAGCAACCTTTTAAATACGAGTATAAGCAGGTAAAAGTTCCTCAGATTTAATCTGCTGCAATCGGTTATCAGTTGGTGGGAAAGTCAGTATAGCCTACTGAGGGACTCCAAACACTCAGTAAAATAAATACTATACAATTTGATCAGGCAGAGGAATTGTGAAAGGGCGCAAGATATTGTCACGCGTTTTTAAAGTTGAATTTCTATCAACTTGAACGCCACGTTTTAAGAACACATTGTCATGCGCGAGACGCTGCAAAAGACGCGAGCGAGATCCGAGCGCAACGCTCTCTGTAAGCGCGTTTTACACAGAAAAACAATGGAAAACCCTTACATTTATAATGACGTCACTTAATTATGTTATTAATATGTTTAATTACATGAATTCAATTAAGTTAAGTTGTTGTTTTGTAAATGACACGTCTCGTCATTTTTAACAGTCTCAGACTGAATATGTGTTACGTTACGCTGCTCGAGCGCGTGTCAGCATCTTACCTGCAGGTAGTTGCTCTCGCAATACTTCGCTACTTCGTGTAAATTGTTGTAGTTGTCTAAAAGTGCTTTGCGAGCAGAGGGGGCATCCTCAAGTATTTTTGTAACTTCTTCGCCGTAGTTTTGATCCTTCATTGCGCGGAGGAATGATAGACCGTTGAAGAACAACTCCGGAAACCTCCGTGCGACAGCAGACTACTGATATCTGTCAGTCAGACCCCATCCGCCACTGCCTTCCTCTGTCATCAGTTCTCCTTTGATGCTGCAAGCACATATCTGCTCATGGGGTGTGCAAGCATGTGGAAACGAGGAGCTTTGAATGCCATTTTATATTTAAACCCCATTTACATTTAAAACAGCAAGCAATAATTTAGCAGCTAAAGTGACTAGCTCAAGAAACATAAAAGAATACTACACATACTAATACTGAGGTTTTATTACTGCTACTTTCATGGTGAAAACACGCCCTCTAGCGATTGTATCGATTGCTACCATGTGTCTATAAAAGTGAACTATGAGAAGAATAGACAGCACTGAAAATCTAAACCCCGGTTTCACAGACAAGGCTTAAAGGGTCATGAAACCCAAAATTAGTTTGGTCAAATTTGGTCATAGCCCCACGGTTTATTTAAACCAGAAAATAAAAGAAACCTTTACATAATGATAATAAAAAAAACTTATATTGTAAAATGAATTACTTGCATTTCTAGGGCACAAATCATTAGAACATTTGTGACAGTGACATTAACCATGTATAGGCCTAGCACTTTTTAATCATGTAAAACAGTAGAAAAGTAATGTGAATTACTAATAATATTCTTTTTCCTATGCTGATCTTTAAAATATTTATTGTGTAGAAACTGTGAGTATATATATATATTTTTTCTTACCCAGTAAATCACAAATGACTGGAAAAGTCATGTGAATTCATTTGTTTAATAAATTTTTTTTTCTACATTTCTGTATCATGTCTGAGAATAAAATAATAGGTCATTTAAAAAATGTAAGTACATATTGATTTAGTTATCCTCCATCTCAGTATGTTAAAGAACAAAAACATTTGAAAAAATCATATTCAGAAAAATCATTAAGCAGCATATTTATTAAATTTCACATTGCACTTCACAGTAAACATACATCAGCATTGCTGCAAATTCAAGTTCTGTTAATATCTGCAAATGTATCTTCCTTGCTTATCTGCCAAATAAATCTGACTAAGACAGTGAAGAGAAACATAGCTGTAATGCCAGTGTAGCAAGCAAGTATAAGTTGTAGTGCATAGACAGACTCGGGGTCAGAGATTTGACGCAAACGTCCCAAGCGGAGATACACCCCCAGTCTGATCTGTGCAGCCAGCTCTCCTTGGAGCCAGCAGAAATAGGAGCCTTTATCTTTCAGCCGCACGGGCCTGAAGTGTAGGTGGTTACCGGTGTCAATGAAGATGCGAGAAGTCTTATTCAAACCCTCCATATACTGAGAGCGGTAAAGAGGTGCTGTGCCTTTATCCCAGGCCACAGCATCCTGGGGTTTGGCGCCAGGACAGGTCAAGACCAGATCAGAGCCTGTGGGGTGGTTGTGGTAGTGGATGGTGACACCCGAAGAAGCTTGATCATCATCCTGGAGGAACTTCAGCAGAGCTCGTCTCTCTGGAGATGTTGTAGGTTTCGGAGGACAGATGGTGTGACAGTTCCTCACCTCAAGCTCGGCTCCGTAGCTACTGCCTGAAAGTCCAAACTGTTGGGGAACGGCTGAGGAACCACAGGAAGCCGCTGCGTCCGATTCATGCTGATAACGTATGTGGAGGTAAATGCTTTTGACATAACACAATCCCACACGCGTCTGCTCCCCCCGGATGTCACAGCGGTCACATTTAGACCATGACCAGTAGCTGGTGAACACTTGAAACATTTCCGTTTTCATTCTGACGGAATGCTTTGCTTCTTGTACTGGAGTTCTCTGTTTGACATTCAAGGGAAATAAAACTTGATGGACCTCCTGGACATCAACATCGTAGCCGTAGAAGAATTCACCAGAGGCCGTGCCACAGATATAGTGCCCTGAGTCAGCTTTCTGGACCCTGAAGACCAGAAGGCTAAACAAACGGATGGAAAAGCGACTGTGCAGATCAGACCCTCTGCCAACTTTGGATGATTCCACCACCGTAGTGCCTTCAAAGTCTGTGAGGACCTTGGTGTTCATGGAGCCTATTTTTTTTTGATAGTACCATACCACTGAATGAGTCTCCTCTGGTTTGCAGTGACAAGGAAGTTCAATGGTCATATCGGCTATGAAGGCTGCAGTGTCAAAGACAAGAAATGCAGGACAGGCCCTGCTGGCAAAAATGTCCTTCTTATCCTCAGGAGCCTCATAGGCTGAAAGTAACAATGGGCAGATGGCCCAAAAACAAATGGCCAACACTTCTTTTAACATATTTCCACTGGTGTAAAGAAAAAAAAAAAACAATAAAAAAAAAAACAATGGAGTTTTCAATATAAACTATTTTTGTATACCATATTTCCCCATTAACCCTTTAAGTTTTATTGTAATGTCAGTCTCATCGGCCTCCACATGTGTCAGACTGGCCTCACAAACCACTGAAGTGTCAGAAGAATCATCTTTAGAAGTATGATATTCTCCTCCTGCAACTTGTAGCTTGTGGAAAAGCTCCTCACAGGCTTTTTGTTCTGCCTTACTAAGAAGAGTCTGGTTGAGGCCAAAACGACCAGTTCTGGAAAGGCCGTCCAGCACTCCAATCACTTTTTCCTCATCTCCTGACTTAAGACACTGTGACAGAATCAGAAAGAACTCGCCTAGAAGACCAAAGCCAACCTCAGTGCTGAAGATTTCCTGCAGAGCCTTGCCTCCCAGACTCACAAGCAGACTGTACTTTTCAAATGAGCTCCCTGCAAACTTGCGCCAGCCACGGATGAATTCTGATGAGTTTCTTGGCTGGATCTCAGATAACTGCGGCTAAAAACAGAATAAAGTTAGTCATAGTCAGTCAAGAGGGATGATCTTTGGTGAGATCTAGCATCCAGATGATACATTTATTCATGTGCAAGAGAACATATACTAGGTCAAAGGCTCACCTGGACCTCTTCAGTTGAAGCACTTTCATGCTTTGTCCCAAAAGCAATTGTATTCCACGGCTGTTTTCGGGGTGCACCAGAGATGTCCTTTCTATCAAGAGGCTTTAAGTGAGATGCAAGTACTATGTCCCTGAAATCAAAAATAAAACCTTCCAATTAAAATATAAAAACGGTTACAAGAGAGACAGACACATGCAGTAACGTTAGCTACACGGTAAAGATAATTAAAGTGTCAGAGTTAGTAACGTTAGGCCTAATCGTTTTGGGAACTAATGTGAATTACACAGTGAGCAACGCACCTGAATTCTTCATAGCTGGCGACATTTTGGTTCAAAGCACGAAATTTGGCATCATTTTCCCTCTGATATTTCCTGTCCGCTTCCAGCGCCGCTTGTAGCTCTTTTTCAAGAGAGCTGAAATTTATCACATCAGATTTCTCCATACCTGCTCTTACTGCTTACCGAAAAATATCCCCGTAAGAAGTCACTCAATTTACTTTTAGAAGGAACTGATCATTTTATTTACCTCTAAAGTCAGAAATCCAGCAACTTCGGTTAGCCGAAAATGAGTACAGCTAACTTGCTAGCTCACGCCTCCACAACAAACTGGTCTCCATGACAACAACGCAACTGTCACTGTCGCACTGGAACTTCGGAACTGGCAGGAAAGTTTGATTGTCGGATTAGCAAGTTTTATTGAAAACAAATTGGATAGATTGACAATGTGTAAATTACCACAATTCCACATGTTCAACTTCACAATTTGTACTCACTTTTGTTGCTAGCTATTTTGACAATAATGGCTGTATGATGAATTATTTTCAGAGGACAGTAAATATACTGCTATACAAGGAGCACATTGACTACTCTTAAAATATATCCAAGTTCCATTTCTATAGTATTGTCCCTTAAGATACACTAAAATGTTTACTGAAATAGGATGGATGTACTCTGTGATACTGTATATAAAAAAATAATTTGACCAACTTATTTCTGCTAATTATCTATTAAAAACACATCCTTTAGGTTCTTTATCAAAGTTAATGCACTACTTAGAAATCTAGCTTTAGGCCTTGTTTCACAGACAGATTAATGCCAGGACTAGGCCTTTGATCAATAAGGATATTTAAGTAGCTTTTCTTTTTAAACATGTCTTAGAAAAAACATTACTGGTGTGCATCTCATGGCAAAACAATGGCAGAGACATTAAGATGTGTCAGGGCAAGTTGCTTTCAGTTAAAACATGCATTTTAGCTTAGGACTGGATTTAAGCCTTGTCTGTGAAACAATTAAATGTCAATCCTCAAGATTCAATATTTCCCATTCAACTGCATTTACCACATGTAGTGAAGTCAAAACTTAATGCCCAACAAAGTCTTTTTTGCATTAAAAGGCTTATAAAATGCCATCACAAATTCAATCAAAACATTGCAGTTTAATTGTATAGTCTCAAGGCAATTTCCTGCAATCAAAAAGAGTGACACGTGTAAACTTTTGAGTATTTATTGAAAACGACAAGCCACATTTGAGCTCAGGCAATGCTACCAGCATTGGAAGCAATTCTGGGCCACAGGTCTGCACATTCCTTGGCTACGGGTCCTGTGATAGCGGAGCCTAAAGAAAGAGAAAAAAGTTAGCACTGCACCTGAGCTAAATCCGGAAATTGAAAATGAAATGCATCAAGAAGAGAAGTGAAATGTTCCATCACGGATTGAGATTTAACAGCACATGGCGACTGCCATCTCACCCATTAGCAATGGGATTTACTATTTCCTTCTACGACGACTCACCCAGCCACTGATCAGACAAAGCAAGTGCTTTAAGAAGGATACTGAAAAGATCTGAAATTCATCACTTACCTTTCATTTCTCCTTTGTTATTCACTATGACCCCTGCATTGTCTTCAAAGTATAGAAACACGCCATCTTTTCGCCGATACGACTTCCGCTGTCGTATGACCACCGCAGGATGCACTAGATTAAAAAGGGGACATCTATATAAGCATATATGCTTCTCTAAGCCAAAGCCAGGAGAGTACAGTTGCAACAGGCTCTGAAAACTCACCCTTTTTCCTGAGCTCTGGCTTGCCTTTCTTCACTGTGGCCATAACCATGTCTCCCACACCAGCAGCAGGGAGCCTGTTCAGACGACCCTTGATGCCTTTGACGGATATGATGTACAGGTTCTTGGCACCTAAACAAGAGAAAAGCCACAGATCAGTGGAGTTAAAAAAACAACTTATTTTTTAACATAAGTTATATTTTCATGCTGCAAGTTAGTTTAATATACATAAGTCTGCAAACCCTCAGCCAAGAAAAAGCCTGCGACAAACCACAAACATTTGTTCCATCACGGATTGAGATTGAACAGCACATAGCAACTGCCATCTCACCCAACAGCAATGGGATTTAATATTTCCTTCTACGACAACTCACTCAGCCACTGATCAGTCAAAGCAAGTGCTTTTAAGAAGGAAGATTCTTAAACTCTAAAAGGTGCCCAATGCTGGAAGATCTCATACCTGTGTTGTCAGCGCAGTTGATGACCGCTCCCACCGGGAGACCCAGTGAAATACGGAACTTGGCTCCCGATGACCCACCACGTCCTGAAGAGAAAGACAAAAGCATTATGATTTTACAACTACCAAAATACACTAAAATCACATTTGCTTTCCATTTAGCAAGCCGTTATGACATTTCATTTGTTTATAAGTGACCGACCATCTAGTGACAAAATTATGCGTACAGTGGTTTACATAAAAAAATTTTTTTGATCAAGAACATGTCATTTATATTAAAACTACTCCAACCTCATTATAAGGGAAGGAAATATCTGGGGCCAGTTGCACAAACATAGCCATTATGTTAAGATGGTGTCTTAAGTTTAGTAAGATCATCTAGCAGTTAGTCAAGGGGCAATTAGTCTTACTTTTCAGTCTGTTTTTATGTAATTGACTTAGTTATGGACAGGCTTATAGAAAAAAAAACAAAAATGTGATGACTAACCTTAAAGACTAGTCTAAGCAGTTTATGCAACCGGCCCATGGTGCAATTTTTTTTGGAAGCGATAAAGGCTTCAGTCACCATTCACTTTAGGTGCATAAAAAAACCTAATGAAAATGAATGGTGACAGGATGTTCATTCCACCTAAAATCCAGTGTTTTCGACAAAAGAAATGAAGTTAAACAGGTTTGTAACAACGTGCGTAAAAAATGAAAGACGTTTGTTTAAAGGTACCGACACTGCAGCAAGTTTATAGTAGTGAACTGATGTTTTCTATCCGATACCAGTCTGATTTCATTCAGATACATTTACGAAAACAATATTTCAGAGCAAGGCAAATTGATTAATTCGGTTGCCCTGTACGATGGTACGATGAATCTCCAAAATATGCATTACTCAAACACGCTAAACGTGCGATTCAACTCGCCACCATTCAGTCGAGTGTACCCGCGTCGCTGCATGTTTAAAGTCTCGCACCTCTAGTGCATTTACAGTCATTGTTAATTTTACATGATAGTTATCATGAAACAGTGTTCCAGAACTTGCTTTCACACAACAAAGTTTAGCGTAAGAAGCGTTTAATCACCACTACTGGCTCCACGAGCTTGGGTCTACGTACTTAGCAAACATGGCCCCTGCCGTTAGCCGAAAAGGTACATATCTGTTTTTATCAAAGATATAATTGAGCATTTACATCAATATATCGACAATATAATTCCTATATGATCAGTTAAACCTATGTATTGAGTTAGGGAGTTTTAGCATACCTCATTTCAAGGATGATTTTAGATTTCCATGTGTGTTTCTTACCTCTCTTAGACATTGTCGCCGAAAGGGAAAGAGGAAGAGAGAGAAAGGAATCATGGGATATATTCGTGCGCTCACCACAGATCTCACAGCATCCGGCGCAAACTTCAACGTCACTCTCTGTGCATCGCCACCTAGCGTGGCGTATGTCGCCTAACTGTGTAACACAGTCATTAAATCAAATTATATGCGAGACCCAAATTGACCAAATACATTGTCATTAACGTAGTGACGTGTAACTTAATGTCGTAAGACATATTGAAAATGAAACTTCAGTGCGGCTCACATCAGGCTAACACATTCTGAAATCCACGTTGGTTTTTCAATTAAAGTTTTACTCATATTGTTATATGCATAATATAATATGTGAATAAAAACAAATATATATTAAAATGAGAACATAATGAAGTGAATAGGCTAACTTTTGGACCTCACTGTAGATTAGCTAAAAAAAAAAATATATATATATAACTTTACACACTTTTTAAAATAAATTACCCTCAGATATTGCAAGTAAATTTCACAAATAATTGCAAAGAAATGGCAAGAAACACATTGAATTAAATTTGAAAGCTGAAAGACTGAAATTGTATTTTCTTGTAAAATGTACTCAATAATCTTTGTTTTATTTACAACTTTGAAAAATATTTTTTACAGTGCATATTAATTATTTGGGATGGAAATTACGGCCTATAAGAAATCTAACTCACAGTTGGAATTACACTATCACAATTTAAAAAGAAAGAAATGTATTACATTTATTATAATTGCCATTATATTTACATTTAAAGAAAATGTCAAATGGAATGGGTAAAATCAACAAAACATTAAAGATGCAATGAGATGTTCAAACAAGGGGAAAATACTCAAACCTGAGGTGTTTTAATACATAAAAATATGTTTCCATTTGACCAGCCCTTTGAATTGGGTGTTGCATGCTCCACTTCCCATCTAAACAAAAACATTTATCGTCTTTATGGAGAACAACATTTTACTGGTTAATCTAATACAGTATTACATTTTTTTTAAATCTATTGGAATAAACATTGAAATTATTCATTAAATGCATCATATTGGCCATAGAATAAAACATTTAAAATTCAACAACATGCTAAAAGAATGAGATGGAAAAATGGGAGATAATGTTTTTAAAAATACAGTGCTCCATATTTAAATGTGCTTTATAACCGCATCTTAATAAGTAGACAAAATGATATACAATAATATACACATTTAAACTACCGTTCAAAAGATTGGGGTCGATTGGCCTTCTTAATGTTTTTGAACGTTTCTTTTGTTCACCAATACTGCATTTATTTGATCACAAATACAGTAAAAAAAAAATTTGTTTTGTGAAATATTATTGCAATTTATAATAACTGTTTTCTATTTAAATATGTTTTAAAATGTAATTTATTCCTGTGATGGCTCCAGTCTTCAGTGTCACATGATCCTTCAGAAATCATTCTAACATCTTGATTTGGTGCTCATGAAACATTTCTTATTATCATCAAAGTTGAAAACTGCCTAATATATATGTGTGGAAATCCAAACTTTGGAATGTTATAATTGTGCGTGTATACAGTAATGAAACATTGTGATACTGCTATGTTGCTTCTCAGAGGGTTGCGGATCTGGGTCAGGGTGGGCGGGGGTGGTGAGGTTGGCTAAAGAGGTCAGCATTGGCAGGTTGTGTTCACCCTGGGCACAGACACTGCATGTGCTCTGCATCCCCTCCTGCCTGTCAGGAGAGCTGGTGCCAGGCACACTTCCCTTCATGGGATGGCATCCAGCCTGGGTGAGAACACTCTCTCTTTCTCCTTCTCCTGCTCCTCCATCTGTTTGGATGTGTTGTCGGAGTCAGTGGCTTCATTGTCTGCTCGCTGGCGCTCTTCACAGGTAGCGTGAGGGTGCGCCTGCCACGTTCCATCCTGGTATGTGCAGAAACACACCGTCTGCTCATCAATCTCCACTCGCTCTCCAGCCGAGATCACGCGATTCCCAGCAAAGCAGTTTGGCCCTTTAAAGAGGAGACAGGAGCACACTGCAAAAAATGCTATTCTTACTTAGTACTTTTGTCTTGTTTCCAGTCCAACTATTAAATAAAATTCTTAAATCAAGATGCATTTACTAAAGTTTTTGCTTAAAACAAGCAGAATTATCTGTCCATGGGGTAAGAAAAATAATATTTTTTTCTGTTTGAATTAAGGTTATTTTTCTTACCCCATGGACAGATAATTTTGCTTGTTTTAAGCAAAAACTCACTTAATTTTGATTAATTCCCCCGGAAAACAAGACATAATATCTTATCTAATTTTACTTATCTATAGTAAATTAATCTTGATTTAAGAATTTTTAGATATTTGGACTGGAAACCATTTTTTTGCAGTGCATCAAGCTCAGAATTTGGGGGGAATTATTGCTAGTTCACCTAACAATTAAAATTCTGTCGGCATTTACTCATTTCGTTCCAAGCCTGCATGACTTACTTTCTTCTGGAACACAAAATAAACTGTTTCTGTCCGTTTAACCACTTTTGACAGAAAATGTTTCCGTTTTGAAATTGTAAAAGTTGTAACTTTATTGGAATGGTATGAAACTTGGTGACTTTTGTGGCACTTGTAAAGTGAATAGAATTTTTTTTCTTCAAAATTGATGTTTTTATGTTCCACAGAAGAGAGAAAGTCATGCAGGTTTGGAACGACATGATGGTGAGTAAATTATGACAGAATTTTCATTATTGGGTGAACTATCCCACTATTGCGCTCAAACAGAAATGACCAGGTAGACGCCCACAAATGCATTACGTTTATACACAATGTCTATTATACGTTTTAAAATGTATACACATTACATACCCATTTCTACATAAACATTACACACACACAATCTGTCCACCTCTTGCCTTCTGTTGTCAGGGATGGCCTAATGCCCCATAGTGCCTGTGCCATCCCAGCATGCAGTGAATTAGTTCCTATTTATAGAGGGCATGTTGGTAGTAAGCAATCTATCGAACAATTCCATTGCATCATTCTTTTTCCATGACATCACTGCGAACTATGCAGTAACAAATCAATCAAAACAAGAGGTGTTGGCTCCACATCACCAATGAAACTTCCTCATTGATCCTTGTGAGTTGCACAACACAACATACATGCCTCTCAAAACACTAGATGCATGTGATGGTGTTGTAAAAACATTATTGGATGCACGTGTAATGTTGCATGTGTAAGGACCCTCACCGCTTTTGCACACAGGACAGCAATGGTTGGGTTCGTATACAGGATTTACACAATGTAAGACAGGACAGCCGGATATGGTGCAGTAAACTTCTCTGTTGACTTCACACCGGCAACGCTCACAGGGTGACAACTATTTTACACAGGAACAAATGCTAAATGCATTAATTTAAATATAAGTAAATTATGAGTAATTAAAAGAGTAAACAAGCCATTAAAAGAGAATTGAAACAGTCTTATACTGTTTAATCATTTAGGCTACTCTTATTTTTCTTTATCCCACACAAAAATAATAGATCATTGACTAGAGTCAAACAAAACGCAGATATTATACAATTATCATGCAATTAATATTATGTCCCAACTTGAAACTCTTAGTTAATAGGCTAGCACATATCCTGAAAGTGCAGTGTTGTAATGGGGAAGAAAAGATGATAAAGGTCGTTATTCAACGCTATATTATACTTTTTACATGGTTGTGATAAACCTAAGAACATCAGTAAAGAAAAAGACAAAAAGGTCATTTATTATAATATCCGGTTAGACCAATATAGAAATGTATTTTCCAGCCTAAGAACTTATACGCTGACTCACCCTAAATTCCTCCAGCATTCTGTAAGTTTTGCCTCCATGCACGCAAACTTTACTGACAGCTTCACACACGGGACAGCACGACTTGTATTTGATGCGCGTGCATCTCGGGTGTATACGCGGGCACTTGGGTCTGACACACACGGGTCCATCCTCTGTGCAGGTGCAGGGACACGCTGTGGAGCTCGGATAATAAACCTCTCCGATGCCATACACAAAACCTTGATCGTCGATGCAGAACTTGCCACGATAGTCACCAAATTCGTATTCCAGCTCGGATTTGGAAGAGTACTCTGATGCGCTTTGGAGAACGAAGCACTGGAGTGCAAACGAGATGCACAGGACGAGAGATCGCATCGTTACTGGCAGTAAGTTGTAGACTGGTTTGTCTTCATGCGCGTGGGTCAGTGCATGAACATTTGCCCAATGACATACACAAGAGAAATGACCCACCTCCTGTAACTGTACAGGCTTGCAGGCAACTGTATTTTTTAATGTTCGATGACTATCAGTAAAAAACAAACTTTTACGTTACATTTACTTTTTACAATAATAATAGCACGACTGTGTTGTAATTTTTGAATCATTCTAATCTTTTTAAATATTTTAAAGACTTAAAATAATATTGAACCGATGGATGGACGGACAACTGGTTTAGGATACAAATATCTCACGTGAAGAGCTTCACAGAAACGGTTACGTACCGATCCAAGTTGCTCACTCACCGCAGAGCTAAAATGACATCCAGCTCTCCCTCTCTGGACGTCCTGCTCCACCTCTGGATCTGATGGGTGGAGAGAGAGAGTTCTGGGTAGGTTTAGGATATGGTTGGACCGTCTAGCTCCACCCATTACGGCCAAATAAGAGGTGCCCTTACGGAAGAGTATAGCCTACTTCAAGTTCATTTTATGAAGTATACTTAAGTAAAGTTCAAGTATATTTTTATACTTTATGTAGTAAGTATACTATATCCATGTAGGCAACTGGTAGTAAACTTGTAAGCGTACTATTTCAATACTGCTTGGGACTAAATTGAGTGGTGCAAGTATAGGATGTCACTTTGTAGGCCAAAGCACGGAAGCGAGTTAGCATTTTAGCACTTCCGGTTCCATGTCCTGAAGTCAAAGATATAGTATTTCAATACTCTTTGCTGAAGTCAATTGTTTTTTTGAATGGGGTTTTGGTTAAATGGCTGAAATAAGGTCTGTGGTGAACACAAGCTCAAGACACTTTCACGTTTTATTCTACAACATAAAATACATCAATATTTTTTTAAGCTGTTACGTGTCTTGAAAAAGGCGGTTGCTAACAAATGGCTAAATGGGACTACAGAGGCTGTTGGGTCAACTATTCTGACTCAATCGATCTGGGAAAATGTTTTTTTAGATAAAAACTGAAAGAGTTGTCGGAAGTTTAGTGGTGGTGACGTTGAATTCGTGGGACCGTGGTGTAGTTCGGTTATAGCCTACCTTGAGCTTTTTACTCCTGGCAATTGCATTTAGGCTTCAAAATTCAAAAAAGTTGTGTTTATCTGTGATAATTATCTTGATGGACAAAACGTGAAAGTTTCATAAACTTCTGTTGATCACAGAGCTTGTTTTTAGTGATAATCCAAAAGCCTATGGGAAAATCCTATTGAGTTTTGGCTAACTGCCGTTTGGCCTACAAAGTGACGTCATACCTGCACCACTCTATTGGCCCACTTTTTAGTATATAAAAGTTTCTCATTTGTACTGCATCTTTACTGCAAGTATACTATAGTTTTAAACTTTTTTTTAGTTTATGAAAGTACACTTTGAAGTATAGCCTACTAAGCAAAATACCATTTTAGTAGTTTTATACTTACTTGTAAGTTTTTTTTTTATTGAACATAACATTTTACTTACAGTTTACTATTTATATATTATTTTTGCACTTTAAGTATAGGCTACAATGTTCCTATTTTGGATTTCTTTTATATTTTGAAACATAGGCCTACCTTTAACTCCTTCCATTTAAAAAACCTTTTATTCTAGCTTCATGCATTATTTTTCTATTTTTATCAACACTTGATATCAATATTGCTTTAAAAAAGCAATATTTTAAACAAAAAGCTGAGAAAATTGCATTTTTGTCAAAGTCCGGATAGGATTCAGAGTGATTATCAAAACTCAGATGGAGTAGATCAAACCCCCAAAGCTTCACAGTCGTCTCCTCTTCATGAATTAGACATTTCATTCGGTAACAGGCAGTTTTGATTTATTATGCTGTTTAATGTTTGATGATCGTGTTGTTTTACATTTGCGCGTAAGCAATCTTCTTCACCTGTGTTTTGATCCGGAGAGTCTGTACTCTTTCAGAAGAGGCGTAAACCGTATAACAGTGAAAACATGAATAGCCGGAAAATTCAGTCAGTGGCGGGGAAAGAGTTGAGTAGATTTTAAGTAAATCCCTATGTACACTACCAGTGGACTAGGATGCTCAGAATTAGCATCATATCTGTTTTCTTTATAAATAAATATTTTCAAATATATATATATATATATATATATATATATATATATATATATATATATATATATATATATATATATATATATATATATTAAATAAACAAACTGTCTCAGACTTGGAACTACAAAATTTTGTGAGCTCTACCTGACACTGAACTGATTCTGGTCTATGGACTTCTTAAATTAAAACAAATCGTTACAATTTTTGTCATTAGGAAGTTGGAACTATCTTACAAACATTTCTTGCTTGGTTGATCACAGTCATTTTTAGAACCATCTCACACATTTCACATGTGCTAAAACGTCTCCTTTTACACTTGACTTAACAGGGAAAAGCTAAATGATAAGTTCAGGACAGGGCTCCATCAAAAAGACGCACTCTAACAATATGCTTACGGAGCACTTTTTACTATCTGTGTCAGACATATTGTTCTGTCCATTGTTCCAGGTGGTTGCTTGTTTTTTTGTTTTGTTTTAAATAAGCCCATTAACTCTGATGGGAGGAATATGGAACAGCCAGTGTCTTTTTGCTTCTGGTTGATATTGAGAGCTGGATAGGCCGACCTATTAAAGACACTGACAGGTTTTTTTTTTACTTTCAAACTGGACTACTTGCATCTACTGCAGGGGGTTTGGGATTTGATGAAAAGCTAATAATTTATTGAATTATAAAAAGGTACAAGAAAAATAAATTAATAATTTATTAAAATAAAACTATTAAAATATTTTTTTGATTACACTTTATTTTAAGGTATCCTTATTACAGTGTAATTATACATTTAAGTACTTCGTAATATCAATGTACTTATAGGGTTAGGATTAGGTTTGGTTTAGGGTTAGTTGCATAGTTATGCATTATTCATAGTTATTACTAACAAGTCTAACAGGGACACTGTAAAATAAAGTGGTACCATTTTATTTGTTTACCAGCATGCGATGCAACCATTAATGAACGCTAAAGAAGCGTGAACATGTGAATGTGTTGTCAAATTATTGAAATGTTAATGGTAAAATCTCAGGGTGTAGGCCTACTTCAAGTAAAAGTCTTTAGGTAAAAAGGTTTTGGCTGACAAAAAAGTTTTGAAATCCGTGTTTACAGTATGTGACCTCAATAACAAGCGCTACAACTTAGACTAGGCCTATATTCTTGTTTTTGTTCCACTGTTGTGTAGCCTAACTCAAAAAATAAAATAAAAATCTTAATTTCTGGCCTAGGCTACAGTGTAGCCATTATACAGCTATTTAACAGTCATTTATATAGCCTATTTTAGTATTTGGTAGTAGGCCAATTTTTTTGCATTGCATTAACCTTGCCTTTATATATCCAGAAACCTTATTCCTTTTTGGAAATACTGTCAGCTTTGCTTATCTATTAAGTGATTTTAATAATTCTGACAGTAACTTATATTTATACAATCAGAGGAACAAACAGAATTAGTTAGATTCAGAGTTTAGTAAGTTAGTTAAATACGATTAAACATAACACGATAATCTGGTGACACTTTATTTTTGATATTCTCGATACACGGTTTGTAGTAGCACGTGGTTTGATTAGTCTCTTCTTTTGTAATTGATTGTTTTTTTTCTTGTACCGAAACAAACCTTGCGACTTTATAAATAAATGTTGCATCATTTGCAATATAATTGCAGTGTATTAGTAAAGATATGCACCGCCCACGAATTTTCATTGGATAATAACACACGTGATTTGGCTTCTAAAGAAAACGATTGGCCTCAACTCTGTTGAATAATTAATGAGGAGAAGAAAAACACATGATTCATTTTCTTAACATTTTAAACGAACACTTAAATGTGCACAGTGACCGATTTGTAGTTGAGTGTGCTCTATTATCAGTTTAGAATGTTATTGTGATACCAGTAATATGTAGCGATACTTGTTTATCTCGACGCAGCAGGTTTTAGTCTAGTGGCAAGAGTAGTGTTGAGCGGCGTTACAGGCTGAATGTGTTTGTGCTGCATCAGCTTACAATTGTTCCCCCAAAAGCCGTATCGTTTTAAAGTTTTTTAGCTTGATTTTAAAAACTGCTCCCCGAGAGATGGCATCGTTAACGACGACGGATCCGGTTTTTAATCCAGGGGCCATAGGGCTGTCAGAGTCTGTAGTCCCCGCTAGCATGTTTGCTCCTGGCCGGGGATGCGGCGATGATGACGGGGCCGAGTGCTTCGAGGACGAGGAGATGTTCAACGGCGAGGCCCTGGATCTCGGCATAGACTTCTCCAGCAAGGTAGGCCTCAGAGTTAGCTTAGTCGGAGTGAATTAGTGTGTTTACAAAAAAAACCCTATTATTAATAACATGACTACTTTACATGTTGAAATTTTGAAGTGACTTTTAATCATGCGATTTATTTTGCATCACTTTTTTGATATTTTCACGGTTTTACCTGCTGACCGCTGAGTGCTTGTAACTGTAAACCTAAGCTAACCCGGCTATGTATGTTCAACGATGTTTTAAAAAAACATATTTCTTGCCTGTATCGCAGTGCTGTATTAGAATATAGCTTTCTGATTGATCCATCTTTGTGGGGGTTTCGCTGTAAAGCAAGCTGATTATGGGCTGTAAATCTGTATTAAACCCAATGAATGAAAAACATCAGTGAGGGAAGAGATGACAACCTGACAACACAAAACCTGATGAAATATCAACGCAACACAGAGGGTTTTCCCTTTAGCAGGAGGGAGTCACTGAGGAGATAAACAGATCAAAGAATGAGGAAGTCAGTGCATTATTACACCTATTGATAACTTTTATTTATGTTCCCAAAGTTTTAACACCACGTAGAAACAGAGCTATGATCAGGGTTATTGTAGTCAACTTATACCATTAAAAACATCTTCTTACTTGAAATAAAATACGTCAGCAGAAATACAATTTAATCTTATTTAATTTTAGCTAGTTGCCAAGGTATAATGTCTCATTTTCACTTGGTTTTACTTGATGTACTTAAATGTTTAAAACTAAAACTGAAATAAAATTGATGAAACCAATATTGGTACATTAAAATCAACCTAATACAAATAATAATAATAATAAAAAAAAACTACATGTTTAACTACAATGGAAAATATAAACATAAAAAACCCTTCATAAAATAACCAACCTCTGAATATGAACATTCTGTAAGTAATAATAAGCCGCCAGTGCCTACTGTAATGTTTCCAGTTAGTTAGTAATCCAACAGTGACTAGCCATCATTTGTTCATTCGATACAAATTTTGCTATTTACTTTTTTGTTACAGGTAATAAAAACATTTTGCCATTAAGTTCTATATCTTAAGCACAGAACCTATCAACGATTTATTCCAAATAGCATTTCATTGTTTTTAACCTCATTCCAGTTTTACTAGTAACTATTCAATAGTTTTAGTAGTTGTTTCTTAGTTACTAGCAACTCAAATTGTTCAATTTTATTAGTTTCCCTTGTTTTAGACACTAGTGTACATTCCAGTTGATACTAGTAACAATCTTTATAGCAATATTTTTAATTGAACTATTAAGTACCTGTTCTGACTAATGATGTCACATGGCAAATGACTAGTGAGATTATAAATGGTACTAGTATGAATTGGAATAGATATATTAATGTCTCGTAAATGGGTAAAAGTAGAAACGCACACACGCCAAGAAATAAGAACTAGTACCTAATGAGAAGTACAAATATTTAATGTACTCTCTCAGTTACTTTGATGTATTAAAATGACATGCATTATAGTTACCCAAGAATTAGAACAGCCTACACCTTTTTTCGGTTATTATGTATAACTTTATTTGTTGTGAAAAATTGTCTGCGTGGACCGAAATAAAATCTTATGTTATGTTACAATGAAAAGCATGTCACAGCACAGCTCGACACGTCAGTTTCTAATTTAGGTTTACATAGCCACCAGTGCTTAACCTTGATGGACGTGGGAACCAGTGCAGATGAGAGTTTGTGTTTTCTGCTGTGACAGCGGCCTCCTTATCATTCATCAGACCGTTTCAGTCTGAGGGAGGATCTGTTTTCATACAGCTGGAGCTGAGCTCTGTTTCTGCTAAACGGTGTTTTGCATGGAGCTTCGTCACTCCACCTTCTGCAACATTACTCCTCATGACATCTGATGTAACGAGCAGTAAAGTCAGACAACTGTTCTCAAAGTCCATTGATGACTTTGTTGTTCCTTTTTTACGCTGACGTTGAGTCAGATGGCGATAACAAAACAAACAGGAGAAATATATTTTCCACAACCATTCTGTGTTTAATAAGACTCTTTTCCTTTATGCATCATAGCTAGCCCTGGTCAGTCCCAATGGAGAACAGTATGACTTGTTACTACGGCAGCTGCGTGAGAGGATGGACGAGGGCTGCGGGGAGACCATCTATGTCTTGGGTGTGGGTTCAGGTAAGACACTGAAATGAACACAACGAGACTCAATTTAGATATTTTTTTTATGAATACTCACATGCTTGTGTCTCTCTCTTTAAGATGGTGGAGACTATGGTTTGAATGAGAGTGATATGGAGGCGTCTGTGGCCACAGTAAGGTCCATGTGTGAGCAGATCGAGGCAGACCTCATCCTGTTGAGGGAGCGTACTGAGGCTGGTGGCCAGGTCAGAGATTACCTTATTCGCCGCCAGGTGGGAGAAGCCGACTTCTTGGAGGTTAGGTGAGTGATGGCAATGAAGAAAGTGGCCTTTTCTTGCAATTTAAGGGACAGTTCAGCTCAAGCAAAAATAAATACTTGGACTCATCTACTCATTGTTGTTCGAACATCTTTTCTTTTTTTTTTTGGTGGAACACAAAATGAGATGTTTATTAGAATGTAGAGGCTGCTATTTTCCATACAACAAACGTTGACGTGAACAAATGCAAAGAGCGAGAAAAGTTAATCCTAAACAGTCCCTCCAGAAAAACGCGATTATGCGATCGCATGATTCCATGCATAATCAGCCAAAGTCCGCATATTTATGCGGGGGGCGCATTTTTTTAAATACGCCGCACTTTTGCCGCATAAATTGCAGATTTCCGCGTGCAAAATATGCGGGCTTGCATGATTTCATAATCCCCGCATTTTCGTTGCAAAAAGTCAGCAGAAAGTTGACAAATGTTGGGTTTACTTCACACAAGCGCAGCCATTTCCCCTGTTGCCATGGGAACGTTATGAAGTGACGTAATTACGCGACATCATTGAAAAGCTGCAAACCCCGCGATAGGCCTATTTCACAAAAATCCGGTCGTATCTTACACCGCAGGCCGTGCTTTGCATGTTTTCATGGAACAACTGGGGAGAAGTTAAATCACGTCAGACACAGAAGGCAAAAAGACGTGTCTGTGGTGTGAAGGAGTAAGTTAAGCAGATGTTGAAAATGGAGTGTTGATGCTGGTTCGGGAGTGATGCCCTGACAAAACATGTTTATTGCACTTGATTGTTATCTGATTTGCACGTCATGCACTTTTATTTATTATTATCAAATGTTGGCAAATTAAAATTGTTTGTAGAAGTTGTTTTCTGTAACTTTCTTAAAAATGAGTGAACATGGAGCAGTTTTTCCGTGAGCGGGACTGGAAAACCCGGAGTGGATCATGAGCGGAGTGATAAAAGAACGCTTAGAGTGGAGAGAGGAACATGCTTTTGCTCCACTCCAGGCTTTGATCGCATCCCCCTAAGCAGGGTGAATAGCCTACACCTCGTCTTTCCCATTCAAACTAAAATGAAGACATTTATTACACTATTAATGTAATTGGTGTTGGGCAATCACTTTTTTTTTCTCTTTTTCATCAAACTGCAGTTTTCGCAAGTTCCCGCAATTTTCGCAAGTTCCCGCAATTTTTGCAAGTTCCCGCAATTTCATCGCATAAAATTGCATAAATATCCCGCATATTCCATCGCATTTTTTAAGAAATCTTGCCGCATAATCAAGGATTTTTGCCCGCAACAATCACTAAAAAACTCCGCGTTTTTCTGGAGGGACTGCCTAAAGATCAAGAATGTACACTACCATTCAAAAGTTTTTCAGCTTGGTATGACTTTTTTTTGTTGTTGAAAGAAATGAATACTTTTATTCACATTAAATTGATCAAAAGTGACCGTAAAGACATTTATAATGTTAGAAAATATTTATATTTCAAATATACGATGTCCTTTTGAACTTTCAATTCATCAAAGAATCATAAAAAAACACTGCATCAGAGTACACACAAATATGTTAAGCAGCACAACTGTTTTCAACATTGATGATACAAATATTTCATGAGCATAGTGTTATGGAAAGATATCATATCACAATTTTTTTCAGGAAGATCACAAGTCATGATTTTATCACGGTTCTTTTATCACTATTCTTCAGTCACTGAGAAGTACTGCAAAACTAATTTGCCTATTTAATTTTTATTTTGCCTTATAAGGTAACAAAATATAAAAGAAAAAGAATGACTTCACTGTATACATTATACATTGATTCTTATGAAAGCTACTGAAGTTATTCAGCGAAGAGCAGTAAGTGATTTTTTTTGTTTTTTGGGGGATTAACAATAATAAAGTAATTACAAACAGCAGCAGGTATATTAGGCTGCTGTCACTTTCAGATCTCATGCACTGATCTAATAAACAGACACACATCCGATTTTCTCCCAACTTTTACTTAAGACATAACTGACTGTGTTTATGGACACCTTGTGTATATTTGACAGAGAACTTAGTTCAGTACATACGTGCTGTGTTAGCGCTCAGAAAAGCATATGTCAGAACAGCGTGCACATTTTTTTTTTGCCAAAGAACTGCAATGTCACGTGAGCATAACCCTACGGCTGTGTTACTAAACATATGATGTGAATGTACAGTATGTTGGGACTGGGCGCCGCGCCAGAACTGCAACTGATAGAATGTGCATTACTATATTTCTTCGAAAGCAGATCGTGGAGACATTTTAATCGTTCGCAATCTAAAATCGTGATATCGCAAACCCCCTACTTGAGCATCAAATCATCATATTAGATTGGTTTCTGAAGAATCATGTGACATTGAAGATTAGAATAATGATGCTGAAAATTCTGCTTTGCAATCAGAGGAATGCATTACATTTTAAAATGTATTAAAATAGAAAAGTCACTTTAAATTGTAATATTTCACAATATTAAAATTTGTAGTGTACTTTTATCAAATAAATGCATTCTTGTTGACTTCTTTCAAAAACAACTTTTTAATGGTAATGTACCATATCAATGACCCATATGACTTGTGCTCTGTTAAAAGGGCATCTTTAATGTGTCTTATATTAAGACACTTTTGCTTTGAGTGTAGCCATTTCGGATTACTAACTCAAAGTCATAATGGTGTTTATCTCAGGGTGGCTGTAGTGGGGAATGTGGATGCCGGTAAAAGCACTCTGCTAGGGGTGCTGACTCATGGAGAGTTGGATAATGGTCGTGGCTTTGCGCGACAGAAGCTCTTCAGGCACAAGCACGAAATGGAGAGTGGGCGTACCAGCAGCGTGGGCAACGACATCCTGGGATTTGATCAAGAGGGCCAGGTAGTCAACAAACCCGACAGTCACGGAGGCAGCCTGGATTGGACCAAGATCTGTGAGAAGTCTTCTAAAGTTATTACCTTTATTGACCTTGCTGGCCATGAGAAGTACCTGAAGACGACTGTGTTTGGAATGACAGGTCATCTGCCTGATTTCTGCATGCTTATGGTAAGGAGGGAAGACAAAGCTCTGTTTCAAAACCTATTGAGCCTTGATGTTTTGATAGGCAGCTACAGTTTCTCCAATGGCAGCATCCTATTTGAAATGTTCTTCATGGGCAGCAACACTGTCAACAGTCACTCACGTGCATTACATAAATAATATGAGTGAGCCACACAAGAACTGCCTCAACTCACTATTGCTCACAATTGATTTTGTTGTAGTCGGATATTTGCATGTTTCTTAGCTAAGGACTTGATACTACATCAAGCACAGCGAATACATGGTGAAAACAAATATTGGTACATTTTTATTTTTTATAATTAAACATTTGAGTGCTGATTGAAATAGATTTATATAAGACATTTCTCTTAACTGTGTAGGCCATCTTGAATTTTGGCTAAAATGTAATATAAAGGTGTGGTCACATTAACAACATTTAAGCAAAATTTGCAGGCAAAAAGGTCCATTGTTTATTTTCAATGGTGTAGCAATGTGTTAAGCACAGATCACACAGAAGTCATTCTCAAACCGAGCAGCTGTTTGTTGGTCAATGCGGCAAATTGTGTGACCAATTTGAACCTGCTGCAAAATCTGTGGATGGAAATCTTCCGCTCTCATGCAAAACTCCTAGTCTGTAGATTCCTATTGCAATGACTGGATTTCGCCTGCTAAAATTAGCTGAATAATGGTAAATGTGACTGCATCTTAAGGCAACGTGATGATTAAGGAACTATTTGGATCAAACTTCATGTTGGGAGTACACTTGCTAGGCCTAAAAGTGCCGCCAAAGTGGTCAGCTCATATTGTTTGGAACAAAGTGAACTGATGATCGTTGACGTCTTTAAATTTACTCATTTTCACTCTCTTTCACAGATTGGAAGTAATGCAGGAATTGTTGGCATGACCAAAGAGCACCTGGGTTTAGCATTAGCTCTCAATGTTCCCGTTTTTGTGGTGGTTACTAAGATTGACATGTGTCCAGCTAATATTCTTCAAGGTGAACCATTAGTCCACAAATAATGCCATTGTTTCATTGACTGTAAATTTGGAAAGCTGTAGGTAGTGCTATACTAGTGAATTTAACACTGTCTGTCTTTTCAGAGACCTTGAAGCTCCTGCAGAAGATATTAAAGTCTCCAGGCTGCAGAAAGATCCCTGTCCTAGTCCAGAATAAAGATGATGTCATCGTCACAGCATCCAACTTCAGTTCTGAGAGGTAGTGCCCCGCAATACACATTGCTTACCTGCCAACTTTTAACCCAGTTATTCTCCAGACTTATTTATATTTGTGTGTTTTGTAGAATATGTCCAATCTTCCAGATCTCTAACGTCACAGGAGAAAACATGGACCTACTGAAGATGTTCCTGAACCTGCTCTCCTCCAGAAGCTCATTCAAAGACCACGAGCCTGCCGAGTTCCAGATAGATGACACCTATTCAGTACCAGTAAGCATGCTTTCTGTCTCTGTTTATATATTTATGTTTCCCCTCTCTCAACGGTCTGATATTTTTTGGGGGAAGGGTGTAGGAACGGTAGTGTCCGGGACCACGTTACGAGGGCTGATTCGACTCAATGACACTTTGCTTCTTGGACCAGACCCTTTGGGTGCTTTCCTCTCCATCACCGTCAAATCCATTCACCGAAAGAGGATGCCTGTGAAAGAGGTCCGTGGTGGTCAGACGGCCTCTTTTGCTCTGAAAAAGGTATGTGATGTGGGTTCCAGACTAAATAAACTGCTAAAATTAGACATTTTGTCCAAATTATTTTAGTTGGCAATTTACAGAATCACTCAAAGATGATTGATCAGAAGCGGTTTAGTTCCTAATTGACGCTGTTTCTCTAGTGACCCTGAT
This sequence comes from Leuciscus leuciscus, assembly GCF_965113295.1. Lineage (NCBI taxonomy): Eukaryota > Metazoa > Chordata > Actinopteri > Cypriniformes > Leuciscidae > Leuciscus > Leuciscus leuciscus. The sequence goes on along the minus strand of NC_138725.1, from coordinate 51,421,295 downwards.
AGACCCATTTCACAGACTGCAATGAAGCGTTTCCACAGTTATCAACATCACAATTCTAGTAACGTTTTTTTTTCCAAATTTCTATAAAAATGTATATAAAAAAACACTATGCAAGATTTGTACCTTAATATAACAGCTTCGAAATCATTTCGATGGTAAACGAACTTGTAGTAGGGTGAATCATCCCAATAGCAAAGAGAAAAACGGCGAGAAAAAGCTTTCGCTTTTAGAGAAAAACGGAAACTGCATAGTGTGCCTTTTACAATACATTTACAACGCTAGATTTAGTTTTATTACCTTGGTAGTAAATAACAAAACATGAATGAATGCTGCTGTGAGGGTGTTTCTAATACAACAGCTGAGGGAGTGATGGCAAATTTCACATTATTCTCTCTTCTAACTGCTGTAATCAATCTCTTGATATTTTCCCCTCTTTTGGAAAGTTATGGAAATGCTATAATGTTTTTTTTCTTTTGCTGGTGGGGCAAATAGGAATACAAAAATGATATTTGCGGATATCTCCCATTCGCCGCTATAGAAGTTTACCCAACTATGTCGACTTCCATTTCTGAGAACCCCGTAAATGTGAAAAGGGTTCATAGTATTTGTGAAATATGGCAGTTTTGTGAAAATTTCAGCCTTTTTGGGAAAAAAAAATCAAATACTGTTGTGATTTATGGTTCCATCATGTCGCCCACCTTACAGTTTTAGATTCAGCATTACAATTGGACCTCACTGCTAAAAGTTGACCAATAATTTTTGAATATGTTTTAGTATACTATTCATTACACGAAAATTAAGTTGAGAATATGTATTATTAATTACAAATAATGATTCCCGGTTAATTTTGAATCGGACACAAATCAGCTCAGCAAGAGAATCAGTTGCAAATGTTTTACTCTGAATCAGACTCGCTCACAATCCTTCAAACCGCTAATTCACAAATGAGTTTGAGACCGTTTTGTGAATCTTTTTGGCTGATGTATTAAAAAGAACTTGTTCATAAGAGCAATTTGTTCATTAACCTTATCATTTCTCTCTCCTTCAGATCAAGCGCTCCTCAATAAGGAAGGGGATGGTCATGGTGTCACCAAGATTAAACCCACAGGCATACTGGGAGTTTGAGGCCGAGATACTAGTTTTGCATCACCCGACGACCATCTCGCCTAGATATCAAGCCATGGGTGAGATGCATGCTCTTTTACGCTCTTGAACGCAAGTATGTGAGATTTTCCTCTTACCATTTTTCTCGTATTTCCCTTCCCACAGTGCACTGCGGTAGCATCAGGCAGACAGCTACTATCCTGTCTATGACCAGTGACTGCTTGCGCACAGGAGACAAAGCTACCGTCCACTTCCGCTTCATTAAAACCCCAGAGTACCTGCACATAGACCAGAGGCTTGTCTTCAGAGAGGGAAGAACCAAAGCTGTGGGCACCATCACCAAGGTCAGCTTCATGGGGCATAAGATTGAGTGTGTAGTGTGTAACATCATTATTATCGTTTAGAATTATATTATAAACTTCATGTTTATGAGTGTTAATTTTTCAAATTACAATTGGATCACTTTTGTTCTCTTGACTTGTAGTTGCTCCTGTCAACAAATAACCAGCCGTCAAACTCCAAACCTCCGCAAATCAAGATGCAGTCAACGAAGAAAGTCCCAGCTAGAAGAGAGGATGGAGCGGCTCCTCCCTGTGAGGAGACTGTTTGCACAGGATCGCCGGCCGCTCAGCAAAACATACCACAACAGGTAACAACAGAAAGGGTGTGTTGTGCTCAGATTTATAAGTATTGTCAGTTTCTCTTCCTGCTCTGGTTTGTCTATGTCCAGCTTTCTAATAGCTTTCTATCACTTTTTCCCTTCACTCCCATTTCACTTTTTTCATTTCCCTTTTGATACTCGTATGAATTATTTACCTTTCTTTATCATGCTGTTGCTTTTCTTCACCTGTTCTTCCATTTCATCCCTCCTTATTTCCCATAAACTGCTCTGTTTCCTTTACCTTATTGTTTCACACTTATTACTGCTTCAGACAGAAATGGAGGAAGACCCTCAAAACAAAGAGAACAAGGTAAAACAAGGAAACCAAGTGACTCACTCATTCCCAAGACTGCTAATTATCCCCTCACAGGAACTGTGCTGTTTATAGGTTCTCAACATTGCTTGATGCATCTTTTAAGCAGGGCTCAGACTACAGGAGTTTCATGCCGATTTATGTCTGATTTACCCCTCCCGACATTCGAGGAACAATCGCGTCCAGGGCATCGGACAGTTCCGATGTTCGGCCCAGGTTATCTGGTAATGTTGAGGTGTTTACAGATCAAATCTTAAACCTCCCGATCTGCTCACGGACACATCAGGGCTGCCCAGACAATATCAAACATGCTTGATGTTTAGTATTTTAAATCGGGATGATTACATCAGTACTTCCACTATAGCCAGTGAGAGACAAGTCTACAAGGAGACAGAAGTGATGGAACTTTTGAAATGGCGACCGTGAAACAACAAGCAGCTGGACGAGTCAGGTGAACAGTGTGTGCAAGGTTGAGATTTGAAAGAGGAAAATCTGTGAAGATTTTCCTTATTTGTGTGATGTAATGCAACCAGATTTCACAATCGGTTATGATTTAAAAAGTCCTGTAGTCTGAGCCTGGCTTTACCCAAATTATACTGTGGCATGGAAATGAGCGAGGCTTCTGACCACCTGATTTCATTTCGAGAAGGTGTTGTTTAATAGTTGCTGGTTTGTGAGTCCATAGTGTTCCTGTTACTGTATATTTAGGAACGACTTGCTAGTATTTTGGGTGATGGTTATACATTTTTTTGGGGGGGTGATTGTTAGTATGATCTGTTTGGCTGACAATGACAGATGGACAAATATTTAGAATTTTGTTGAAATTTGAATCATAGACATTTACCAATTATTTTTTTGTGGCAAATTTTATAGTTTTGAATCCAAATTCTGCATGCGACAGTTTTTTGTTTTCCGTTTTTTTTGAGATACGAAATGTAATATTCCGATCATAAAATTACAGCTTCAAGGTTTTTTTTTGTATCTGAATGATTTTGAATGTATTTCTAAATTCCATCTTAAAATGACGCGTCTAGAATTCAGATTGACAAAATTCTAATGTTTTTGTCTTCTTTTTTTTTTTTTTTTATAGAAAATGGAAACGTTTTCAGTTACGTTTGCAAATCAAATACTGATTAATACCAATGAATCACATGTATCATTTTGTGGAGTTCTGTTGTTATTATTATTATTATTATTATTATTATATGCTTTATACTTTTAGATATTATACCAAGTATGTATAAAACAAGTGATATAAAGTGTTACCAAAAATGTTACTGACCATATCAGGATCATGTGTAAAGTTTAGAAGTCAACAATCATCTTAAAACCTCCTTCCTCTTTTTTTTTCTTCTTGCAGCCAAAGTCTGGAGGCAGAAGACGAGGAGGTCAGCGGCATAAAGGCAAACCTCAAAACACCTCCACAGTGACCCTTGCTGGTGCAGTCGGGGGCTGTTAAACTCGCCCCTTTTCAAGAGTCCAGTACACCCTCCATGTTTTACTCATGCCTTTTACCCGCCCACACGGACCATACAACTTCAGTGACAAAGCTTAAGGAGTTCACAGAACCAACATGCACATTGTTTTGTGAATTTTAACTTATTATAAGACGTGCGTGTGTTCGTAGACTGTATATACCGTAGATATTGAGACCTATAGGACAGGCATACTGCATGGTGGTTCTGTTTTGGCTGTAAATGTCAACTTGAGGATAAACTTTTAGTCTGTTTTTGTTCTTGCTGAACATGACATCATTTACTTGCTCAATGACAATGACTTCTATCCCATTTTTAAAATAATCCCATTGGAAACTAACTCTTCATTATGTAGCAAACTGTTTTAATGGGACTATTAACAAGCCTCGTCACAAAACCACACTTAATTTGAATTAGCATTATTGTGGACCATAACGATAAGAGATGCTTTTGGAAAGTGTCTTGAGCTGAATTCACTGGCGGCTTTAAGACACTGTGACTTGCAACGTTTTTTGGCAGCTAGTTGAGTGTGAAATGCAAATTGGCATTTAAACATACTTCAAAATCTAATAACATTGCTAATTATTACCTCATATTTCAGTCTATTCACAGTTTCCCAAATCCTTGGTCCACCCTAGTGTTATTAGGCCTCACAGACTGTGCTCAGGTTTTGGGAGCATATTAAAATTGTCAAATAAGATATTTTTATGGTTACCCAGTGAAATATATGCAGAGTAAGGGATGAAGAACAGAATGTAGATTTTAAGTTTCAAAGATTTGTGTAATAGTTCCTCATGGGGAAACCTTACAAAACAGTGGCAGTTGTTCTTGGATAAGAAAAAAAAAAAGATGTTTTTATTAATTAACCTGTTTTATTTTCAGCTGTGATTGACAGGCCTCCTGAACACTTGCTGTATATTCTTTCAGATTGCTATACTGTTTACTGAGCTTTAGTATTCACACCCTTGAGGCAATTTGAAACCTGGACCATTCTCTACGTTTACATGTTGTGAAACTTTCCACAACCAATATAAAAATAAACTGATGTTGACAATTTAAGCAGGGTGTGATTCTTTGCTACTCAGAGTTTATCTAGTCCAGGGACCCCTCTTATGTATCATTTATTGATGTGTAGCGTTTTAACTTAAAACTCAATTCATTTTGAGACAATGAAACATTTAGCTGAACTTTAAATAACTTTTTTTTATAGTCAGCATTACTCTATTTTCTAAATGCATTACTTTTATTTTAAAAGCTTAACCTAGTTACTTTTATTCATAACTCGATCTTCTGGTGATGTGTGCGGAACTTCTCCAATCATTTAATCCGCTTAAACCTCGTCCTTTTTTACAATCACCTGCAAGCTCATGTTCAGATCTGCCTCCATCCAATCAAACATTCAATGGATTGCTGCATCTTTTCTTTCCAAGACAAAGTAAATGATTGAAAACCATTAAAGCAAGTAGATGCTGCACAAATAAAAGACAAGAATCGTTACAGATATAGATTTTTATTTACGTACACATTATCGGTTATCGTGGATATGATCTACAGCCCTGCGAACTGGTCATGCTCAACCAATACAGAGACTAGTTTTTGGTTCAAAACAAACTTTCATTTTTTTACTTTACCAATTACAAGAACTACAAAATGGACCCTTTTCCTTTAACTTACAGTATCATGTAATTGTGCTGCTGTAGGCTCGAGCTTCTGTCATTCTGACAGGATCAGAGTGGTCCAATTCTGACTCGATCTAGACTAATGCAGCACTGGACTTCACCAACTCTACATCTCAAAAAAGCTAAATACCACTTTCTCTTCATACTTTACATGGTTCGATTCATTGCCACACATGGCCTGATAGAGGCCGATTCAATCAAGTGTCTTAATATATGAGAGGGAGAGAAGAAGAGGAGAGGAGAGGAGGAGAGAGAGAGAGAGAGAGAGAGAGGAGAAGAGACTACAATAAAGTCTCAATCACCTGCCATCATTAGTTTGCTGTAGATGTAATGTGATTTTACAGATGTGTGGTGGTAACCAAAATTAGTTTGGAAACCATCTTTCTTGATTTGACAATCCTCTGAAGATCATTTGACATTGCGAAGCGTAATTATGAAAATGTGTTTGGCTAAATGTGGTTTAATTTCAGATTTTACATTACCTCTATACACAAATGTGAAACGTGATCATTCAGACACTGATTTAGCTCTTCAAAACAATCCTTCAGGAGCCAAAATTCAATTATGAGTCATAACCACCATAACTGAGCCCCAAATGGTGCAATATTTATTTTGCTTCTGAGGAGAGGAAGTGCTTGCAAGCAGACCACACTGGCCCTTTCTGTAGTTTGATTCTGTGACTTTGACTCCTCCTTTGTACAGACAGACTCTTAAATGAGTCACAAAAAGTGAAACTATTGTGTCAAGACACACAAACACTCACCATTTCAGCCATGTGACATAAAGCTGTACATGAAATGAACATGAATTTCACATGTGACCCCTGTTTTTCTGCAGATGGAGAGTGATTTGGCCTATGTTTGCAGCTCACGGGATGTGTGTGATTTTTTTTAGCCATCGATGTCCCAGCTGAAGAGGTGATGTTTCACCAACATGTCCTGAACTCCCTCCTTCAAAGGGCTCTGCTCCTTCTCCTGGAAAAAGAGTGGGGGTAAAGTGAGCCGTTTGGTAATGTGTCTTCACAATTGCACTGCACTGATTAAACGGCTCTCTGTTGTCTTAAATGGCTGAATTAATTAAAAACAAATGGCTGCGCTCAGCATTCCCGCTGATTTTCATGCTGTAATTAAACGTGGCACTCTATCAGTGCTTGAGTGCTTAAGTCAAGAAGGTCACTGGTGACATGAGAACCACAGTGCACTAACAACAACTCAGCTAAAGGACAGAGCGGAAATTCCTCTACGAGCTAACAAGCTTTTAAGTGAATTCTGAACTCCAGGTAATGCCTGTCACTGCTACTTACAGACAACAGCGAAGTCAGACAACCATTAGCATCAATCCTACATCTAGACTGAAGAGAGGATTTTCACGAGCATGTATACTTGAGTCACAATATCATCTTGTGCAACACCTGTCAATTCCGACACTGAATTCTGTCAGAACACCCAGACAATCCCCCCTAAAGCCTGTTCACACAAAGTTGAATGTCTGCATGAAGTTTTGATTACATGCATAGTCATATTTTTAAATACATTTTTCAATTGTTCAGATGCAAAAAAAAAAAAAAAAAAAAAAAATATCCAATGAGTTTGCATTTATCATGTTATAATATGATATATTATACACTAGTACCGTTAACATTTTTGGGATCAGTACAAAAAAATTTTTTTTAGCAAGGATATTAAATTGATCAAACGTGACAGTTAAGACATTTATAATTTAAGAAAATATTTCAAATAAATGCTGTTCTTTTGAACTTTTTATTCATCAAAGAACCATGAAAAAAAGATCACTGTTTGTCTAAAAAAATATGTAAATCACATTTTCAACTGATTATAATCAGAAATGTTTCTCGAGCATCAAATAATCATATTGGACTGATTTCTGAAGGATCATGTGACACTGAAGACTGGAATAATGCTGAAAATTCAGCTTTGTCATCACAGGAATAAATTACATTTTAAAATAGACTAAAATAGAAAACAGTTATTTTAATTGTAATAGTTTCAAAATTTGACTATTTTTGATCAAATAAATGCAGCCTTAGTGAGAGACTAAATAAATTCCATTCCATTTAGATGGAGCACTGGCAAAAACTGATGAAACGATTAAATAAACCAGCATTAGATTCATTGTGAATAGTTTTGGTGCTAAATGTTGGCTGTTTAGCTGCATATGACTTGGTGTGAGCAGGCTTTATCTTTACAAGCACACTGGGATACAGGGCCAGGGGTCTGTCTGAAGTGAAATGTAGTGGAGAGTAATATTTGCTTTAGAGCTTAATTAGCATTCAACACAAAAGCGGCTAAACTGTTTTTTTTAGAGGTTTAGTTCACATTATCTGGAGCCACTATGTAAACAGCAGTGCAGGACACACCAAGCGCTACAGCTACTAAGCTACTACTACCACCACCACCACTTCTTGCTCTGGCAGCTAGTTATCAAGCAGCAGGGCTAGTAACTAGTTGCCAGCATTACCTAGAGGTCCCAACTAAAGAGGTGATGTTGGACCAAGACATCCACCACTTCTGATTTGAGAACGGGAGTCTTCTGGAATGGCAGACAAACACGCAAACACGTTACCCGTGGTGTCTTTAAGGGGTATTGAAATTAATCGTTACTAAGATGCATCACGATGTGGACGTGGACGATTTTGCATCGATGCAGTAATAGACCATAATCGACGTTATAGCCTACTGAAATTTCTCTGACGTCACTGGTTGCATATGCACTTGCCGCACTACTGTAAAATGGCGGAGGAAGGTGAAACACAAAAGCGAGTAATAAAAAAAAAAAAAACAAACAAACAAACAAACATTATTTTAACATTTACAGTGTGTGAGCGTGTGCAGTAGCGGTTTTTGGCATGGGCGAACCGGGCAATCGCCCGGGGCGGCATTTTTGGGTGGGCGGCGCCGCCGGCACGAGCAGAAAAAAATTTAATAAAATAAAAATAATAATCTGGCAAATTTGCGCCCCCTGCAGCTGCAGGCGCCCCTGCTTGCTGAGAAGATGCCGTGCACAGAAGCTGTTTGTTTGAGAAGGGGAAAGGGGAGGGGGCGCGGAGGCGCGGGCGCGGATGACAGTTCACCTCTGGGTCTCTCCCAAATGGAACGGACGGGGGGGGGGGGGGGGGGGATCCATATAGTTATCTAAGTCAGTCAGACCTCGACTTTCTTCCAAATAACGCACATTTCATTCATAATATTATAAATACAGGCCTCTATATTTCCTGCACATTTTTGTTTTTCTGAATTGTCTGAATGGCTAATAAAAATAGGTAATACAAAACGATTACTTGGTCACCACCACCAAGGTGAATTGGTTTAGTCTTGACTTCTGGTCGTGACTCGTCGTGAGTGACAGTTGGTATGGGGGGGATCAGGGGAAATCTGTTGATTGTCGATGTCGAGTGCCAAATAAGAGATGGATCATGGACAAGAAAGGTCAAAGCCATCAGGTGCCCAATTTAGAAACGAGCGAAAGATAAAGGTATGCAACTATGTTTTCTCTGTATGATTACGGTATCCATGTCATGAATGAAGGGGCAATATTAATTGGTGGGTATAACTCTTATTTGTTAGCCTTTTTGCTATGATTCTTGCTATGCTTAACAATAATTCGGTTTTAACTCAAACACGAGATCTAATTTCACCATAATATTGTGCTTTGCAACAAAACTGTTACAAGTTCAGTTATTACACTGCAAAAAATGCTTTTCTTACTTAGTATTTTTGTCTTGTTTCCAGTCCAAATATCAAACATTTCTTAAATAAAGATGCATAATGTTATTTTACTAAAGTAGTAAAATGACATAAGATATTAAGTCTTGTTTTCTGGGGAAATAAATCAAAATGGGTGTAATTCAATGTAGAACCGCCACTGAGCGTGTGCATGCGTGCAAGTAGCCTATGTGTGCGATGGTGTGTGCAGCCTGTGTGTGTGTGTGTGTGTTAACTTAAGTACACTACTTGACAGTTTCATGTGCTTTTAATATTTACTAATGTTTATTAGATCTAAATGCTGCTGTCGACAGCTGTGTTCAGACTTTAAGGGATAGTTCACCCATTTTGGTTCACCCATAGTTCACAAATTTCATCATCATTTACTCACTCAACTCAAGTTGTTTCAAATCTGTATGAATTTCTTTGTTATGTGGAACATAAAAGACGATATTTTTATGAATGTTTGTAACCAAACGGTTGTCGGACACCATTGACTTCCATAGTATTTTTTCCCATACTATGGATGTCAGTGCCTCTCCACAACTGTTTGGTTACCGACATTCTTCAAAATATATTCCTTTGTGTTCAACAGAAGAAAGAAACTCATACAGGTTTGGAACAACATGAAGGCGAGTAAATTATGACAGAATTTTCATTTTTGGGTGAACTATCCCTTTACGTTTTGTTTGACTACAGGAAGTGTACTTTTAAAAAGGGAGTTCATATTTCTTACTGCTTGTATTCATTGACGAAAATGTAGCTATGTGCAGTAATATATTGCAACGCATCATATCATCGAATCAAATTGAACCGTTGACATGATAATCGTAATTGGATTGAATCGTGAGACCAGTGACGATTCCCACCCATAGTGTCTTTGTTCGTGTGGGAGGACATGTGAGACGTTTAGTGAATGTGAGTGAAGGAAGTGTTGATCTCGCACCTCTTTTTTGGTAGGCAGCTCACAGTCTTGGGAGAGACTGAAGGCAAACTTTGAGAGAACTCTGAAAGCAGCACATTCAAACTCATGTCAGTAATACACTCAAGATAACAGTTATGGCAGTCATTTCTAATACACAGAAAAGCTTTAAACACTTCTTGACCAATGAATTTCTATGACCCTTCCAGTTATGATTAACAGATCATTCGGCAATGAATCATTCAGACCAATTTGTGAATTAAAATAATCATTAAGAGCCTAAATAAAAATGTAGAGTAACACATTAATTTGTACATTTTAAAATGTTATTTCTATAACTAGTCTTGAGAATTAAATAAAAACTACATTAACACATTTTAAATTTCTAATTTAAATTGTATGTTTCAGTTTCCTCTTTGTTTGAATGGTTTGTAACCTCGATTTCAGCCCATCAACAGAGGCTCAGTCTTACCTGAGTTCACACTTTATCTGAACCCAGCCAGGACTGCGCAGGAAAGACCAGGGATGGTACCATTTCTCCACGGCACTCATACTGGAACACAACACCTCCAGCCACAGGTGCAGCACCTGCTCACTGACACAACACACACACACATACAGATGAAGAGAGTATATGCTGCACTCTTGCATTATGGGAAAAGAACCGAAAATTAAAGAGATACTAAAACAGCAGGGGGACTTACTTTAAGCCCACACAGATGAGCGAGCGGAACTTGACGTCCATCTGAACATGTGCAGTGTCGTGGCTCATGTTGACAGACTGCACTGCCTAAGTTGACAGGCAGAGAGCGCTCAATGCACACGCAAATAAACAGTACTCAACTGCTGATCACTGACAAGATTTCTATTGTAAAACTCACCCTGTACAGTAGCTCTTCAGGTGTGAGCACCTTCCCATCTTCATCTAACCTAAAGAGACAAGGATCCGACCAGCTATCAAATCAACAAAGTACTTTTATGAGGATTTAAAGAAGGTTAGATCTTATGTTATTACATGTCTCACCTGTAGGTCTTGCATAGCACCAGTCTGGAGTAGACAGAGTTGAAATCTCTCTCCACTTCTCTGCTGGCTGCCTGTGATCAACACACACACACACACACACAACTCTTTCACTCACTACTGGCATATACACATCTATACTGTATATTTATATAGGTAGCACAACCTGTTGCAAAAGCACTATAAAAAAAAAGGAGAGACTAACAGGGCGGTCACACTACACTTTTCGTTGCATTGACTTCCATTCATATGCATGCGAATGCGTCAGACCACAAACACAAGCTCATGTTGGGGAATGCCTGTCACCATCAATTTTGTGTTTGGTGAACTCTGACCTGCGAATTCATCACGTGAAGACGTGACCAGTAGAAGATAGATACGTCACCAGTAGAAGACAGATACGTCACCAGTAGAAGATAGATACGTCACGGCGTGAGATTTTTGCAGTTAAGTCAATGAGATTGTATATTTTTTACAACTTGAGTGTATTACTATTAGTTATATGTTGAATTCATGTTTATAAAAAAAGACTGCAGAGCGTGACGTTGTATCAAGACCGTTGCAGTGTCCAAGGAAATTTTGCATGCTCAAAGACTAGTGTGACCGCGGCTTAAGACAACATTTCATGTACCTCCTCAATGAAGAGCCATGGGTGACAGGGTCCCCCAAGTATGGAGGGCTTCTTCAGGCCGTGCTGAAAGATAGCCTGGAGAGCAGGACACAACGAGCCTCTGACCAAGTCATTGACAGCCTCAGTTACGGTGTCATCTCCAGCCAGAGAGTACTGAACAACAACACAGATGTGCATGAGAAAATAAACCTCTTAACAACCAATTATCTGAAGCAAAGACATTATTTATAATCACCTCTTTACTTCGTTCATCCAAGACTTCCACAAATTTTGCAGGAAACCAGCCTAAAAAGACAAAATGGTTGTGGGAAATACTAATTGGCTGCGTCCGAAATCGCACACTCTTGAGTAGGTACTTATTTTGAATTTGAGTAATTACTTCAGGGCTGATAAAAAAGTTCCATATAGTATCATATGCACACCAGAATCTCACTGGAAGTAGAAGGTCATCCAGGTACTTTTTTGCCTACTCTTTTATCAGTACTGTGAATTTGGACCTACTGCTTTTGTCACATACTGTTTTTCTTCTACTATATAGTGGGGAAGCATGCGATTTCGGACGCAGCTATTGACTTCTAAGTGTAGTTGGGATCATATCAGAAAATCAGATTTAAAGGGAACCTATAATGCAAAATTCACTTTTACATGGTGTTTGAACAAATGTGTGTGTCGGCAGTGTGTGTACACAACTACCCTATAATGGTAAAAATCCACCCACTCTTTTTTTAATCCCCATAAATCCCCGTTTGCAGTTTCTGTGCAATGTGACGTCACATATGCTTATCGCCCACGACTGCTGATGGACTCTGCCCTATTAGCATAGACCCCACACACAGAGTGAACTGTACACAGTCCGCCATGTTTATCTCCTCGCCAGAGCATTTAACAGCAGCGTTCAAGTAAGATATGTACTCTAAAATTTCCTTTTGTTTTTTTATTCATATTAACAGCATATATAGCAGTAGGTACTGTATATTATGCTGCTTTCAATTTAATACACAGATCTAATAAATACATGCGATTTCTTTACTTGCTGTTCACGTTAATAGACATAAACGACAGTGTTTATGTGAACTTTGTCAAATTACATGCAAGGTTATGTCAAAAACACAGTTTAAGCACAGTATCACATGAAAGAGAACTTAGTTCAATAGTCATGGGACGCTCCATCTGACAGCCAGCTATCTATGAGTAGTGTACTTTCTACGAGCTCAGAAAACCATATATCAGAAGTTTAGACTGATATGGCTTTAAAACGCATGCAGATAATAAGCTTTCATGATGATGAAGAACTGCAATGTCACGTAAGCGTGACCGCGATAGAGATGATGATCAAAACCAAACAGATGTTTTCGTTTTTGGCAGAGTAACCGAGGCACGAGCTATACATGCTCCGCCCTCTTCTGGAAAGCACGGAGGGGAGCAACAGCTCATTTCATTTAAAGATACAGGCATGAAAACAGCATGTTATTCCTTCCACTAACAAAATAGGCATTTACAACATGGTATTATAAATTATCTGAGGGGTACTTTGAGCTGAAACTTCACAGACACATACTGGGGACATCTGAGACTTGTATAACATTGGTAAAAAGGGGCATAAGCTTATTATAAGGTCATCTCAGCTCACCTCTTAGGCCGTTCAGCTCTCCCACCCAGCAGTGCTCGTCTTTCTGTGAGATGATCTAAGAATAAACACAGAAATACAGTTAAGGATGAAAGGTGAAGTATCAGTTCAAATGTTTTAGATGACAGAAACAGCAGTTTCTCACTGTAATGATGTCATTCTTCCGAAAACCCAGTTCATCATCGTCGTGCCGTTCAAAGTCCAGTAAGGCTTTGGCTCGTCTCCGACGATTCCGAGACACGACCAGGAAGTTCTCGTGATCCCTTTGATGACTTTCCATAGAATAGTCTGGAGTTAAATCCTAGAGAGAAAGAGACACACACAAGGAATGTACAAAACAAACATTTTATGGGCTCAAACTAAAATATATTGCTAATAATAATAAATATAATAATTTTTATTATTACAATACTGTAAATATCATTATTACAATTGTTATCATTAGTATAATCATTAATAAACAATGATATAATCATATTAATAAATTATTAATGGCTACAAGTAAGATGGACAGAAAGAGGAATTCCGTATTATTAAATGAAATATCTGGCTTGTTATCCGACTAAATAATTATAATTGATTAATAACTCGAGACTCTCCATGACTCACAGTGGTCTGTTTACAGGGAATGCAAGTGTGCTGCTAATTTCTTGTTGCATAGGCCTAATTTATGCAATTCAACAAAACAACTCAGTGAGTCATCCGGTCGGCTCAGTGCAATGATACATGAGTCACAGTGTGGCTGTTTCAGTGCAAATGTTCTGTTCCTAATTGACTTCTTCCTGGCAGATTTATAAATGTGATTCATTTGATTGAGTGGCTCTTACAGTGCTGCAGTTGCGGGGGTCCAAGCAGTGAAAGTGTTCTGCTGTGCGACTGATGGCTTCTCTCAGCGCTGCCACCAGCTCTGTCTGTTTAATGTTTTTGGCCTTTAGCGCCTCCACCTCATCCTCGCCCCAGAGCAGCGAGCTCAGGGTGGATTTCCTGTGCAGGCTTTGTCTGCGGACCACCTGCACAATGATGACAATTATGAGCGAGCCTTTGATCACATTTTGTATATTGTTATTGGGGTGTGTTAAAATGTGTGAATCACAGATGATGGTTAAAGATGCTTTTCGTGATCTCACCTTGTTGAGGTTGGTGTGGAGAGAATGAGAGTTGTTGGAGTTGAGCTGGGCCTGCTCTGCCAGGATGTAGGCCAAATGCTTGTGTCTGAGTGCATCTAGGTTATCCTGAGACAGAGATCCTGCCAGACGCACAGCCTCTCCCAGCACTGCGGCCCCGTCTTCTAGTTGACTGGGCAGATCTGACAGCGTGTTGAAGATGGATGCAGAGTTCTCAGACGATACCAGCTCTTCCTCCTTTAAAACACAGGAAGAAACGATTATTATTGACTGTGTGTCAATCAAACACTCATGATTGCCTTGTTTAACATATGAAGGCTTAGTAAATAGAATGTTTTTTTTTTCTTGTTTTTCTTTCATACAATCAAAGCAAAACACCCAAAGACATGTGCTACCTTGATCTTTAGCATGCCCAGTGTAACCTGGAAAAGCACCACTGAGCTCTCGTAGAAGAGCAGGTCCCAGATTCGCAGCAGGATGCGTATGTCCACCACACTGGCAAATGCAGTGAGGAACCAGTGTAGAGTGATCAAAGACAGTTCTGAGAGGGAAAACAAACGATAGAAGTTTTTATTTTATTAAATTTTTTATTCAGCATTTGTTTAGGAGGACTACATCTTTGGAACTCTGAAAAATGTATTTAAAAAAAACAGCAACAAGTAAATCAGGGTATCTGCAGTTTTTTTAAATGAAATTTTAGGCTTTTTAAGACAAATACAATTAATACCATATGTCCCTACAGAACAAATCCATAAAATGTTATGCATCTCAGATTATTTTACTTAATTAAACAAGTAGTTGTACATTCAATTTCAAAACAGGGTAACTGCAATTGTAAAATACTTAAGACTAGTTTTATTTAATATACACAAGTATTAAAAATGGTTTATGTACTAATATATCAATACATAAAAATTATAGGATGACTGATATTGGATTTTACTGATATGATAATGTGCGTAAAGAAAGGTAATAAATAGATTATAGTGCCGATGCTCAAAAAAAATGTATAAACTGAACGTGTTAAATAATGTTCTTTCATTCCAGACTTTCATTCCTGTGATGGCCACAAGAGTTTGTTGAATTAAATGCTCAATACAGCTTATCTGTAATTGGACTACAACTAATATCCATAAGAAAAAAAAAGATTATGCATAATGTGGTACTTTTAATTATAGACAAGCCCAAAATACACTGGGACTCTTATTTTAAAATGTCTATGCTGCTCGTTCAAAAAGTGATAAGGAGGCTGATAAATATGCACTTCTACAAACATCTACAAGATAAAAACAAAGTAAACATTGCCATTATTCATCAACAGTAAATCATAGGCAGTCACTTGGGATAAATGCACAGGATTCATTGATTGCGAATCGCTGAAACCGAGAGCATGTAGAGCGTGCAGCGTTTGGACTTTGAATGTGCAGCTCTCACATTAATTACATTTAAATAATCGCCTTTTGAAGTTTAATAATCAATGGCTGTATCGCAATTCCTGCTTTTTCTGTCCTCTAATTTAAGACCTCTTAAATGTGCAGTAAATGATTTCTGAGAAACGCTGTTGAAAAATGAAATCAACACCCAAATTAAAAAATGGTGAATATTTGCTAGATGTCTGCTCTGGGTGTGTGCTGAATGCTGTATTTGTACATAGTCCAGGCTGTGTAAATAGTTGAAAAAACAAAGTGGATCGGACCGATCCACTGAACACATCAACGGACTTGTAGCCGATCAGCAGCAACACTCATGATAGGGGAAGAGAGAGAAGGGAGATTTGTAGAAAGACTGTAGAAAGAAAGATGGCTGAGATATTACCAAAGAGAAAATGGTCAGAGGAATAACTGGAAAGAATGGTTACGATCAGGCAAGAACTACCGGTAGGTCCCGCATTAATATTGGAAAAGCTTTCTTGCACTGGAGAGACGTTAAGGAGCGGGAAGGCCTGAAAACAGACGCAGAGGTTGCTTTGTTTCTGCTGTTTCACAAAACCAAGATATGCTGTTGTTGTTGTTGTTATTGAATCACAGCTGTCTGATGCTGTTTGTGGTTGCCTGTGTTGCATTGTATGAAAGGACGGGTGTGTTTGTTTGGGTGTTGATTTCAAATATCAACTGTATTTCTCAGACAACACTTACTACACCTTTAAAATGATAATTAACACTTTTGTTATATCAATTAAGATATATAATAATTGTTGGCCTGGTTTCACAGATAGGTCTTAGATTAAGCCAGGACTAGGCCTTAGTTCAATTAGAACATTTAAATAGTTTTTATAAACATGCCTTAGAAAAAAAACATAACTGGTGTGCACCTTGAGACAAAACTTGGCACATATATATTTCAGTGCATGTTGCTTTCAGTTAAAAACAGCTCAAACATGCATTTTAGTCTGGGACTTGGCTGAAGCCTTGTCTGTGAAACCAGGGGGTTATAACCTTAAATTTGATCAAACTGAATTAAAGACGTTTAAAGGACCCTGTAAATGTGAGGCTGTGTGTGTCTCACCAATGTCATGCTCCTGTAGCAGCTGATCCAGGCGAGGCAGATACTGCACTATGAGCTGTCTGAGCACACGCTGGTCAGTTTGAACACCCAACAGAGTGGAAGAGAAGTATGAGGGAGGCAGTATGTCCTCTATCAGAGCGCACATCATCCACAGAGCATCTTCCTCCTCCAGAAACAACAGAAGGCAGGACACCACCTGCATCAAAGACAAACACAAATGCCACAGAGTCTGACACCCGATGACCCAAACGTTAGATAGCAGAGAGACTAAGACTCTGTGTTAAGGTTGTTCCTCACCATGCCTGTGCCCTGACAGTAGCCGATGTCGGGATACAGCCACGCAAGCCCTCTCAGGACCCGCCTGAGCTTGGGCACCCCCACACTCAACAGAGTGTTGAAGCATGCATTAGTGGGCATGGTCCGCAAAAGATCCTTTTCTATCTGCAGAAGAGACAGAGAGAAAACCTTAATACAGGAAATATTGGAAGATGGCAATAAATTAATTAATCAAACTAATCATGAATAAAATGCATATTGATGTCAGCTGAAACACCACTTGTGGCAGACAGGTCAAAATAAAAGTAGTTATGTTTTTTAAGCACATATTTCAAGACTTTTATTTTGAGATATTCAGATATTATCTTTTACGTATATTTTTTGCCATAGTGAATTTAAATAATAGAACAATGTAAGCTTGCTAACATCTTTTTGAATAGGCATGTTTCATTACTCATCAAGCTGGAAGAAAACACAGAACATGTTTTTCCAGTAAGATTTCTACATAACTTCTAAGTGCTAATATTACAGGCTCCTGTTTTTGTCGTTTGTATGCATCAGCAAAATAAATAAATAAATGTTTGTTGAATCATGAATGATTAATTTTTCCTGTTTTCACTGTAAAGCTGCTTTGAAACAATCTGTATTGTGTAAAGCGCTATAAAAATAAAGGTGGCTTGACTTGAAATGTAAACGACATACACTACCATTCAAAAGTTTGGGGTGTGTATGATCTTTTATTTCTAAAGTCTCATTCTCATCAATGCTGCATTTATTTGATAAAAAAAAAAAAAAAAAAGTAAAATAATATATATATATTTTTTTTTTACTTTATATTCCTGTGATGACAAAGCTGAATTTTCAGTGTCACGCGATCCTTCAGAAATAATTCTAATATGCTGATTTGGTGCTCAAGAAACATTTCTTATTATGATCAACAGAAAACAGCTGTGCCACTTAATATTTTTGTTGAAACTGTGATAAATTTTTTTGGGGATTCTTTGATAAATATAAAGTTCAAAAGAACAACATTTATTTGAAATAGACATCTCCACTTCAAATAAATCTCAGATCTATGGCAGAGATGACATGTACCTGCTTGGCTGCTGTAGTGTCATCATTAGAGCTGTTTTTGACGATTTCCCTGTAGGAAATTTCTGATGTTCGCTTTTTCTGCAGGGCCCCTGATAAACGCATCCACAACTAAAGAAATGCATAAAAGAGACAATGGAGTACGAGACAGATAAACACACAAAGATCCAGCAGAGATGCGGCTGGAAGATCACAGATTCGAGACGCACCGCTGTTCTCATGGGAATCTCTAAAAATAGCAATAAAGCATAAACAAGATATTACCAAGACATCATGTCCTATTTCAGTGAGATTAAGAATCCCTCAAGCATGAACATGGTTGCCATGGGAACATTACATCAGCAGATTAGCCGCCTGATGTTGTGTAACAATACAAAGACAGCTTTAAATATGTTGTGAGGTTCAAACACACACAGAAGCACATTCAGAGGTCGATGAACAAAGGCTCTCAGTGCTGACCTGTGGTCTCATGCTGTGCGGTATGCCCCCCAGCACGAGGGACCGAAGGCGGTCTGAGCGGGCCAGTGTGGGGGAGATCTTGTCCCATGTCAGGTCTCCTACGGTGTTATTGTGGGTGAACTCCAGATGGGCTTGCCAGCGAAGTCTTTGCTGAGGGTCTTCTCTCTGAGGAGCTCCCTCACCGTGCAGCCATTTCCGTGTCTCAACACCATCTGAAACGCACAAAAAAACCCACTTTCAAACTCGTCAAAGAAGACAGTACCAGATGAGACATGATCTTTTAGAGGGCTTGACATTAAGCTTTTCCTTTTTAAATCTGATCACTTACTTTTCCAAGTCACCTATCCCAAAAACACTTCTAAAACAAAGCTTTAACATTAAATTATTGGCAATAATTATACAGTGTTATTTAATACATATTATATACTTGACCATTCAAAAGTTTGGGGCTGGTAAGATTTTAAAATGTTTTTCTTATGCTCACCAAAGCATTTATAAAATAAAAATACAGTAAAAAATTTATATTGTGAAATATTACTACAATTTAAAAGAACTGTTTTCTATTTGAATATTTTCAAATGTAATGTATCCCTGTGATGACAAAGCTGAATTTCCAGCATCATTACTCCAGTCTTCACGGTCACATGATCCTTCAGAAATCATTCTAATATGATGATTTGATGCTCAAAACACATTTTTTGTGCTGCTTAATATTTTTGAGAAGATTATGATAAATATTTTATAGGAATCTTTGATGAAAAGAAAGTTCAAAAGAATAGTGTTTATTTGAAATATAAATCTTTTGTAACATTATAAATGTCACTTTTGATCAACATCATGCATCATTGCTGAGTAAAAGTAATAATTTCTTAAAGAAAATAATTAAAGAAAAAACACTTACTGACCCCAAACTTTTGATTGGTGATATGTTATGCAAACTTAGTGAATAAATATAATAAAATATAAGTTTTTCTGTGGTTGTCCTAGACAAGTGTTAAGGTTGATCCCCATTTAACTTTTTATTAGTGCTGATGTTCCCACACCAACCTTCACTATCAATCCGGAACCCAAATTCATCATAATGCAGTTCTGCTTCCATACTGGGGTCTTTCTGCAATAATCAGAACAATGTATGTGAGAAATGAACCATCTCCTATGACAATGAAGATGTTACAATAACAAAAAAAACATTTATCTGGCACTTAAGTATCAATGCAATATTATAAAACATGCCCTCTAAGAATAAAAAAGAAAGAAATGCAAGTAAACTACCTGACAGTACTTTGCCAGGATGTCCTGGGGCCACATGCTGGGTGTGAGGGCCGCAAAAGGCCCCCCTGGGGCTGGAGTGTAACTACCTGCTAAACAGAAAACTTTATTAGGAGAATTACTGTGTTTGACAAAACACAAATACAACCATGCTCACAATTAAAAATGTGTGCATTCATGCAGTAGCTTACTTGACATGGTGTTTTTTTAGTGTCTAAAGAGAAGAGTCCAATGAGAGCAGGTCAGTTTGAGGTTCACAGGCCCTAGATAAGGAAGACCAACACATACCAAATGTGAAAAAACCTTTCCCATAAGACAAAGTAAAGCCATTAACACACATAGAGCGTCATTCCTCAAGTGATCAATGCAATTCACAGCCTGTGGAAATAATCATCTCAAAATATGTGCTTAAAGGAGCCAACAAAGCAGAATATCATATAACATCACTTTAGTGCAATTCAATAAGGAAAAAAAGAAGTACGCTATGAGGAAGTGAAGTGTCTGAAAGCTTTTTTTAAAGCTAAACTTGAGCTTCAGGTAACCTATACTGTGTCCTCCTTTATGCTCCACTTCTCCAAATCAACGCAGACACACGGGACAGCGAGCTAAATCTTCAGCAGCACAGCATGTTCAGATAAATTAATCATGCCAGTGAGAAGCCCATAGACCACACAATACCTTAAAAGACTTCTCTCTCCGTAACACTGACATCAACCGGGTGTACAACCTACTGTGATGGAAATGGTTTATGTAATGGCCTCAGAAGTGGTCAAAAGGGGAATTCAACGTGGAATGTGCAGAAAATGCAGACTAAGGATGCTCAGGTCAAAGACCCTGTAGACTTACCCAAAAAGTGCTTAAAGTAGAACTAACAGTCACATATTTAACTTAGATAATTACAAACCAATCACAGTGAAGAAGACTTGAGTAACATTGATTTTTGTCCTCAACTGTAAGATATAGATGCACATGTATCTTTCTGTTCAGGGAATCTCTCTAGGTTGTTGTAACCTGTGAGCTCCAACTTTTATTCCTGCAAAGAGCAACTTGGGAGTCGTGTCTGGTAATAGACAGTGTGCGATACTAAACAGTTCTCTTCCGCGTCTTTTTGCACTTGAACGGACAAATACACACAAAAATGTCAAAATATCAGTGTAAACACAGTCGGTTATGTCTTAAGTGAACGAAAACAGTTGACAAAGCACAACAGTATAGGCCTACTGGATCTGTGCAGCTCCTAAAGTGACAGCAGCCTAAGATTCCTGCTCCCATCTCTAACAAATCACAACAAATGGCTGTCGCTGTTTTTGACTGAATAACTTTTGTAACTATATTTGTAATGTATATTTTATTTATAAAGTGTAGTGTTATTTTACATTTGATTACAGTTTCTGAACCCAAAACAATTTTTTAAATCGCATCTTTGTTCAGTTGTGTTTATTTATCCGATTGCTAATTTGTGCAAGGAGTTCTGTGTTGGCGTTGTTGCTGAGCCAGAGAGACCCACCCTGCAAAAACTTATTTCCGGGAGATGGCACATCTTAATATCAGGCTCTCTTGATTTCCGGGATATTGTATATAATTTGCCGGCGTCAGGGAGCCGCTATCAAATTCGTGAGAGGAGGGATGTCAGGGTATTGTTATTTCTGTGTTACAAATATTCATATTATCACAGAAGAACTGTGGTAAAAGTTTATAGTTCGGATATAAACACTGATGTCTCTACGTAAGTGATCAAAATAGAGTAAATCACCTTTTGAAAGTAAATTTACACTTCAGATAATGATTTTTATAACTACATTGTTACGCCACCTGGTGGCGACAAGTGACTGTAAAAAAAAATGTCACTGAATCATTCATTCAAGAGTTGTTCAACACTGATTAATCCTGTAATGAAACAAGGTACTCTAAGAGCGAGTCATTGAATCAATCACTTCTTTTAATCATTCACACTGTCACCATACTTCAGGAGGGTAATTACCTTGAAGTATTGTATGTATTCGGGATGAGAATACCCAGAAGGTACTGTAGTATTGTATTATATTATATTGACAACTGGAGGTTGTTCAAATTGTCCGTGGTGAAGAAGTCAGATTAGTAGGTTAATTATAGGTTAATTATATTAGTAGGTTAATTATATAGTAGGTTAATTTTTCTTCTATTTGGGCAAAATGGCTTAAACCCCAAATAATAAATTCAAAGCAATCATCTGTGAAAAAAAAAAAACCAGGCTTTAGGATGCCATCTACTGTTTATTATAGATGATTGTAATAGATGAGAAGCTTGTTCCAGGGACGGAAAGTCTTGGCCAATAGGAGGATCTTTGTTGACATCTTTGTACGCATGCGCGAGTGGTTGTGTGGCAACAAAACAAACAGTATTGCGGGCATTAAAGACGCGACGAGCATTTTCAAGAGAGTTAGCGGGCGAAATCCACAATATATAAGCACTTTAACATCTGAAGACCGGAGGAGGTTTGGAGAGAAGCTCAAAATTTGTATTGGTGACAAAATCGAAGTTATTCAAAGCCCATATGAGATCTGGGATGACAAAAAACGTTGGTCAGACTTGCCCGTGTCTTGGCCACCAATCTGCTGGGGAGACATTTATTCTTATTTAATAGAAACCCACAACTAATCTTTCACTCATGAAAGATTAAAGGCTTTCAAAAGTCTGGAGGCCTATGATTATTTTGTTTTTTCGAAAAGTTGGGCCGATCTTTTCTGCCAAACAGAAAGCAGTGATCGTGCTAAAAGCAGAGGTTAGAACAGCCTTTTCTTTTGCTTTTAAGTTTTGCGATCCAGAATAGCCCATTTTGATGTGAGGAACATAGTCTGGGTGCTGTGGATCGCGGTTTGGGACACCTGAATCAGAACGCGAAAACATATGACTCGGTTGATTTGACTCAGTTTTTTTATTTTTTTTTATTCAATCTTCTATAAATACATAGTCACTAAGACTTAGGCCTACCATGAACAAAATGAGCCTCACAAACTCGATCAGTAACGTTAGCTGCAGGAATCCAGGCTTTCTTCGGAGCGTCCAGGTTCAATCGCCTAATTGCACGCAACCATTTCTTTCGTTTTTCGCGATCCTTTTCGGAGGGAATTCGAAAAAACTTTTTATCAGGCCCCCAACGAGCCGTACTCGACCACACAGCAAGAGTGAACCATCTTCTTCTCTAAATCCTCCTCCAAACGTGCAAAACAATCAAATTACAGGTATCTAGCGGTGTTTCCTGCCACACGATTCCCATGATGCAACGCGACAAACATAAAAAATGACGTCACAAAAGATCCGCCTATTACATGCTCAGGAAAAAGGGGGTTGCGCATATTGAACTCAGGGACAAAAATTATAAAATGAGCGAGTACATCATGAATCCATTTTCCAAACCATGTTTTTGTCTTATCCTGAATCACTACGGTCCACCCATAATAAGTGTTTATATTCAGATTATTTTAGACTGGTTCGGGTTGTACTGCTGCGGAGTAGCCCAGTACCTGCGTGACTCGTCAGTCGTCATAGACATAAACAGAGAGAAGTAGCTCCGGCTACTAGGGCTGGGCGATAAAACGATAACGACATGTATCACGATAGACACGTAATCAATATCAATAAAAAATGCGTTCGATAAAACGTTGGATTTTTTTTTTTTTTTTTTGTCGGAAGAAACCAGAGGTTGCGAAGCAAGTTTGGTTGCATGAACAAAGGCACTCAACTCTCTGGTAACCTAGCAACGTAGGGGGTGACATGCTAACAGCCGGTCATGTAACAGTATGGTTGCGCCATATCGTTGTCTCGTGTTGGATTCTTCAGTAACAGAACCGGCGTGGAGTGATAAGTGGAAAATTAGTGCCCCAGCGATTGTTGATAAAACAGGAAAAGTCAGCTCGCCAGTATGGCAGTTTTTCTCTATGTCGTCGGTTTCTCTATGTTTATATTTAACACTTTGCACTATTTTATTACACTTTATTATGCATTTCTTACGTATTCTTTAATTTTGCACCTTAATGTTAAGAGATAATTGTTAAGTGTTCATTGTGATTTTAGACTTATGTTTACATTTTAATTATTTGAGTGTTTTCCATGGTTGTGTTGACATTTCTGCCTTTATAACTGAGGGGATTATAATCAGAGGAAGGTTAAGTTTAAAATAATTTTTTTTTTTAATGCAATATATTTGTCTCCTGGTCCTTATTTTAAATAGGTCATAAAAAAAGATCAATAATTATCGATATCGACCGATTTGAAACACTTATATCGTGATACAGCCATATCGCCCAGCCCTACCGGCTACAATGTTCTTCCACAAGATGCATGCAGTTCTGTTTATTAACCGAAAAGTTAAGGACTGCAGCTTTAAGGAAATGCGTGAGAGAGAGGGGATACGAGATTATAGGCTCACCCACATAAAAAGAAACGATAGCAAAACTGAATGCCAGGATTCTCACCTATTAGCTCTCAGACCTTTTGGTCTCCGAGTCAGTGTTTTAAGAAATGTGATGGTTTATGGCTGCTGTACCAGCCAGAGGCTTTTTAGCTGGTATGCAGATGCACCATTCAATTTCCTCATTTGTTTAAAATAAATCACTTCCTTGTTGAATAAAAACCAAAGAGTGAAGGACTGCTCTATAAATGCACCAGAGCTTATCTTCCTGCTCTGCCTACGTGTGTGTGTGTGTGTGTGTGTGTGTGTGTGTGTGTAAGAAAGAGAGCAATGGAAAACTTAGATGTTATCTGGATATGCATAATGCAACCTCATGGAAGCTACATTTCACTAAGGATATAATACACAGAGAGAGAGAGAGAGAGAGAGAGAGAGAGAGAGAGAGAGAGAGAGAGAGAGAGAGAGAGAGAGAGAGAGAGAGAGAGAGAGAGAGAGAGAGAGAGAGAGAGAGAGAGAGAGAGAGAGAGTATAAGGCCTCAACTATAAGGCTGGTTTTCTGCTGAAAATTGTACATATTAATCATTTTTTGTACCCTATTTTGGTGCTTTGGATAAGTTTGCTGAAGTCCCCTGGTTGAGAACCAATGTTCTACATTGTCACAAAGATAATATGATCTAAATGGCTAACATATATAAGGTTTTGTAAATCCTGGAACCCTGTTTTGTGAAGCAAACTGCAAACTGGCAAAAAAAAAAAGCCTTGTGAAAGTTTTGAAATCATCAATAAGAATGTCTTCAAATCGTCAATAAAGTTTTGCAGTGTACTCCAATGTAATGGAGTTACATTATGTAAGGGATAATGTATAGCGAGGCGGTTGTTATAGCAATACAACCCCGACAGGCTGATCACGACCCCGACTGGAAGCAGAGGAGTTTATTCATTTAAAAAGGATTGTATTGCTTCCGCTAAAGAAAATTGTCCGTTCCGTCTCTACGGTTAGAATCCTGCGTCCATAGCAACGCTCTGTTTTTCATGGCAACGGTGTGTTATAGCAGCGGTCTGTTATCAAGAAATAACAGACCGCACTCTACATTAGAATTCAACCAAGCCATGTAATAAATCTGTATAATGTGCAGCTTATGAATTTTCTGTTTGTAAATAAATAAAATTAGTGAAGAATTTTGTAAAGAAAACATTGAATGAAAAACATTTATAATTGTAGTTCTCAAAGTTAAAATATAGCTTTTTATACATTTACAAAACCCAAATGAGATCAGATTCATGTACAATAGACCAGTGTGCCTGAGCCTCAGAGGACAGTCAGAGTCAAGACATCACTGCTGGCTCTCTGTAGGAGTCTCCATCATAAACAAACACTTACAAACAATGACACTCCTCATCACGCTGTGAACCCCATCGATAGTATCATCCCTATGGCAACAGACCCCACGGCAACCAAAAAAACATAGGAAAGCAGCCGAAGGCACCGCGTTAGCGATCAGTGTGTGAGAGGAGTCGGTGCTCCTATGGTTGGGAATCGAAAATCGATTCTAATTCTGGTGAGGTCAGGAATCGGATACTTGTTATAAAATTAAAATGTTTGATTCCTTTGTGAGCGTTTCACTATGACTTCAAGCGCAAGACGACTCACTTGAAAAATGCCTGTTTTCAGTGCGGCCAGCATGTGTAACTATATTAGGCAACTCTTAAAGTGACAGCAGCTGCATATATAGCAGCTATAACACTAATCAAACAACAAAAGAGAGAAAATTCACTCGTTCTTGACTGAATAACATTTGTAACTAGGCCTATATTTGTAATGTAAATTTTATTTATAAAGTGCAGTGTTGTTGTTACATTTGATTACAGTTTCTGTACCTGAATACCTGAGAATCTTAAAACACTTTATTTTAATCGTACCTTTGTTCAGTTGTATCTATTTGTTGCGATTGCTCTTTTTTTTCTTTTTTTTTACTGAGTCTTTACTCCTCTTTAATAATGCTTGAAATTTATATTAGTTAGGCTAGTTTTTCTATGGTATTTTTAAACCACAGGCAAAAGTTCCTTGCGTAAGTTTTCTTTAGCCTGTTGATTTTTGTAAATGATATTCAGCTACAATTAAATGTTTTGCAATAAGACTAAATGTAAATGATATCTAAGGCTTTTTTTTACCTTATTGGAATCGGAATTAGGAATCGATAAGAATTGGAATCAATAAGCAGAATCGAAATCGGAATCATTAAAATTCAAACGATACCCAACCCTACTCTCAGAAGACTCTAAGAAACCTTACAATTTCCTATAACAGTAGGTTACAAATTCCAGTGTGGGCTTCAAGCTGCTAATGAAAGTAGATTGGATCATGTCAAGTTAGGTAGATAGATGATTGTACCGTTGTCATTACAC
Organism: Leuciscus leuciscus; assembly: GCF_965113295.1. Classification (NCBI taxonomy): domain Eukaryota; kingdom Metazoa; phylum Chordata; class Actinopteri; order Cypriniformes; family Leuciscidae; genus Leuciscus; species Leuciscus leuciscus. The sequence goes on along the minus strand of NC_138725.1, from coordinate 51,394,619 downwards.
CGACACCAGGGTATCTGTGATTTTGGGGTGAATTTAAAATGACCAAACTGCTGGTGTGGCTGTGCAATAACGGGTATATTAGCTAGGCTAGTTGATGAGGCAACATTTTTGTAATAAAGGTAACTTGATGTACTACTAACATAATAAAAACATAAAAAAATATAAAAACAGCAAATTTACTAAAACATTAAATTAAAATTAAAATTGAAAAATGTAAAATAAAAATTCAGAATATTATTAAAAACTACTCCTAATGACACAAAAATAACACTGGTGTGTGCGAGACCGTGATTGTGAGAGACGCCTGCCAACCGAAGGCCATTCATGCCATGAGGCACGTGGCAGCTCTCTGACGTCAGCAAAAAGGGGAGAACAGAGGGAGGGACGGGGGCAGTCAGTGTGTTACATGACTCACTGTGTGTTGTGACTAGAAGAAGCTGGAGGAAGGAAAGATGGAGGTGGGGCTGTTGAGAGACAGGGGATCTTTCCCATTGAGGCTATTATTGGGGTACTTTTTTCCAACACAGCTGGACACACTCAGAGGCCATCAGACATCTCAGCTCCCGGGTGTCACAAGTTGGTGATCTCTGGCAGGATATCCTAACCTACCCTGTGCTTAAGGAGGGCGTGAACCACAGTAGACAAACAGAGCCAAACCTTACAGCCACACTATACGTATGTCAAGGGAGTGTCGGTTTTAAAGAAGGTTCCAAAACTTCAAGCTGACAAAATCTTTGTTAGCACTGACCAAACAATGGGTCTCATTCACCAAGCATGCGTACGCACAAATTTGTGCGTGAAATCTGCGTACGAACATTTTTACAAACAAATCATGATTCATCAATAACTTTAGTTCTAAAATATAGAACAACTGAAACCACTTGTACGCAGAAATGACATACTCTTGGTGGCCTAATAAACATGTTAAGAGGCTATTATTGGGGTGTTTGTTTTTTGGGGATGGAAGGAGTAGAGTTAAAGGGGTCATGAACTGAAAATTCTAAACTATCCAAAAGCTTTTATTGAGATCAAGGACAGAAAACGACAGGATCTGAAAAGTGTGGAATTATGACGTAATAGTGCAGTGAAAGACCGCCTTTGCAGAAGATGATCAACACCGATGTCTAAGGCCTCGTTTACACTGTCAGTGAAATGTGACCCAATTCTGATTTTTTGCTCATATGTGACACAGATCGGATGTGTTCTATGATGGTGTAAACAGGAAAAAACACATGCATTCGATTATTTCGAGATCGGTTTCCGGCCTCATTCATAATGTGGAAATAAATCAGATATAAATCGGATATGTGCCAATGTGACTGTCATGTAAATGGGAAGATCGGATTTTCAGAGGCATTAGGCAACGTCTCTGTGGTTTAATGACGAGAGAAACCCCGACGTGCTTCTGCAAAGGGACGGATGGCCAGACGAGGAGAGGAATGGGGACAAACGTTGACACAACATATCAAAGGTTGGCTTGCTCATCCTAAAATTTCAGACCCACTGCTTCTCGTTAAAACCCGCCACAATATGCTCCTATCAGTCCTGAAATCTCTCTCGCACACAATAACTGAAGCATATGCACAGGCTGCAATGATGGCACTTTTCGTCCTCCTCCGCCTCATAATCATGGTGATGATTGGCGAACTTCGCATATATCGCAGAGCTAGCATCAATCATATTTTGCGTTCATCCATCTGTGCAAGATCATTTAACCCTTTAAGCATGCGCGATGTTTCAGATAGTATGGCGAGTTTAAACACATGAATAGAATATGGGTCAAATCAGAATTGGGCATCAAGACCTGCAGTGTAGGCCTAAACGAGGCCTAAGTCACAGAGTCTTTGGTGCCGCCCACTGGCACGTTAGTGAATAGTGACAGGAAAACGAGAAAAGATCGACACAGGATCAATAACATTATCTTCCAAAGGATTCTTCTAATGCAACTTATGCAAGGAAAGTGTTTTTTTTGTTGTTGTTTTTTTTTAGCTATGCAAGTCTCAGCAGTGCATTATTTGTTTGTATTCGGTACATTTCACAGTGGATTATTCAAGTTCCGACATATTTTCTTTGTCTCAAAATCGTTCAATAGGCAACTGTTTATGCATCAGTAAATCAAACCAGTGACTAAATTATCAACTTCGTATTGTTTCTCTTAGTACCATGAAAATAATCTTATTTAAATTGTGATTAAATTGAATGTGATCAAAGAATGCTTCCTTTACAGTCACCTAAGATATCAATCACACAGTTTATCTGGACACTTGCCAAAACTCCCATTATCAATGACACTGCACGATGAAGCTCTTACTGTTTTTACATCGTGTTTGCATTGTTATTTATGGTGAAAGCATTCGTGAGAGAAGCAGAAATCGTGTTGCAATGATAAGATCCATTATGAATGTTAGCCAATCACAGTAGTGGGCGTTAACACTGAAGTCTCACAGCAGACACACCCCTTCAAACAGAGCGTTCAAATCAGAGGACTAAAATCAGGGTAATAGCCATTTATTTCTAGAGTGTGACAATTTATGTAAAAATCATATTATTATAAGTGTACCTCAGGAAACACTTTATATACACACACACATATATATATATATAAAATCCAGTTCATGACCCCTTTAAATTACAATTAGACATTAAACCTGAATTATAGTAACACAAATTGCTTTCACTTATTGATGGCATCATACACGCTAGTGAACATGGGGGTGGAGGCATCAAGCTAGGGGTGAGATCTTTTTGGGTAGGGGCTTGTTTGTATTGGCGATTTTAAATATTTTAAGCATTTACCAGAAATTGTTTACTGCACTTTTAACAGCTTCAGTGAGGTAAAGAACTACAATCCTATGAAGCACTGTGGAAGAGAAACAAAAAAAAGAGAAATTTTAAACTATTTTATTAATAGTTTAACTATTTAAAAAAAAAAAACTAATTATTATTCTAATATAATGAAAGAAATTTATTTTAAAAATAAATTAATGTAGGGATAGTTTATCAAAAGTAAATTAGTCATCACCTGTATGACTTTCTTTTGTGGAAGACAAAAAGAGATGCAAGGCAGAATAAGAGTCTCAGTCACCTTTCACTTTATGGAAAAATGTGCAATGAAAGTGAATGGTGACTAAAGCTGTCAGTACAAAATATTCTGAGTGTCTAGGATCATATTTTGTGTCCCAGAAAAGAAATGATGTGACCAGCATGACCGCATTCTTCATTTACATTTTATGGAGACCTTTAAAAAAGGAATAATCAATGGCAGGACGAGTCATTTTACCATATGGCACCTGAAACGAGTTCAAGAACTAGCGCACGGGTGCAGTTCACAATGAATCATTCAGAATAACGGACCTGCTGCTGTATTAATAAGGGTTCGGGGAAACCGAACCCAATAAAACACAGGAAATTCATCCCCTCAGCGACATTAGAAGACAATCATCTGCTATCGTTATCCTACAAGAGTGCGTTTAAACTAAGTCAAAACACTGTCAAAACACTGCTGCTGTCAGACAAGCAAACTTCACGAGTTGAACACCTTAGAACAAGAAGAAACGTTGATGTTCGTTCCTTAATATAATCTTATTTTGTATTCAGTATTATTACATATACAGGGCAAATTATAGCAACCAAGTCCTCCAAATATGAACATACTGCTCCTAAATAATATACGATACTCTCAATACGTGCAAACTACTTCTGAGAGGACATTCAAATCTGTGTGCCGCTTTCATAGTCGATACCGTGACTGAGAAAATACATCTAAATAACACGTAAACAGTAACGTTACACTAAAAATGTAAGATAGCCCGCTTGGCAGAAGCCATCCAAGCATCAGTAACGTTAATCAAAGCACTTGCCGCTACGATTAGCCACCGAGCTAGCGAACCAACACATTTTATCTATCTTCTTACCTTACGTCATGCTGAATCACCTTTCTGAAGAGATGTACTTCGTTGTACTATTAAGCATATATTTTGCGGATACGGTGCAAGTATGGGATGTGTAATTGTAACTCGGGTTTTGTGATGGTGGACAGACCGACTGTTTTGCGTCATACACCTGTTCGTGTCTCGCACTGAAGGATGATATCCTTCCGCCAAAAGAGATTTCCTAAAGAAATAGTTCCCATCCTACTAACAGATTTTGTCAGCTTGAAAGCAAAAAAAACAAAAAACAAAAACAAAACCTTTCTATAGCAGAAACGGTAACTGTGATTTAAAATGGAGGAAAGTAAACCGTATTTTTTTTCTCTATATATATTTTACCAATCTTTTCAAAATTTACTTTACATCATATCTGGAACTTTACGCTTCATATGAGCTTTCACGCGAAATATCGAGTCAGCATAGAGAGTTGAATAAGAGTTGTTTGGCAACGAACTGCTCACGTTAGCCGCGTTGTGTAACGAGCCCATTATCATCTCAGTGCTCAGAAGTCATGTAGCAGAGCAGGAACTATAGCAAACTGCCAACACAACATAATATCCATCCGCCGTCTTGATTAAACGTCATGACGTATACTTACAACGTTGATTAATCAGTTTATTCATTCACTCTTTACCACCTATGTTTAAACGGTTTAAACTTTAAAGCGTATTATTTGCTGTCCATGTCGGTATTTTAGCACTTCTATCTGATCACAGGGCAGATTACTGATTTGCTTAATAATTTCTTAGCGTAATTTTCGCAGTAGATTTATTGCTTTAAAAAATGACATAGAGAAATGTTGGGTTAAAATACATTTTAACTGCTGGGATACAAAAAGAAAGAGTCTTAATGCAGTCGTCAATGACAATAAACATAGGCTACATGAAATACATATACGACAGAGACTTTATGCTATGTGGATTTATATTTATGTGGATTTATTATATGTATATTCACACACACACACACACACACACACACACACACACACACACACACACACACACACACACACACACACACACACACACACACACACACACACACACACACACACACACACACACACACACACGAACTGTTCTCTATTTCACTGAATAACATTAACTTTAAAAAACAAAAACAAAAAAAAACATGAATTTAGGTTGAAAAGTGCCAATGCCAACTTCACCACAAGGTGTCAGGATATTGCAAAATATTTTAATTAGAGCAGTGAAGTAGCCCACAAGATATTACTGGAAGATGATTTTATTTATGGCATACTTCAACAAAACACAGAGTGAAAAGGGGACACATAACAGCAGAAGAGGAAAGTTAAGTTTATATGCTGAGAAATTGTTCATGTAAGACAATAGCCTACAGGTTTTGGGCACATGAAGTTGGTTAACTGCATTTCCCAGAGAACATGATCTGTCTCTCTCAAGGTGTGAAGTTTTTAACAGTGAGAAAAATCTACAGTTAGATATACACACAATGGATTGCTTCTGAAAAAGTTCTCATGCGAAGTATGTATACAAGCACTTGTTAAATTGCAATAAATATATAACAGACATTGTAATAGAGTCTATGTTAATGGAGAAAATATACATTTATAAAGGTTTGGCAATCCTTGGAACTTGAAGTGAAGACCAACCAAACTAGACAACTGTACGGGCAGAGAAGTAACCAAGAGAAAGCAACAACGTTTCGCAGCAGAGCACATTGACTGAAATATGAGAAATCTCTTTAGCACTTATTCAGCCTCTTTGGGTGAATAGCTTGAAGGAAACCACTTTATGAGCCAACATAAGTCATGCCTGGAGTTAGAAGCCATGTGATGACCTGAAAAAAATGAGTAAAACTGCAGACCGAGAAGATGAAAGTTGAGCTTTTTTTCTTCTTCTTGAAACTCTGTCGTGTTGCCTAAATATTTATTCCCATAGTCCCATAAATATAGATCCCATAGTTAACATTAATGCATTAACTATAACAATAAGCAATACATAGGCTATGTTTGTCAGCAAGGGGTTGCAAAAAGGCAGACATAAAAATGCTGGATCTATTTGCAAGCTGTCTTCTTAAATGAAAGCTTATTCAGGCTATCTGGAATCAAAAACACATACATCTGAAAAAAAGATTGAAACAAACAGGGCTCTTTAGGAAAAACTAGGGCTGAATCCGAAATTGCATACTTCCCTAGTAGGCAAAAAAAGGTAGTACTGAGTACTGAGTTATGAGTAATTATGCATTTCTAAGGCACTAAGAGAAGATCTAGGATTCAAAATGAATCTTCAGCTGTCAGGCGGAGGTCTCAGAAAGTTGAAATTTTGCACGTTTCTTAAATTATGAGTGCTGCAACTTGTTTATTTTTTATGGTTATTCTGACATGGTGTGAACGCACCTGTACATAGGCCTATTTATCATGGCTTACTATAAATAGTGCATTTCTACAATGGCATTAGTAGGCTAATTGACAGATTTTGCATGTGATGCAACATTAGGTGTCATTGTAAGTCCAAAGTGACAGTCATACTGGTAAAAAAAACAAAAAACACAAAAAAAAAAACACAATTGTGACAGTAAGACCTTAAATTAAGGGAAACTGCAATTCACAAATTCTATTTTGGAAGTTCCATATTAAATATAATGTTCAGACATCATTACTTCTAGAACAGTTTACTAGGCATCACAGTCATTTTACATAGGCTATATAAATCTGCAGTGTGAAAGAACTTCCAAAGATGTTATTCATCTGCACTCATTTTCAGATTATAGTGTGTCCGAGTTGCAGGTCAGAGACTAGGTAACATGTCTCTGTAAGTAGATTTTTGTGTAATGTGCTCATGTGTATGTGTATTGTTCCTATTTGTATTCCCAAGATAAAAACCCTTTCAGATGTAGCTATTCATCAAGAGGGCAGCTGTATTACTCATACCTCTGAGTCAGCAGCCATAACATTTCTGTATAATATAGACACACACACAGTGCAGACAAATGGTAAATTGATCAGGATTCTATAAGAGCATGAATGAAGTACTGTAGTGTTTTGAACAAATCAATTGCCTCAGTGATTCACTCATCAAAACAGTTATTTGCTAGTTCCTGAATGAATTGGTGTTTTGAATGAATCGGGTGGAGCGAATGATTGAGTGATTTACTCATTAAGACAGTGGCTGTATCCGAAATTGCATAATTTCTGAGTAGGTATTTCTTTTAAAAAGTATGTTCTATATATCCAGCTCAATTTTATATAAGGTCAAGTGTGGCCATTTGTAACTTGTAAATATTGCAAACTGGTATTTGTTATAATATTGTTAATTTATTATAATCTGTCATGTTGTTACTGTCATGTGACCCACCATTATCAGTTGCGTCACTTCCCTGCTATTCATGACTCATCTCCCGTGGCCTCATGGGATAGTAAAGTGTCCATAAGATGAGCACTTCAGAATCTCAGCAGGGGCCAGTTGCACAATAGCCATTATGTTAAGACTGTGTGACCAACTACCAGTTAGTTCGGGGTAATCAGCATTATTTTTTGGTATTAAATTAGACTTTTTATGACTTAAAAAAGTTATGAACAGTCTTAAAGATAAGACTGATAAGTGATAAGACATGTCTTAGCAGGCCCTAGTACTTTTCACCCACTGTTTTATGAAGACTATGAATTCAGACATACTCTCTTCACACACTGTTTTAGTAGGGAAGTATGTGATTTTGGATGCAGACAACACTGTAAAAAATTTGGAGTAGGATTTACTTGAAAAAAGCTTGCTAATTTTTTTCACTCTGAAAATGCTAGTAAATTTACAAAGTTTGCCAAGTAAAAACCTAAACATTTATTAGTAGCTTTAATTAGAAATCTTTAAGTTAAATTTACTTGGAATATGGAATTAAGTAAACTTTACTTAACCTAGTTAAGTGAAAGTAACAAAGATAATAAGTAATTTTAACTTGGCTAGTAAAAGGTTGATTGATATCGATTTAGTTGAATATTCCTTTGCATTACATTTCACTCAAACAATAATATTGAATTATACCAATCATTTATAGTATGTGCTTTACTTAGATTATCTAAGTAATTTATAAGACATCATGTCAGATGTTAAGTCTCATGTGAATGCAAATACAGTACCTCAATACTTCGTAGACAATACACAATGACGGTAACATTTGATGGATCATTTTTGTGTTTGAATGTGTCATTTTGAGCAGAAAATTTACTCAAAATGTCACAAAATGGCAAGTTACTAATCCTGACAACAAAAGCAATGATAAAACAGTGTAAATACAGCTGGAAAACAGTGAAAAATGAACCTCATTAATTATTCAAGGTCCAGTGCATGATGGGAACCCCAGTATCAGAAAAGTTGAGTAATTTTTACTTAATTTTATTGAGTTGATATTTACGCTTTCATTTCTACTCGCTTGAAATAAGTACTGATATGGAATTTACTTAGTTTTTTAAATTCTTGCCTGGACTAACTTTTTCATGTAAATTACATTGTTTTTTTTCAGTAGTATTTACTTCACCAAAAAATCATTTTTTACAGTGAATGTAACCTGCAGAAGAATAACTAAAACAGTGAAAGGGTGCAGTTGACTGGAACTTGTTTTATAGGCTTATTAACTGATTATTAAGTCATGCGTTTTATTCTGCATTTGGTATTTTTTGTCTTGCTGTGTTTCATGGTCAAAGCCCAATCCATCTCTCTCTCTTTTCTTCATGTGTGCCCTTTGTGCCCCTTGCATTCTTATCCTTCTCATGTTCCTCCATTTGCCCTGTTGCTCGAACAGTTATGTTGTTACCGTATCCTTCCCCCATCCCCCTTTCCTCTCAATCTTTCTGTCCTTCCCTTTCCATTCTCTCTGTCAGTCTTAAATTTGTCTTTTCTCCGCCTGATCCTAACTGCTCCTGGCTCATCAGTGTGTCGAATATGCACTAGTGACTGAGACAGTTGCAGTCCCTGTGACGTTAGTGGAAGAGTTAGAGAGAGAGAGAGAGAGAGAGAGAGAGAGAGAGAGAGAGAGAGAGAGAGAGAGAGAGAGATGGCAGGTGGTTTAAAGAGAGACTCCACACATTTTTTTTTCATGTGCCTGTTGAATCGATGATATCAGACCATGTGGACGTGAGATGGCTACAGGATCAGTATGCGATACTGACCCAGCCGGCAGTGTTAATATTTATGGGGTGTGATTCAGCAGGCCTCGTACAGGAAGACGGAGGAGAGGAAGAAAGGGCTGGTGGGTAAAATAGGGTTTTTTGATCCTCAATAAATCCTGGTCCTCATTTGCACACTCAGTGCACTGCAGTACTGTAGCTCTTCCTGCAGCTCGACAGAGGGCGCTGTTGCATTCCACAATGAGTCTGCATCTGACACGCACGTCTACACTCTTGACACTATGCTAATTTAATCTATAGTGTGTGTACTCTCCAACTCGTTTTCATTATTCATACAGTTGTATATGCCTGGCAATCACATAGGCTAATTTGCATTACTTGTTACATTGTAAGACTTCTAAATCATTAAAGGGCAGGCTATGTTTTGAGGATAAACACTTTTGTGTGGAAGTTTCACTGTGAGCAAATGTTCATCCCAGACAAAGTGCTGTCAAATAGCTTTTCTTTTTTTGCTGAAGATGTATGCTCTTGGGGCTCTTAAACATCATAAACTAGTCAACCTGAGTCTGTCAGGAGCTAAGTTATCACCTGTGATATGTGACTGCTACTATATTGCATCATCTGGCTTGTGAGTTTGCAGTCTCTTGGGCTGAATGTGAGTCTTTCAGCAGATTCACAGATGCACTGCTTAGGCTCTCACATGGGTTTCTGTCACGTTGGTTGGCTCACATGTGTGATTCTCTCTTGTCTATGGTTATTTTCAGAGTGCCATACCATACTACTCATATGATGTCTGTAGTTTGCAGTGAGTAGGCCTATACTAAATACCTTCAGTACCAGGGCCAGATGATGGTCCTCTGAGGCCACTGCACAGCTCGAGCAGTACTGAAAGCATATCTGCCCTAGTTTTGTTTTTTGTTTCTTGATTTCCTTCATAAAAAAAAAAAAAAAAAAAAAGAGTAAAATAAATACTAAGTAATAACCAAACCAACTCAGTAAGATTTTATTTAGAAAGGACGCCTTAAATTGATCAAAAGTGACAGTAAAGACATTTATAATATTTCTATTTCAGATATATGCTGTTCTTTTGAACTTTCTATTCGTCAAAGAATCCAGATTTTTTTTATATATATATATATATTTTTTTTTTTACTGTTTTCAACACTGATAATAAAAAGAAATGTTTCTTGAGCACCAAATTATCATATTAGAATGATTTCTGAAGGATCATGTGACACTGAAGACTGGAGTAATGATGCTGAAAATTCAGCTTTGACATCACAAGGATACATTTTAAAATAGTTAAAGTTTAGTTAAAGTTTATGGTTTTTAAATTGTTCTCTAACTTTTAAATTGTAATAATATTTCACAACATTACTGTTTTTACACTAGTTTTGATCAAATAAATGCAGCCTTGGTGAGCATATGAGACTTTTGAATGGTAGTTTACATTTTTACCATTTGAATTTTGCATGATCATATTTGAAAATCCATTGTTCCAGAAACATTGTAAAGAACGAGTGGATTACTCGTCTGAGTTGAGGGGACGTGTAACATCATCATAACTTGCCAACTAAAGGGACTCAGCTGTTCATGTGACGGGGCCAGTGACCCTGGTGTTAAGCTTGCGCTGTGTGCGGATGGGCCTCAAGGCCCTCGTGTTCAGCTCGTGGTGTGTATGCTGGCGGGCCTAGTGGCCTTAGTGGCCAGCTTGAACTGTGTGTGCCGACGGCTCCAGAGACACTAGCGGACAGCTCATTCTGCATGATCTGAGGAGTCCGGTAGCCCTAGCGATCACCTCATGGTGTATGTGCCAAGGAGCCCGGAGGCTTTGGAGGACTCTGGCAGTCCGAGGCCCGAGGCACTGGCCTGGTCCCCTTAATTCAGCTCTGCGGATGACCTAAATGTGCAGCCTGAGCCTACTGCATGGAATATTGTACCTCACAATGCAATGCAAGCAGTGTTAACCAGCAAGCATTGTGTGATGGATAATAATAATAATAATAATAATTCTAATTATCCACAAGAAATATGAAATGCAGAATGTGGAGGGCCCACAGCAACAACCTGCACCAGGGCTCAGAACTCCATGGTCCTCACCAATGCTGTAGTCATCTGTTGAAAAATATGGTAAAACAGGAATGCTGTAACATTTACAATTTAAAATATCAGCTTTCTATTTCTAAATTGTATTTTATTCATGTGATTATAAAACAGAATTTTCCTGATACTCCAGAAATAATTCTAATATGCTGAATATATATATATATATATATATATATATATATATATATATATATATATATATATATATATATATATATAACATAAATATTATTATGACCGCCGCTAGCGTAGCTAGCGAAAGCGGTCATATAGGGATTGTCAAAGTTTATTTTTGTAATTTTTTTTTGTCATCTACTGAATTTTTCGTCAACGATACCAGGGACACCGAAACACCGGGGAACATGAAATTTGGTGGGCATGTAGCCCCACTAGACTTTTACGGAAAAATTTCGTTTGGTCCCCGGGGGCCACTCCCCCCCGCGCTGGGCCCCCCCAAACCCAAAAAACGCAGTTTTTCCTAAATAACTACCTGAACCGTGGCACCGAGGATGAAGAAATTTTTATGGTATGTTCGTCTTAAGGGCCCACATCAACCTAGCCCATAATCACTCATTTGTGATTTGCGCCCCTCCCATAAAAAATGAAAATGCAATATTATTCTGCTTTAATCGCCCCTATCTTCAGTTGAGATGTTCAGAACTGCACCATATTTCATGTGTATGATTAACTTGACATCCTCTGGGGGTATCCTCTGCTAAGTTTCGTAGAATTTCATCCATGGGGGGGTATAAAATAAATTCATTTATGTGCACATTTAGTGACTGTACACTCATCGGCCTGTAGATGGTGGTGTTGAGCGAAGGGTTGCTGGTTTAGGATGATACTGTCACACACACACATGCAGGAATACAAACAAACGCAAGCATGCACACACACTGACATCCACACGCACAGACACACACCCTTACACACACACACAAACACACACGCGCACACACATGTACGCACGCATACATACACGCACAGACACACACACACACAGACACACACATACACACACACAGACAGACATGCACATACTACTACTTTTTTTAGGTATATACATAAACACGCAATACAGCCAAATTGCTCCACGTCATTTTTTTTTGTGGAAAGCCAGTGCAGGCCTGAGCGGCGGTCATATTTTGTACCGCCATGCGGTACATCTAGTTCATATTAATATTATATATATTCTGAACATAGCCTGTCTCTTGCACACTGCCAGATCACATGGATGCTAGTAAAAGAGCTACGCTGATGTGTTCAGTGATCTGTGTATGTCTCTGCACATGCTAATCATCACTATTCACTCTGACAGTCAGGCTCAGGCATTTAAAAGGCTTAATAGATAAAATGCCAATGAATTTACAGCACCCACAGTTCATGCTGTGAACTCCTTTATTATGTTGTACCTGAAAATAACCATATTGTTTCTGCGTGTACGTGCTTGAGTGAGCATTTAATACTTCTGTTGAAACATGCTGATTGCATTACATTACCCATTTAACAATTGTCCTCCTGCTGTCTTTGTGTGCTTGTTTATTTGTGTGTTTAAGGATATGAGAACTATATGACGCCGGTCATACTCTCTAGGTATACAGTGTGTGTGATTACATTAGAATATAACAAATCCCAGAGGCTGCGAGTGTTCTTTGTACTTGACCATCACATGAAGAAATATGACAGGCTTTTACTAGCCTTAATCCGTCATCCTTCAACAGATTACGCTTGTCCCAACTCCATCTGTTCGATTGCGACATGCAAAGAATTCAAATAACATTTATTCGCTTGGGGTTCTGCAGGCAAAGCTGGATTTCTAGTCCTTAAGGAGCAGGTCAAGAGTTCAGCGTCTGTGCCGCCTTCGTACTATCCAAATAACACAGAGGCTGATGTCACCATTTCATACTCTATGAATCAGCCTGGAAATGACAATACTGGTTATTCTTCATGGGTCAAATATGACAGCAGAGATCTGACAATGAGAAAGAAGCACGCCGTTTGTAGATGTACCCTTGCGTTTTTTTTTTTATTCCAGCAAGCAAGCATGAATAATGTTAACTGAAGCTTTGTTTCTGCATGGAAAGAAAAGACAGTGATTTCAAAGTCATCATTTCGTTGAAGAAATATTTCACCAAAAAAAAAAAGCGAGAAATGTTTTTATCATTTACTCACCCTTAAATCAGTTTGACTTTCTTTCTTCTGTGAAAGAAGAAGATATTTGAAGAATCTTTCAGCTGTTTTTGTCCATAAAATGAAAGTCTTTGTAGTTTCAAAATCCAAAAAGGACAGAAAGGTTGCATAGAAGTAATCCAGACAATTAAGTTTTCTAAAGTGATATTCACTCTCAAGTCAAATCATATCACTAATTAGCTTATGTTTACAAAAAGCCCTAATCAATTATTGCAATAACGTCAAACCTCATTGGTAACATGCAAGAACCTTCAGAAGACTTGGATTAAACCTGGGTTGTATGAATCACGTGTACGCAACCCCAAACAATTCTAATACAGGACCTGTTTGAGACAAGTTAGCGATAGCAGAGACAAGTGAGCAGGAAGGGTCAGCGCAGCAAATCAATAGCTAGTGGCAAATGAAGTATGATGGTGAATGATTTGACACTTGAACATGTCTCCAGGTAGAGATTTTGAATGTGTATGTGAATGAGAATGAAAGATATTGAAACATTAAGCTGTAAATAGCTTTATAATAAGGAAAGAGACATTTTCTACTCTGCTGCAAGGTAATGTTGGGCTCATGCCAGCAGTAGAGTGATTGACTGATGTGGATATAAAGTAATTGAATGAATGGATCGCTGGGTAGCTATAGTTATCTGGAAAAAGACAGACCTTGAGTGAACAGATAAATCCACTTATACTGTACAGTAGTAGTCTAATAGAATGAAAAGGAAAGCGAACAATCTGCCTGTAAGCGCTTGCAAGAGACTGTGTTTTTCAGTGTTGAACATGTGACATAGTTACAGCACCCCTCCAACGGCACAGTCCATTAAGACTTTGTCACGTCCAATGAGGATTTATATGCACAATGCTTCACCTACACACAGAGAGACAGGGTAGAAAAGAAACATATTCTTTAATTCAATGGCACTACAAGTAACTTGATGAAACAGGACAGTGAAGGTCACTGATAAGGGACTTTTAATGAAAATGCCACGCAATACATAAAAATACAAGAAATAACAAGCAATAAAAATAAGATTACAACAATTTAAAAAGTGAAATGATCAAATACCAAATTAAGTAAAAAAACATTTTCAAGATTCACTGATATGTAAAGTCGAAAAACCGGATACAATGAACAACTCTTTGGCCCAACACCACCTTGCATATGGGTAGCCAACGCATTCTCATCAACATTCAATTTGAAATGTAATATGTAAAATGGCAATACATTTCTGTATTTAAATTTAAATTTTCCATTATATTTGTGCAACTTTGGTGCAAAATAAAAAATCAATTATTGTCAGAATTTGGGATTGAGGAGATGAAGCGAGGATTCAATTGCAGGGAAATGAAGGTTTTTATTAACAATAAAAATAAAAACAAAATACAAACAAAAACTACGCCGAGGGAGATGACTTGACTTGACTTGACTTGACTTGACCAGCCATGTGCTCACACAAAACAAGACATGAGCAGCTAATGAAAACACTCCTAAGCCACGTGTTCACACAAAACATGCAGAGCATGAATGTCTGAATCCCGACACAGAACCGAAACCAAACTAGACAGATGTGCCGGGATCCAAACACCACACCCCACACATGTAATAAGGCATACAGACAAGAGAGCGCACGGCTCAAAGACATGACAAAACAGGAGTGTCAGAGCTCTGTCACAAAACCAAGAAATAAACTAGACAGAAGTGACAGAATCCTGACAATTATATAATTTACATTTGCCATTTCATACACTTGTATCAATAATACATATTTTAACAAAATGAAAATGAAAATGTATTACAGAAATGATAAGATATGTTTAACATGTTCAAGCAAAAACTGTAGCAAAATGATGATTTAAATATAATTTTTCTTAATTGCATTTACACTCACATAAGACACTTGCGATTGCATTTTCATTAAATGTCCCGCAATGAATGTAGCAAAATTCAATGTGCAAACTGAAAATCCATTCCGGAAAATAGATTTCTGTCAGGACCACTACCGTCAAATATGATTGACAATTAGCATACAGTTTGGATTGGCGGTATGGTTCCGTTCTGGGCGAGAACTCCCTGCGCATCCATGCAGCCTAGCATGGATAAGAGCAGGGAGAGCAGCAATAACCCCCCTTGGGGTAAACAGAACAGAACCAACATGAACATTTTCAAATATATTTAATTCAAGATTTTAAAGTACAACATTATTCGATAATTATTCTGATTCAAGGGGAATCAGAATGTCAAATCCTGACTGGGCGAGAGGAGGAGCTGGGGATGGAGGAGGGTAATTAGCTCCTGAGAAACGCGATAGCTGCTGATAATACTGAAGGAGCTTATATATGTATATGGTGATAGGCGTCGTATTCCTATAGGTAGATGCGGATCAGCTGAGGGTCAGCTGATGCGAGCTTGACTAACGTGACCTGCCAGAACTAACGCTACGCTTGATATTTATAATTATTCAAACATTTACTATTAGGATTGATACAATATCTTATTCTACACACACACACACACACACACACACACACACACACACACACACACACACACACAGGTTATTGTAACATTCACAGGGAATGTTCAGTAAAGCAGACTGAAGTTGCTCAGACCAGATGTCACAGGAAGTCATAGTAACTCTTTGAAGTGACACATCTGAGCACCAAAAACATCAACTCTTTCTGTCCCTCCTCACCTGAAGCTGAGAGGATCTGAACATTCAGTGTGCAGACAACCGAGAAGAAAAACTAGCTACATTTATATTCACTGTATTTTGCATTTTGATAAATCTTTCATTGACCAGGACTCCACTATGCTGCTTTGTCAGTCTCTGTCTTGTCTAAAAGCAAGCATTAATTAAGCAGGCTTGTCTTGACATTTTCTTCCATTTTTATGTAAATGCCGCTGTCAAAACGGAAACAAACATGTAGGGCACACACACCCGCATACGCATGGTTACAACTCTTTTTGCTTGTAGATTTTGTCACCTCTTGCAGACACATGCGTCTTGATGAATTGTCTATTTAAGACCAGTGGCTTGGCGGGTGATATTCTGCAGGGAGTTTTTCAGGCTGTGAAACTGTGAAAGAGCTTCGCTGAGTCTGGGACGTCATTAACGTTTCCTCTCTGTCTTCCAGACACCGACACCATTCAAAAGATAATCTGGGAATTATCAATTATTCACGCCCTTCAATTATGTAATATCAGAAAAAAGAAAGGAAGCGGAAAGAAAGTCTGCAGTATGCGTGATGTTTGACGTGGTTGACGGGTAGGATTCACTTCAGCCTGCGAATATTAAAATTCAGCTCTGAGGTCCCCTGGAGGTATGGTTTAACATCAGCTCTATTTTTATGTAAAACCACATTTTTATCAAGTCAGGTTCAATTGTATTAGATACATGATTAGGTTAATAAGATATAGGCCTACCATACATGGGAAATATATAGATACAATGCATATATTCTCTCATAAATTCTCTTTAGCTTTTGGTAGTTAAACCTGATGAAATATGAGTTCGGATTAACCACATTCTGGTCCGAGTGGGATGATATATATATATATATATATATATATATATATATATATATATATATATATATATATATATGTATTTTTTTTTACTCCTTTTCTGCTTCTAGAATGGCCTGGCTAGAGCCTTTGCAAAATACATGTGCAATATTTTATCCAGGCCTTGACTCTCAGATGTGATTCTGCATTCAATTCTATAATCATAATTCTCCAAAAGGCCACAAAGACGGAAAGTTTTCCAGGGTTTCCCAGAAACCTTTATTCAAAGCATTGTTAGAACTACTCAGGTTGCTTTCAGGAAGTTTTCGCAGAAGGGATGTGCACAACATTTATCATAATTCTTAGTGCTTCCCTAAAAATCTCTTAACAAATCTTATAAAATCACTGCCCTCACTCGCTTCTTGAACCTGGTAGATCCATGCATTTTTTGCAGAGATTTACATTTTAAATGGTCCATCTTAATGCTTGGGAGAAAGCTTAATGCTTGGCTTGTCAACTGTTCTCTCTCTTCAGCCATGCTTTCTCCAGTTTCTCCCTGTTATTTTCATCAGTCCTTAAAAGGATAGTTTACTCAAAAATAAAATTGGTCATCATTTACTCATGTACCATGTTTTTCAAAATATTGTTTTTCATTTAGTACTTTTGAAAACCCAGTTATTTTCTGAATTTGGCCATTTCCTTTTTTCAGCATACCCAAATGTACACCATTGCTAGCTGATACAATAAAATATACTCTAGAGGCTGTTCATGATGAATGGCTGGCTGCCTCGTTCTTCACACTTTATATGCAGCATCTGAAGCTTTTACCATCATCACATGCATTTTTAATACATTATGTGCAACATATATTTTTTAGAAGAATATGCACATTAAAGTGTCTACATCTACCCAGTCTTAGTCATTTCCATATTTGTAAACAAATATCCATAAAACACATCAGGTTTGGAAGAACAGACATCAAACAAACCAGTCCCATTACATTTTCAGCAGCAAATGCCATTTCTGGATAGTATAAATTAATATTGATTGTTCCTGTTGAAATGGAATGTCCAAATCAACATTGTCCCAATCATCATCCCTCATCAAAATAGTTTTAAAGGGATAGTTCACTCAAAAATGAAAATTCTGTCATCATTTACTCACCCTCAAGTTGTGTTGAATACAAAAGAAGATATTTTGAAGATTGTTACCAGTACTAACCAGACAATTGATTTTAGCCATTGACCTCCATGGTATTTTTTTTCCTACTATGGAAGTCAATGGCTAACATCAACTGTCTGGTTACCAATATTCTTCAACATATCTTCCTTTGTGTTCAACAGAAGAAAGAAACTCATACAGGTTTGGGATAACTTGGGGGTGAGTAAATGATGATAGAATGTTCATTTTTAGGTGAACTATCCCTTTAATTATATGTTTTTATATTTTCATTAAAACGGTCAAGTCACCATGAAATCAAAATGGACAATTCTTTTTTAATTTTTTTTAATTAAATATTGCAGTATTTATTATAAATGATTAACTGTGCACATCATGTTTTGTAATTCTTGTGCCCTCATAATCTTTCATCAAAATAACTTCCCCTCCCTCTTGCAGCAACATCTCTTCTCTGATGATGTGTTTACTGGCGTGAGGGCGGGGCAACCTGTCACTCACATCATGACATCATGGCAATGGCAAACAACAACCATTCAATGATCCAATCAATTACCAATGGACAACAACATTTCTCAGAAATCGCTTACTCACCTTTTGAAGCAGCTGTGTTATTTAAAAAAGTTGAAAAAAATGTTCTAACAAGTTGGTATTTAGGGGCTACAGAATCCTCGATCCTATAAGAAATGTAAAAAACATCAGATATTTCATGATATTACACTTTTGTAAAAATGTTTTCTAAATGTATAGCCTAGCGTTTGCAACCCATTCTCACTGCCAGTCCCAAGCGGTCAAACACTGAAGCATGGTCAAGCGCCCCCGGCGTCACACTGAAGACGCCAAATGTGTCCCTGTGCGTCACTCTGTGGACGAATCGGAAACTCCATTGCTTTCAATGGGAAACCTGTGGCGTCAACAACAGACGCAAATTTTATCCGTAGGAAATCGCGCTGAAGAAGTCTCATATTGAACACATTGCGATATTTGGCATCAGTTCACGTGTGCCATATGTTGGTAAGTAGTCGTAAATTCGCTGTCCTCCTATAATGTATTTTCTTTTTGTCGATATTAATCAGATTAGCTCCCTCATTTTCAGTCACTGCATTATATCTGTTCCACTGAGGCTTTGCGTTTCATTGCTTTCTAATTCAAAACACCTTAAGCTATTGACCTTCAATCAGTTAATCATATTCATATCAGGTTCAAAGTAGTAGGCTACAATTAGTTCCAAAGTGGTATTTAGAGTAAAGCACAGTAAAAACAACACTCACAATGCTTTTATCACAGTAACCTTAGTTTTACTGCGATATTTGTTGTAAATTAACAGTAACCACAAAACTTACCATGCTTTTACCACAGTAACCTTAGTTCTACTGTGATGGGTGTGGTAAAAGGACAATAACTAACCACAAAACTTACCATGCTTTTACCACAGTAACCTTAGTTCTACTGTGATGGGTGTGGTAAAAGGACAATAACTAACCACAAAACTTACCATGCTTTTTTTTAACTCAGTGACCTACTGTGATAGGTGTAATAAAGCATAGTAACCACAACACTTACCATGCTACATAGTAATTATGTGTAATATCTGGTAGTTCTTTGGCTTAAACAAGACCTTATACTGCACAGACCAAAAACATTGCATTTGTGCTTTAAGATGGATAGCAAGAGAAGGCACAAACTTCAGAAGATTCTAGTGGGAAAAGACTAATGTGCAGCCGCAGAGGAATACAAGAGGGAAAAACTCCAGTCTCTAGTCTCTGAGAAGTATGCATGGCCATAAGTGCTTTATGAGGATGGTACGTCCTGTGCATCTGTACCCATTTCTTAATTCTTGCCATGAAATTTGTATTGCAGTATTTTAACAATTTTACATTGTACAGGTTATCACTTGGTTTTTGACCAAGTGAAGCTCTTGAAACAAGTAACAGAAGAGTATGTTGTCTTGAAAGAAATCCAGCATCACTGGCCTTTCTAAAAGATCTTTTAAAACAGGCTGCTGTTGATATGGGTAAGACAGTTTTTGTTCAGTACTTAGCTTATATTATGTGCTGCAATGTGTATATTATATAATGTACTGACTTCTGCTTTGTAAATTTAAATCAGGAACGGGCAACTCTGGGTCTTTTGCGTTCTCCTTTTTGAGGTTGAGAGTTTACCTCCATTCCTAATTGAGCACACCTGAACAATTTAACCAAAGTCTTCAGGTTTATTTAAGTTATAGACAATAGGCAGGTGGGTTTGAGGTTGGAGCTAAATCTGCAGGACAGTGGACGCTGAGGGCCAGAGTAGTATGGAGCTAATATTATGACAAAATGATTTGAATTTGAATTGTGTAAATTTGAATTATTTACAAGTGTAATCTAACAAAATTGAATTTTAGGTGGTAGTTTAAATAGTTCTGAATTTGAATTTCTTTAAACGAATATTGAACATTTGAAATTTAACAAATTGAAATGTTTTTATGGCCGAATTTTATAGACATGTATTTTCACACAGCTAGTTTTTTTGTTCTGAATTCGTAAAGTGCAAATATTCAGTTTAAAAAAATTCAGATTCAAGTTTTCAAGATGAAGAAATTCGGAACTTCAAATTCAGTTTTCTAAAATTCAATGTCAAAAATTCAAGTTCAAAAATTCAGATCTTACAGAAAGTAGGTCACAGGTCATCCACAGGGAAGAGTAGATGATCTCAGAAAAGTCGAACAGAGCATTTTGGCCAATTGGGGACTGCGGAAGTTTTCCAGCGCGAACGTGGTGGTGGTTCAAGAGGTTGCCACTTTCTGACTCTTGTCATGAATCGCCCGGAGGTAAGTGATTCTTAAACATGAATGATTTTGTGTTTATATGTTAGGTTAGCGTTCTCAGCACGTGAGACATTTGTCTAAGCGGTCTCTGGTGTTTGTTTTAAAGTATATTTTGTGTAAAATTGATTAGAACGCCACCGTGTCTACTAGGCCTAAGTTACACAGACAGGACGCGAGCGGCGCGACGCAACACAGTGCTTGAAGCGACTGTTGCAAAGAGCTGGGACTAGGTCAGAAATAGGATGGGGAATCCGTGTGCTGTTGGGGATTTCACGGGTCGCGTCGCACCGCTCGCGCCCGGTCTAGACTGCGTCGTACATGTAAGCATAAGGTACGAGAGGGTGTGCTGTATCGTGAATACGACGCGAACCGGAGTGCTTGCAACCCCTTCAGACGTGACTTATTCACGAGACAGCACTAGCCTTGAGTACCTTATTGCTTTTCTAGAGCGATTACCACTCAATAGTCATATTCAAGTCAAAATAAAATGTATTAGTGCAACTTTCATGAAGTAAAATCACCAAAAGCCAACCTTCCGCTGGAAATAAAATAGTCCCTGGCTGTGAGCAGCAGCAGAAGTTAAAATATTTCGCCTGTAATGTTAGATGGCGGCAAAGACAGTCTTTATTACTGAGTCAGTCATCAGTCAGTAGAGTAGAGAAGACTTTAATATTGAAAGGACAATTGCATTATGTAGGCTTATTGTAAGACATTTAATGGCTAATTCACACGCCGAACTGCAACAAATAGTTGTCACAGACCGTCGTGTTCAAAGACTACCATTATTACCCTTCGCCCTGAACTGATATCTAGCTAAAAGCAGTGGACCGTTAAACCAATAATGAACGAGATAAAAATTATTCTGCTTAAACTGTGTTTACAGGACAGTGAAGTTGTAAGGTCAGCCAGGCACTTGTTGTCATTGCTGACGTCTGGCAGTACAGCTGGTCCCAGTCAGGAAAATGCCAGGTTTTTTGTGTATTTTCTTTATTGCGTTAAGGATAGTTTGTGAGAAAATAAAACCCTGTTATATAAATGAATTTGTGCAAGCATGGTTATGTTGAAAATACTTAAAAAGTATATGCATTCATTTCATGATTCCGCCTCCATAGGCAGCACCCTGTTCAGCAGCACCTTGTTCAGCAGCACCCTGTTCAGCAGCACCCTGTTCAGCAGCACCCTGTTCAGCAGCACCCTGTTCAGCAGCACCCTGTTCAGCAGCACCCTGTTCAGCAGCACCATGTTCAGCAGCACCCTGTTCAGCAGAGGGCCACCATCCAAACTGAGATGACCCGGTTTTGCAATTACTTTATTTTTTATTTAATACTGACATAAAGAAACATGCCATTATTTGATGGTAGTTATTTTATATTTTTTAATTGTACTTTTTTGCCAACAGATCATTTCCTGGTTTTTTTAATAAAGGACGGGGTAAAAGGCGGATTACTTCAACAACCACTAGCAAACCCGCTAAAATATTGCCTGTGAACATTTATTTGCTGCCTCACCTCTTTGACCGAACGCCTAAAGAGAGTGAGCAACTCATTCACATGCAAGCTGGGTTGGGCCGAAAAACGATGCATTTAGAGGAAAATGCCACCTATGAAGAAGTAAGTATAAAGGATGTCTCTCTTGCGTCTTTTAAAATTGTCTTTTGCTAAGTGCAACAGAGATTAAGATTAATTCATTAGTACATCTGGAGTCCGTATACCTTCGGATAATTTGTTTTCTGGTTTTTGTCTTCTAAACGGAAAAACCCTTCTCATGAACATAAACAAATCTTGTCTTTTTATATTTTTATTTTCATCACACTTTGTTCTAATCCGCCAAATGGAAAAACATTAAAACCAAAATGGATAAACAGCTTGAATATTAGATCTCTACATGGTTTGGAATAAAACGCTCCTTTTTGATGATTGGTCCACCAAAATCAAGCTGTGTTGTCATCAGTTCTTACTCAGCTCCGCGCAACAGAAAGAATAATAGTCATTTGATACAGTTGTACGGATTATTACAGTTTATTGCAAGTTGCAAATACATTTAATCTCTTTCTCATCAAACAGCAAGACTAATAAATGTCTCGATACAAACCGTACCTGAACAGAGCTTTCTGTGTACAGATACATTTGCGTGCTGTGAAATACTAATTTATCTTATTGAATATTCATTTATGTGGCATTGGCTCTCACAACTACCCCTAGCCTACGTATTTTGCACACCGCTGTTTTATTTAGCTGACCAACTCTTGAAATCTGTGTGCTAAAGCTATATGCGATGCACTGGACAGCGCGGAGAGAATTGCAAGAGTGAATTGAAGAGTATTTTTATATTTATTGCCATCTAAAAGATTTAAAACCGATTTTATAAATGTAAGAATTAAATTAGTCAATAAAATTAGTTTGACACTAAAGTCAGTTTTAACCAAAGGCATCTTGTGCTGCATCGGTGGCATAGAAGCAGCATCATTCTGAAGTTGCTTTTAGATGTATGTACACAATTTAATTGTGCTGTGAGAGGTCAGTAAATGCTGTAATACTTTACTGCCATGCTTTTCTCCCCTTGGTTGGTAAGAACAAAAGTGGATGTTCAGATGACATTTTCCGGTGAACAGTTGCAGTTCTGGCTCCTCCGTCTCAACATACTGTACAACGAGATGTACATTCACATCACACGTTAACACAGTGGTAGAGTTACGCTCACGTGACACTGCAGTTTTTCGCAGTCATAAACGTTTATAATTTGTGTGTGTAAATAAATGCACAACATTGCATTAACATTTCATTTGTTTGCTGTTCTGAGCGTGTACACGCGAAGCGCGTGCAATCTACAGAAGCCTGCAGCGCGTGAGTACTGTTATCTTATGCGTCTTATTGGGCTTAAACTGTCAAATACACAAATTACATAAACACAGTTGGTTCTGTCTAAAAAAGTAGGCTAGGGGTAGTTGTGACAGCAGATGCAACGTAAATTAATATTTAATACGATAAACTCATTTCAATCAGGGCACACAAATGTGTGTGTATGCAGAAAAAAGCTCTGTCTATGCTATATCCCCCGGTACGGTTTGTGTCGAGCCATTCATTAGTCTGGTTGTTTGATGAGAACGAGATTAAATGTAGTTGTAATAATAATCCTGACTACTACAGATGACTACTACTTTTCTGTTGCGTGGAACTGAGAACTGATGACGGTACGGCTTGATCTACACTGTACACGAAACCTGCAAAAACAACAAATAAATAAATATATAAATGGATAAATATATTAATTCATAAGTCCACATATTCCTCCAAAAATAAAAGTATAAATAATTAAATGTGCCAGGAGATAAATAAATAAAACCAATGTTGGAAATTAAAGAAAACAAGTTAAAGGAAATGTATTCATTTTTGAATGGATCTCCGTATTTATTTTTCCTTGGTGCAACATGCAAATGAAGGGTGTCAATCAAACATCAGAAGGCATTCTATATTCCACCATTGGCTGACAATGTTGAAAATAGTAGTAGCTATGCTATCTGCTGATTATATTCTCTTCAGAGTGGATGCATCTATACATGCTTTAGGTTAGTTAGCAGCTACATTTGATGTGGGTGTAGATCCATTTGTCTGCTAAAAAAGGGCAGTAAAATTATTTCAGTTTTGATATTCACTGCATATTCACTTAGGCTGCTAAAGGGACCATCTGCAAATTCCAATCACAGTCCAAAAATAAAACGTTCAATCATTCATTTAAATGAATGATATTTGCTAAATTAGTAGATGCCTTGTGGGCAGGCTGACTTGCTGTATATGAGCTTTTGCCACTTTCTCGCTTGTACAGTAAACTGTTAATATAACTTTCAGCCATTGGTTACACAGAGACCGGCTTATGTTTGATTGACACCCTCTCATTTGCATGTGCCAAGGAAAAATAAAAATACGGAGCGAAATTAAAAAATGAATAAACAGTTAAAAGGAAGAGACAACTTTCAGTTTGGCATTTCTTTTAAAGGGATAGTTCGCCCAAAAATGAAAATTCTGTCATCATTTAATCACCCTCAAGTTGTTTCAAACCTGTATGAATTTCTTTTTTCTGCTGAACACAGAAGAAGATATTTTGAAAAATGTCGGTAACCAAACAGTTGATATGGACCCCATTGACTTCCATAGTATTTTTTTCCTACTATGGAAGTCATTGGGGTCCATCAACTGTTTGGTTACCGACATTTTTCAAAATATCTTCTTCTGTGTTCAGCAGAAAAAAGAAATTCATACAGGTTTGAAACAACTTGAGGGTGATTAAATGATGACAGAATTTTCATTTTTGGGCGAACTATCCCTTTAACATTTTTTTTCTAATTTCCCCCAACATGTTTTATTTATTTAATTATTTATCTCCTTGCCCATTTATGTGGATATAGTGGATTTATGTATTTATTTGCACACTTATTTCAGTGTGCTATACTGACAATAAAGGCTTAATGATAAGGCGTTTTTGTATTTTTAGATATGTGCCCAACTGAAGGAGATGTACCCCAAATTTCAAGAAATAAAGGGGGGATGGCTTCTCTATAAATCTTCAGGTAATCACCAGGGACAAAACATTTAGTAAAAACTGACCATGATCTCAAAAATACAGATAGCATTTTGTATTTTTCTGTATTTTTGTACAATGGTATTTTTTATTTACTTTTATTTTAAGGAGGATGGGGCTCCCGGAAGCTCACTCTTATTCCACCGGATGAAAGTGGGTACAATGCCAAGAATTTGAAGACGGCAACAAATGGATTTAAAGGAGTTCTTTACATTGCTCCACTACAAATAGAACTTGACACCACTGCTCTGCCACCTGAATCTGAATCTTTTAACGAAATGCCAAAAGAGAAATGCCAGAGATGTGGAGTCAGTTATCCACTACTGATTCTGACTACACACATAAATACCTGTGTGACCAGTGAGGATGCTGAACAGACTGGTGATGAAGCTGAACAGACAAAAGATGATGCTGATCAGACCAGTGATGAAGCTGAACAAACCAAACAAGTAATGTATATTAAAAATAGTTATTTTAATTTAATAAATAATTTGCAAGTTTAGTAGGGTATAAAAGAAATATATACGTGTGTGTGTGTTTTCTAGAGATGCTTTTTTTACTTAATATAATATTTCTATACTTAAAATAATATATACTTTAATACTTGTTTTTTTGTTGTTTTTTTTACCTTAGGCAACTTGCCCCATATGTCAAAAAGAAATGTCTCTCGATGTAATAGAGATTCACGCAAGTTTTTGCATGGGTGACAGGTGAGAAATTATTTTATTTGACAGTTTATTTTTTGATAGTGCACAAAATACTTATTTCCAGATTAATCAGTGAATGTTTTTTCTTCAAAATTTACAAGGAGCAATATTATATCACTTAGAGAGCATGTAACATTCTCTGAGAAATCTGTAGGAACGTATCACTGGTCACCAATGGGTGTCACTAGGCTCTTTTTAGGGGGGGCTTTAGCCCTGTATTAGGCATAAGATCAAAAATGTATTCACAATGTACATATTCATTAAATAAACTTGGTTACCTAGCTTTCCTGGTAGACTTCAGTAATTTAACATCTCTGAGAAAATGATTCATAAAATCAGTTGACCCTATGTTTACTTTCTTCACTGACACAGACAAAAATGAAAAGCCTATATCACTCAAAGCTCAGCTTTAGGAGGGGAAGAGACAGGGCAAGATAAGAACCAATAGAAAAAGAGTGATGGAGATGAGGAGAGAAAAATAATCTACTGTGCCCACTGAAATGGTTTTAAAGCTATTGTTATCCTTTTTTTTGGCCTACAAAACATCTTAAAATGTTATAGCCCAGAACCCCCTTAAACTACCACACATTTGGTACCTCAGTGATTATAAAACCCTGCCATTTATATCTACAATTAACAGCTAATATCCTAGTAACATGCATGTTAATAAGCAACTACTTAATAGTGAGAATTGGACCCTAAAGTGTTACTTTTTTAAATCATACACTCATTGGGGGATGAGCCCCCCTAAAATGAAAATCCTAGAATCGCCCCTGCTGGTCACATAATGTATACTTTTATTGTGTGTGCTGTTAGGATTGCCTCAGCTCTTCTTCACAGCAAATATCAATTGAATATTGTGTTTTATTTTTAAATTATTAATGTTTAATTTATTTAAAACTTTTTAGGTAATTCATTCTAAAGGTATATTTGTTATTTTGTTGCACACAAGTATGGTAATGAAGTATGTGTATTTTATTATAAGTATACAACCTCTGGAATTAAATGTGTCTATGGAAGAACCATCTACATCTGGAGTTTACGTGCCGTGGACATATACCGCTGAACATTCAAATGCAGCTAAAGCCACAAGCATGAGTCATGGTAAGTGTTTTTGTTTTTTAAGTTTTGAAATAGAACTGATAAACGTAACACATTTCTGAGATGTAGGCTAGTACTGAAGTAGTGGAGTACTAGCTTCAACTGAAAGTGTTGACATGTTGCTTCTATGCGTTTTGCAGATTGGAAAATTGAACCAGATAAAAATAAAGCAGCATCCTTATACACTAAGGAAATAATTCGCCAACATGAGACTGGAAAATCCCTCTTGATGACCATGGATGTGAGAATGGACAAGGAAGATCAAGACAGAGAACTTGTTGCATTCTACAAACAAAACGGCATAGAATGGGCATGCCCTGTGAAGTGCAAACTCCAAGGTGGTATTAAACAAGTATAAATGCATTTATTCAGGGGCATTCTTAGCTGGTTTTTGTTGGCCATTTTCTTTTCTTTTTGGACTGTTGATTTTAATCTGTTACAATCAGGGGATGCTGCCATTGGTGAAGGTGTGACTAGACACTTCTTTTCAACTGTTATACAGAGGCTTCAGCATGGTTTCAATTTTAACATGGGTATGTTAACTATTTTTATGGAACATTGACTGGCATTTTGTTTCATCTTTGAATCCACAATGTTAATTTAAGCCCATTATTTTAAAACAGGAAATACTGCAAGGACCTGTCTCTTTGAAGGTGAACCAGGCCATCTTGTTCCATCATCTTCACAATTTCTCATAGAGAGTGATCTGTTCCTAGTTGCGGGACGCATGATTGGACATGCATTCCTACATGGTGGACCTCGGCTGGCTGGAGTCAGCCAAGCAATAGTCCATGTACTTCTAGGTGGTTCAGCTGAGACTGCTACAGTGCAAATCGAAGACTGTCCTGACCATGATATTCGTGAAACCATAAAACTGGTAAGTACATTGGTAGTATAATCAGTAACTTAAACAATTCATAATTTATTATTTATTTATTTATTTTTCTTCATTTATACTTTTCTACATGGAGCTTGATGGAGAGGCAGAACTCAGTAGTGAAGAATATCAAGCTGTCCTTGACCTGAGTCTTGCTTGGGATCTTCCTGGCCCAACCAAAGAAAACCGGAAGTGGCTTTTTGAGCGCCTATTATCACATGCGGTAGTGTTCTTTTATTGTCTGAGCTTTAAGTTTTAGCATTGCTGTACTGTAGCATTATATATATTTTTTTTTTCATGTAATCTAATAATCTAAAATATGCAATACTATAGGTCATTGGAAGGAGATTACGGCAGTTGAAACAAATACGTAAAGGACTTAAAGAAACCAGAGTGTGGCCACTGTTGAGTGAAAGGAAAGATGTGGAAATCTTTCTGAGGGAAAATGAAAATTCACTCACCCCATCGGTAAATTTAATTGTTATAAGGTGGTGTGTGTGTATATATTATTATACATATATACAGGTGAAACTCAAAATTTGAATATCGTGCAAAAGTTCATTTTAGTAATTCAATTTAAAAGGTGAAACTAATTATATAGACTCGTTACATGCAATTTCTTGAGTTTCACCTGGGTATATATACATAAAGTTTTTTGAGATGGTGCGTGTGTATATAAAATTTATATATATATATATATATATGCAGACCTGTTGCAACAGAAATATGTAATTGTTTCCAGATGCTGCTTCAATGTATCTGCTGGCCCTCGGATATCAGTGTGAATGATGATGATGATGACGACGACAACGAAGATTGTTCGCTAGAAGATAGATGTCGCATCTCGTGGTATTTGCGTCACTTCATTGAGACAGGTATAAATGTATTTTTAAAATACATTTTCCTATGGGGTTTTACAATTTGAGTAAAATAAAGCCTGTGGTAAACTACTTGATGAAACTTTTTTGTTGGGTTTGGAACGACATATTGGTGAGTAATTAATTGTTGATTTTGTTTTATTTAGCATCCAGCTCAGACCTTAAAAACTTGGTGAAGTTTTGGCTTGGGTGGGAAGTGCCAGAAGGAAAGATGGTAGTGGAAGTGGTTAACTCTGAGATGCCGAAGTCCTCCACTTGTTTCAATGTGCTACGCCTCCCAGCCCACTACATGGATTTCAGCAATTTTAAGGATGATCTCCTTATGTGCATTGGCACTTCAGAATATGGTTTTGGCCTTGTTTAGATCTGTGAAATCCAAAACTGTAATAGTAACACCATATCTATAAATTAGATTACATTACCAAAGTTTGTCCTGTTTTTTGGACATTGATGAAGTACAAAAGTTTGTCCTGTTTTTTGGACATTGATGAAGTTAAAGTAATACGTTCATGTATTATTGCCGTTTTATTTTGGAGAAGGGTAAAAACCCATGCAATAGTTAACACACCTGCTCTAAAGAAATCCATAGTTCTATGTATTCAAAAATACACATGTAATCTTATGGTTTAATTATCCATCAAATTCAAATTGTTCCAGCAGTTTAACTAATACGTTCATGTATTATTGCTGTTTTATTTTGGAAAAGGGCAAAAAAAAAAACATGCAATAGTTTACAACATACCTGCTCTAAAGCAATTTAGCAATCCATACTTCTATGTATTCAAAAATACACATGTAATCTTATGGTTTAATTATCCACCAAATAAATTCAAATTATTTCAGCAGTTAATGTGTCATTACTCAAGTGCATGGCAAAACTGCACTGCAGCCATGTAAATGTCTATCCCATTGGATTGTGATGGTGACCTAGGATCCACTGTGTCCTTCAGTGCAGTAAGTTGCTCTGGTGTAAGTGGACATTGTACAGTAGGAACGTTAACACCAACACTTTCATCAGGAGGCAGCCCACTGCTTTCCCAATCAATCTCGGCAATGTTCATTTCCTGGGTATACAAAAGGAAATATATATATATATATATATATATACACTGTATGTATGTATGAAGAGTTCAGATGCAAAAGCCTCTAAGTGCCATCTGAAATTTTCTTCTAGAATGATCATTTAGATCAAGCTCGTATATTTAAGTTCAGTAATTTCACTTAAATGACAATTAATAGGTAATTTGCATTGCCATTTAAGTGAAATTACTGAACTTAAATATACGAGCTTGATAAAAATGATCATTCTAGAAGAAAATTTCAGATCGCACTTAGAGGCTTTTGCATCTGAACTCTTCATATATATATATTTTAAATGCATCTATAAATGGTATACATTCTCACTTCCTATAATTGTTCCAAATATTACATTTGTATGATTACTGGAATGCTAATGAGGTGTTTAAATGCCACTGAATTAATATTTGAATTCTCATGACCCCTGTAATTTTTCTAAAAAAAATTATGTAAACATAGCTGTACATTTGCATAAATACCTCTTCGTTTGGGGGATCATCAACTGGATAGTGAATTTGACCCAATTCCCAGAGCTGGTTTGGAGACATGCTATGTTCTGTTCTCAAAGGGTGATTATCCCACCCATCTCGGAAAAAGTTTAGATCATCTTGTAGCCTTGGTAGGAATGTATAGTGGCAACAGAAGAGATGTGTTTGGTCTGCAATATTAAGGTAGTTGTCCTCCTCAAGATAGTGTAGCACATCATAGTACACACTGGTCACTGCAGTCCATACATCTCTCCACAGTCTCTCTATTCTATAACAAAGCATTACAAGAAAACTCATAAGCAATTAGGTGGTTCAAACAAACACAAAGTATAAAGCACACAGTTACATAGTGGAGATATCTCTGCCACATAGTACTTTCTTTAAATACCTTTGGTTGTGGACACTTTTTCCTGAAATGAAACTGCTTCTCCCTGTGCCACGAATTGTGAACATTAAACGTGCAATGTCCACATTCTCAACTCCATGGTCCCCTCTGACCCTATAATGTTACAAAGTTGGTCAAGGCAATGTTTTAATACTTAACCCAGTCCTCATTTCCAAAGGTAAAATTAATGTTCCTGGTGAAAATGATGCATAAAAACAATGAATAGTTGTTACATTTGTGCATTGGACAACATTT
The DNA here is from genome assembly GCF_965113295.1 of Leuciscus leuciscus. Lineage (NCBI taxonomy): Eukaryota > Metazoa > Chordata > Actinopteri > Cypriniformes > Leuciscidae > Leuciscus > Leuciscus leuciscus. The sequence goes on along the minus strand of NC_138725.1, from coordinate 51,363,467 downwards.
GACATTAACATGACTACACCATACTTCTGTCAGGAATAATTGACGACAGGTTGTGAATTTTTAGAAAAATAATGCACACCAGAGGTGTAACGGCCACTCCACTTCGTGACTGCATTACCACCTTGGGTGTGCATTATTTTACTAATAATGCAACTGCCTGAAGTCAATTATTCAGCTTATACAATAGTTACCACAACTTACCACACCTTGAAACATTGTTCATATAATGTATTTCAAGACGTTTGTAAAGTTTTTGTCATTAAAACGCTCTTGTATGTAGGACTAATTTCTTATGCATCTAATCCCATGCCCCCGTTGCTAATTCCAAAACGTAATTTTAGAGTTACTGTAGTAACGGAGGTTTGAGCCACTGATAGCAGAGTAATGCTGGGGACACACTTAACGACTAGATGACACATTCTCTGACTGTTTCTATTAACGACTGCAGAAGATTTTAAACACCGCTGTAAACACAGACTGAACGCGCTGAACACTCATTTGGTCATGATCAGTCATAAGTATCAAATTACATTCATAACCGGCCTTACAGTAAGTGTGTCCCCGGCTTTATGCAGTTATTAATGCAGTTATTAGAGAACGAGAGAGATGTTGTAATGAGACAGAAAAGCATGTGTGTCAATTATTATTTATTTATTCAATTCGTTTTAATTAATTAGTTTATTCTTTTTTTCTATTATTGACAGATGACAGTAAACTAGCCTTGAAACACAAAACCCTTTTAACAAGTAGGCCTATTAATATATATATATTTTTTATATTATCTGCATTAAAAACCCGTGCTGCAGGAATATCCATTTATTTAGCCTATATTTAGTTTAAATTTCTATTGATTACAGATAGGACTTTATACTTTATATACTTTAAACTGCATGTTTCCATTGATTGTGAAGCTAGACATTGAAAATTGCAGATCAATCATATGGGAGCATGCATGGTTTTTCTTGTTATGAATTGTATCCTATTTTCCATTATTACAGTTAACTACGCAAAGTGCTATGGAACTGTAATGCAGTCAAGACCTGCCTGGAAATACTTTAGCCATGCGTTTCCCTGAAAATAATTGAGCGTTCGTCAACCAATCAGATTCAAGCATTCAACGGCCCTGTAGTATTAACTTTATTAACTTATTTATGTGCTATTAGGGTTGTGGGGGACCCCAAATGATGTTAAAGGAGTGACACCACAACACATCCACGATGGATAACAGATGCAAATATACACACACATGCTTGTTCAGGTTTCACTGTAATGTCAATTGCAACAAAAATCAAGCGTAGCGTTAGTTCTGGAAGGTCGCGTTAGTTCTGGAAGGTCACGTTAGTCAAGCTCGCATCAGTAACTCTCAGCTGATCCTCTATAGCAGGGATAGGCAACTCCGGTCCGGGAGGGCCACTATCCTGCAGAGTTTAGCTTCAGCCCTCATAAAAACTTACCTGCCTGTATCTATCTAGTAATCCTGAAAACATTGATTGCCTTGTTCAGGTGTGTTTAATTAGGGTTGGAGCTAAACTCTGCTGGACAGTGGCCCTCCAGGACCGAAGTTGCCTATCCCTGCTCTATAGGAATACGACACCGATCACTATATAAATATAAAGCTCCTTCAGTATTATCAGCAGCTATCGTGTTTCTCAGGAGTTCATTACCCTCCTAACTCCCCCTCCCCAGCTCGTCCTGTCTCAGTCAGTGACTCTCAGCTGATCTTCTACCTGTAGGAGTACGACACTATCACTGTATACATATATAAGCTCCTTGAGTATTATCAGCAGCTATCGTGTTTCTCAGGAGATCATTACCCTCCTCCATCCCCAGCTCCTCCTCTCGTCAGTCAGGATCTGGCATTCTGATTCCCCTTGAATCAGAATAAATTCTCGAATTATGTTGTACTTCAAAATCTTGAATTAAATATATTCGCATACATTCATGTTGGTTCTGTTCTGTTTACCCTAAGGGGGGTTATTGCTGCTCTCCCTGCTCTTATCCATGCTACGCTGCATGGATGTGCAGGGAGTTCTTGCCCAGAACGGAACCATACCGCCAATCCAAACAGTATGCTTATTCTCAATCATATTTGATGATAGTGGTCCTGACAGAAAAAAACTTAAATCACAACAAATGTGAACAACATCACATGCTTCAACTTCACATTTTACTGGATGGTAAATCACATTTTACCGAGACATGCTGAGTGTACAACCCAAACAAATAGTGCATATTAAGGGTTAAAATGCAGAAATTTACATTTGTATTATGTTACCGTCAAATTACTAAATTAGCATTGTAATGTTATATTTATTCAAATTTCTTTTTTTTTCTTAAATGCATTAACACTTAAATGGTGACGGGGAGGGGACATGTTTGGTTTCTCAGAATTGGGCCTTTTCCATGTAATTTTTTTTTAGATTATTATTCTAAATGCGATTAACATTTGATATGTTTGGGGAATTTGGCTATTAGCATGTAACATTATAAATACATTCGGCTGAAATGAACAAAATTACTCGAAAAAAAGATTTGTTCTTTTTGATGAACGTGTTTCAAAGATCCGAGTCAGTAAAATGATCCGAACTTCCCACTACTAATTGTTATGAGATCCTCTCAGCCGTGCAATAAAGCATATTCAAAGGCATTGCCTGAAGTATCTCTGAGTTATCTGCTGCGCAGCAGTTTAGTGGGACACTAAAGACCTTAACCCCAGGAAATAGTGTTCATAAGGTGCGAGACATCTTCTGACTCTGCAGTGTCAATTGGTCGTGCACTAGAGGACAAACAGTGTTATTTATTAAATACCCCCCATTTAATTTAAAGGGATAGTTCACCCAAAACTGAAAATTCTGTCATCATTTACTCACCCTTGAGTTGTTCCAAACCTGTACAAAATCCTTTGTTCTGCTGAACACAAAAGATGATATTTTGATTGTTTGTAACTAAAAACTTTTGGGGCACCATTGACTTTCATAGTATTTTGTACATAGTAGTACAAAAATAATATGGAAGTGAATGGTGCCAGACGACTGTTTGGTTACCAATATTCTTAGAATTATCTTCTTTTGTGTTCAGCAGAACAAAGGAATTTATACAGGTCATGTGCATACTAGTGGGGAAATTTCAACCACAATACCCCACGATTAATGTAGTGAACATATGTATAAAAAAAAAATCTTCATTACTCTGTACCACAACTTACCTGAGAGGGAAGCCATATCTTTCCACAGACTCTTGGAAGAAGGTCAGTGCAGTTAATGCTGTATTGTTTGTGGCAGCACCAAGGTACATTATCTGTAAAATTTGAAAGTGTTGTTAGTTCTGTTTATCTGGTACCCTGTACATAATTCCAATGTTACTTTACACTGTACAAAAGAAGAAAAACAAAATCACCTTTCGCGAAAAGCCGTCCACCCCTCCAAACAAGACAATGTTATACCTAAAACCACAGGCGTTAGACCAGGATTCTCAACTCTGGCTCTTGAGTTCCACTTCCTGCAGAGTTTAGCTCCAGCCTTGATTAAACTCACTTGCCTATAACTTTCTAGTAATCCTGAAGATATTGATTAGCTTGTGCAAATGTTTTTGATTAGGGTTGGAGCTAAACTCTGCAGGGAAATAGACTTCAAGGGCCAGAATTTGAAAACCGCTACATTAAAGTCCCCCTGTGATGAAAATCTATATTTTTATTAATGTTTGTGTGGTGTTTTTAATATGCTTTAAGACAAGCCATGTGTAAATTCATAAGTCGACAGCATTGCTGAGTATTTCCTCCTTAAAACTGCAGTGAACCAAAGACAGTCTCAAACACACGCTTTGAAATCGCTGGTGTTTCTGACGTCACAAACTACCTTGTAACCAATCAGGTCAACGTGTGATCGTCAACCAGTGGATCTCTGAACTGAGTGAGTGAGTGGAGGCGGGGCTCATTTGCATATTTATAGAACCGTGCATACTAAATGAGCCAAGGGTGTCAAGTTACATACGAGCTATTTTAAGGCATTAAAGGATTAGTTAACTTTCAAAAAAAAAATTTGTGCTGATAATGTACTCACCCCCATGACCAAGACCACCCAAGATGTCCATGTCTTTCTTTCTTCAGTCAAAAAGAAATTAAGGTTTTTAGGAAACCATTTCAGGATCTTTCTCAATATAATGGACTTCAATGGAAACCAACGGTTTGAAGGTCCAAATGTCAGTCTCAATCAAAGGCTTTACACAATCCCAGTCGAGAAATAAGCGTCTTATCTAGTGAAACGATCGGTCATTTTCTAAAAAATGAAAAAAAAAATATATATACTTTTTAACCACAAATGCCCATCTTGTACTATCTCTGAGATGCGCCATGCATTACGTCATCACATTGGAAAGGTCACGCAAGACGTAGTCAGATGTACCAACCCAGTGTTTACAAATATGATATATGTATGTTGAATGACACATTTATATGTATTTGTGTCAGTTTATTGTTTTTAAATGGTCCTTACGTGTGCATATCATTATTAGTACGTGTATTAGTCTTTTCCCGTTCGCTTTGTAAACAAGTCTTGGATGACCAGTCCAATGTGATGACGTAATGCGTGGTGCATCTGAGATGGTACAAGACAGGCATTTGTGGTTAAAAAGTATATAATTATTTTTATTTATTTTTTAGAAAATGACCGATCGTTTCGCTAGATAAGACCCTTATTTCTCGACTGGGATCGTGTTGAGACTTTGAAGCTGCATTGAGACGGATATGGACCTTCAAACCATTGGTTGCCATTTAAGTCCATTATATTGAGAAAAATCCTGGAATGTTTTCCTCAAAAAAAAAAGAAAGACATGGACATCTTGGATGACATCAGGGTGAGTAAATTATCAGCAAAAATGTTTTAAAAGTAAACTCATTCTTTAAGATTTTTTTTCACAGGAAAAATACAATGTTTAAATATGTAATTTTGGTGATCAAAAAATAGTTTTAAGGGATGAGTTTCAATAAATGATTGATTACAGGGGGACTTTAAACAAAAGTTTCCATCTTAAGACAATAGAGTTAAAAAGAATAAAACCTTACACAGAATATTTACCTTATTAATTTGTGATTAGTGTCAATGTGCATCAATGATTTGGGACCTGGGACTGAATATCTCCTCCGTACAACACAACCCAGCTCTGTCATCCTGGATAAAACTCCCAGTGTGTCCACTCGATGAAGTGATGCCCTCACCCGCTCATATTGTACCTTGTGCCCTTCAGCTTTCAAAGCTCCCTTCACCATCCTGTACCCAGAGTTTGGCATTCTGGACTTAATAGAAGACACTAATGTGTCTAGTTCACTGTCTGTTAGTGAACTATACAGTGATCTAACTGATAGGTTGAACTCTGCCAGTCGTCTATGTACAGTCCGTTCAGATACCCCCAGAAGAGAGGCAATGCACCTCACTGGTAAGTTCATCTCAAGCAAACTGGTGAGATATTCACAACCAATGACTGCTTTTGGTCGTCCACAACTACCTTGTTCAAAGTGCGCTGTCACAACATGCGTCTCATTTCTTTGTCTTTCTGAAGTAATTGCATGATGCAGACCAGTCAAACCTTCCCATATATCAACAGGAATGATGATCTGGGGGGATACGGCACTGAGGAACACCAACTCCTGAACACAGATAAATTCTAAGAAGTCCAAATCCACAGGCATCCTGGCAAGTGCATGCTCCAAACGTGAGCGAAGTCTTTCCCATATATGATCTAGAAGTATCTGTTCCTGTAACAATAAAGGCTTAAGTTAGTTACAGTGCCAGCACTTGGGGAAAGGAGTGCATAAATTAAATTTTGAAAATGGTTAGTGCTGATTAGGGACTTCATTTGGAAGACTTGGTAGCTAACCCTGTTGTACATAATTTATTACTCATTTTTATAAGGGCAGTAACTGTATCATTCAGAACAACAGATGCGCATTGTTAGAACACGACGGTCTGTGACAACTATTTGTTGCAGTTCGGCGTGTGAATTAGCCATTAAATGTCTTACAATAAGCCTACATAATGCAATTGTCCTTTCAATATTAAAGTCTTCTCTACTCTACTGACTGATGACTGACTCAGTAATAAAGACTGTCTTTGCCGCCATCTAACATTACAGGCGAAATATTTTAACTTCTGCTGCTGCTCACAGCCAGGGACTATTTTATTTCCAGCGGAAGGTTGGCTTTTGGTGATTTTACTTCATGAAAGTTGCACTAATACATTTTATTTTGACTTGAATATGACTATTGAGTGGTAATCGCTCTAGAAAAGCAATAAGGTACTCAAGGCTAGTGCTGTCTCGTGAATAAGTCACGTCTGAAGGGGTTGCAAGCACTCCGGTTCGCGTCGTATTCACGATACAGCACACCCTCTCGTACCTTATGCTTACATGTACGACGCAGTCTAGACCGGGCGCGAGCGGTGCGACGCGACCCGTGAAATCCCCAACAGCACACGGATTCCCCATCCTATTTCTGACCTAGTCCCAGCTCTTTGCAACAGTCGCTTCAAGCACTGTGTTGCGTCGCGCCGCTCGCGTCCTGTCTGTGTAACTTAGGCCTAGTAGACACGGTGGCGTTCTAATCAATTTTACACAAAATATACTTTAAAACAAACACCAGAGACCGCTTAGACAAATGTCTCACGTGCTGAGAACGCTAACCTAACATATAAACACAAAATCATTCATGTTTAAGAATCACTTACCTCCGGGCGATTCATGACAAGAGTCAGAAAGTGGCAACCTCTTGAACCACCACCACGTTCGCGCTGGAAAACTTCCGCAGTCCCCAATTGGCCAAAATGCTCTGTTCGACTTTTCTGAGATCATCTACTCTTCCCTGTGGATGACCTGTGACCTACTTTCTGTAAGATCTGAATTTTTGAACTTGAATTTTTGACATTGAATTTTAGAAAACTGAATTTGAAGTTCCGAATTTCTTCATCTTGAAAACTTGAATCTGAATTTTTTTAAACTGAATATTTGCACTTTACGAATTCAGAACAAAAAAACTAGCTGTGTGAAAATACATGTCTATAAAATTCGGCCATAAAAACATTTCAATTTGTTAAATTTCAAATGTTCAATATTCGTTTAAAGAAATTCAAATTCAGAACTATTTAAACTACCACCTAAAATTCAATTTTGTTAGATTACACTTGTAAATAATTCAAATTTACACAATTCAAATTCAAATCATTTTGTCATAATATTAGCTCCATAGAGTAGCCCATCACTGCTTTAAATAACGTGGAACTTAAGCTGACCTGACTGTCCATTAAACAACTTCATTTGAATTGTTTGTGTTTTTTGTTCTACTTTCAGACCAGGACTGGAGAACATCTGGCAATGGGATGTTAAGACTTCTTACTCTGGTTGAGAAAATTCTGCACTACATCAGTGATCACATCGTCTGCTCATCAGTTTTACTGTAGTAGGGTACAACTGAACAAACTGTTTAGACGAGGAAGAAGAACATGATAGAGACATGTACAGGGAAGAGCAAGAAACCAGTTTAGCTGTGATAATGAATCACTATTTTCCAACACAATATCAAATCTGTTTTCTGTATCAAAGGTGACTGGGTAGGATTCTGTGGCACTCATGTTGTGGCTTCAGCAGCTGTGAATGGATTAATATGATGTTAATGTATTTTTGAAGACCCATTTTTATTTATCTTGAATCTCATTTGTCTTTATGCTACTTAATCAACTTTATACTGTGTCCTGCAATAAAGTGTTGTGTAATAAAGTATGGCAAATATTGTGTATTGAAAGTGGTGTTTGGTACAGTAAATAGTTTATTTCATAATTTAAAAATAACTACATAAAATTAATTACCCTGATTCTTTTACTTAGGAAATAAACATTTTTAATCTGGTTAATGATATTTAGGACAATAATGCACCAAAAGTTGCACATACTTGCATGTTGTGACGTATGCCAGTTTTCAGTGAAATAAAGGGAAGGTATGTGAATTACAAGAGGCTGCAGTGGGCAATCTTGCTACAAACACTTCAAGCATAATTGAAGATGATCCATGTTGATCATTCTAGTGGGGTGGAGTGAAGAGGAAATTTTGCTACTGTTTCTTTGTTGTTTTACTGAATGGTGCATTATCTTTGTCTAGTAATAGTGTAAATATGTGACCCTGGATCACAAAACCAGTCTTATGTTGCACGGGTATATTTGTGGCAATAGCCAACAAAACATTGTATGGGTCAAAATTATAGATTTTACTTTTATGCCAGAAATCATTAGGATATTAAGTAAATATCATGTTCCATAAAGATATTTTGTAAATTTCCCACCTTAAATATATAAAACATTTATTTTTGTGAATGGATGCAGCACTATCGCCAACAGAAATGGACAACTTTAAAGGCGATTTTCTCAATATTTCGATTTTTCTGTACCCTCAGATTCCAGATTTTCAAATAGTTGTATCTCGGCCAAATATTATCCTATCCTAACAAACCATACATCAATGGAAAGATTATGTATTCAGCTTTCAGATGATGTATAAATCAAAATTTTTTACAAATTACACATAAGACTGGTTTTGTGGTCCAGGGTCACATATATAAATAGATTTTTGTTTACTGCCAAGGTTCATACATTCCATTTATTGGTATTCATACAAAAAAGCAAATAAATTATTATTATTATTATTATATATTACAGCATTTCTTTAAAATATTTCCATACCAGATGGTCTCACAATACCCATCAAAACCTATAATACAATCATGATGTTCAGAAAAGGGGGGAAAAGATAAAATACTCTGATATTTAAATGTGATTCAACAAAGTTTGTTGTCCATGATGAGGAGAATAGATCTGTTTAGATTTTACTGCCCTTCCACCCCCAGGGGCCCAGCAACGGCCCCCAGAAGAGCAACAAAATGCACATTTCATATGGATGTTACTCAAAGTGTATCAAAGAGAAATCGGCAGGACAACTGCTTATGCTATGTTTACAAAATAATGTTGGGCACAGTTTTCAGGCATAAAGCTGGCATAACGTTTTTTTTAAGTGCTCACAATGACATATCAAATTTCAGCCTGTCCCCCAAACATGTCATAAAGGTTTGCACAATGAACATATTTAGTTGTCCATTAAATATATGATTTATTTAACATTTATTGTTTCATTACTAAACGTTTTAAACTACATTACCCACATATCTCTGTCATTCCATCAATGGACTCGGCAATTTCAGGCATTGTGCTGTAGTTCATTGAAATGTGCAGAAATGCTTAGGGTTAGGGTTTGGATTTCAGTAAAGGAATAATTTCTCACAACAGAGACACTTTACAGTTAACTTAATGTATAACTAACGTAATAATAACGCCAAAACATACACTGAACAAAATTATAAACGCAACTCTTTTGTTTTTGCCCCCATTTTTCATGTGTTCCAGGTCCTGCCAATATCCAGCAACTTGGCATAGCCATTGAAGAGGAGTGGACCAACATTCCACAGGCCACAATCAACAACCTGATTAACTCTATGCGAAGGAGATGTGTTGCACTGTGTGAGGCAAATGGTGGCCCCGGACCCCCCAAATACAGTAAAACTGCACATTTTAGAGTGGCCTTTTATTGTGGCCAGCCTAAGGCACACCTGTGCAATAATCATGCTGTCTTATCAGCATCTTGATATGCCACACCTGTGAGGTGGATGGATTATCTCGGCAAAGGAGAAGTGCTCACTAACACAGATTTAGACCGATTTTTGAACAATATTTGAGAGAAATAGGCCTTTTGTGTAAATAGAAAGATCTTTGTAGTTTTAGATCTTTGAGTTCAGCTCATGAAAAATGGGGGCAAAAACAAAAGTGTTGCGTTTATCATTTTGTTCAGTGTACTTTGTAACATGAAGCGCCATTTTATATGGGTTAAACGATAGTCCAATCACAGCGAGTTCTGCGTTAAAGTCACAGCCAATAACAACCCAGCTGAACCTTCACACTACTTGTCACTTTATGGTAAATTATGACAGATCTCTTCCGGTTCTGGCTGAAGGGATAGATTCCTTAAATATTTAATATTTAGGTTGTTAAATATGTATTCCTTCTAATTAAATAATACAACTCACATTTTAAAACAAAATACTCCTCTGTGTGGTTAAACTGATGCATAAATACATTTGAAAGAGAAACCTTTTTTGTAAGCAATGGCCTACAGCAGGGGTAGTTTTGCAATATTTTAATTAAAGATAATTGCATGTACAAAAATGCTTCTAACGTTTACAGTGTATGTATAGTATATCAAAGGTATACATTTAATCATTTAATTATGCCATTCTCCACCATTTGAACTCTTGGAATTAAAATAAATGTAACAAAAGCATAATGCATGCACACAATTTTGAAAGCATATTCCAATATTTAATGTCAAACTGTTTAAAGACAAATGTAGTGCTTAAAGGTTAAAGTAAAAAAATCTGTTCATTATATAAAAAATATCCAGATACAGAGGCAATTTATTATAGTGACACATAATGTAAAAAAAAAAAAAAAATCGCTATGATAAAGTAACAATATTTTTACAAACCAAGAGATGAGATTCAACTTTGTTATGTGAAAATATATTTGTTTCTTCCCTTTAAAGAAAAAATAGGCAAAAACTTAAGAACATTTTACATTCTCAAATTTAATTCTATATCCTTGTGATTATTGTTCACTTTTATTGTAACTAAATGAAAGGCAAATTAAAATAGTTAATGATTATAAATGTCAGCAAGAAAATGCTTCTATAAAATACATTCACAGGTAGCCTATATTACATTTACATTAACCAGGTAGTGATATAATGATACCATAGATGTAGTTATAGTGGACAGCACTGTAATAAAAGGTTTAATGAAGCTAAATGTAAGACATTAAGTCCATCTAAATGTAAAGGTAACAACTCACAAAATAATGTCCCGTATGTCAAATGTGTCATTTCTGTAATACTCTTTCAGCACCAAACAGAATTCCATAAATATTGATTGTTTTCAAAAGTTTTTCCTGAACACTCTCACTATCTTCAATTGTTCGGACAAACACCTGCTATATACACTTGCAGAAATATACATTTGACTATTGCATCATGAAGTCGCTGCATTACTATGGATGAATATGTCCTTTAGCAAAACTCCTGATGAGCACTGACGCTTTTTTGATAAAGGCATTAGGCAGACATCAAGTACAGTTTATGAAGCTGAAAAGAGAAAACAAAATGCTTTAACAATATGGAAAAAGATAAATTACTATTTTCAATATTGGTTCTGCATATATCAAAGAGATCCTGAGGAGGAGTGGGACTTCACACAAAGACTTGAAACTGAGACAGAGCAAAGGGTGCACCTCGCTGGACACATCCTTTGCATGCCCAACAACACCCAAAGACAGTCATTAAGTGGACACCACCAGGAGGATGCAGGAGACAGGGAAGACCAAGGAAGACATGGAGACAGATGTTTCACGAAGACCTGAAGATTTTGTCAGTGTCCCATGGGCAGATGTGGAGAACTTGGCCACAGATTGAATACGTTGGAGGACACTTGTTGCCCAATGTGCCCAGCACAGCACTTGATGATGATGTTGTGAGTTTATCCATAACTGGGGGATATTTTTCTGTAAAGAGTGTTGCATAATTAAAGTTGAATGCATTTATGTAATAAGTTCACTGATATGCGGGCATTTCCATGAATAAAAGTATGTCTTTAATAGCAAGCAATATTTATATGAATTTGTAAAAAACAAACAAACAAAAAAACACAACATGATTTACATGCAAACGGGACAGTTATCAGCAGTGTAACTGATCTGGGGTGCGTTTCCCGAACAACGACGACCATAGTACGATGCATTGTTGAAGAAATCAACTAGCTAGTCACGACTGTTTCCCGAAACCGTATTGTCAAAGTGGTCGTTCAACCACCTTGGTTTATGACGTCACACACAGGTTGAAGTTATAACTTATTTTAATGAATCTGTTTGAGATCGAATTAACGCTAGATGTTTTGCTATAAATTACAGACATGGCATCTGAGGACTATTTCTCAGTTATTTTGCTTTATTTCCAGATTCAATCATAGGCTCGTTCTTAGTAGAGCACGTTCACACACGCGCACTCTTAACAAACGGTGCTTTAAATCTCTTGACAAACTAAAACTCGTAAATGACATTTTTATGTATTCTAAATAAAAGACACAGGTTGTGCTGAATGTCAGCTTGCTTATTTTGCTCAAGATAAGGATTTATTAAGTCCACATGTCATGCAAACTAGAAACTATGCTTCTAACCACCGCTCGAGAGCTGTCGTTCCAACCACACAACTCTGCGATGCTGTTTGCGAATGTTCGTTTGAACGATGGTTTCGGGAAACACAGACTCGTTGAACTATGCTGATAACGACGGAACTTGCGAACATAGTTGGCTAACGATGCTTTTGGGAAACGCATCCCTGATTATGACAAAATAATTGAATATCTCATGTCATGTGACAAGTCAGATTAGCTTTTCCACTCTTGCAAACAGAGGTAGGTTATGAGGTGTGGAGAGACATCATGTAGCCTATCATTGGAACATGAACAGACAGGGCCCAATTTGTAATAATTTTAAACACTTTTTTGTCACTTTCAACCATGCTTCAATATCCGACGCACAAAGCACCCTTTAGCGTCCATATGAGACGCATAACGGCCCATTCACACCGGCCGCCGAAGCGACGCCGAAGCGGCGCGGAACGGAGGCCGCTTCCTTTCGGCGCCCATGTTAACCTATGGTGTCGTTCACACCAGACGCGGAGCGCCGCGGCCGGCCCGCGCCGTGGAGCGCCAGTTTCGGCGTCTGGTCTATTTTTTGCGCGAGCCGCGAGTGATTCGCGTCCATTCCGGCAGGAAGTCACACCAAGAAACACGAGACATCCGGTCAATTGTCAAAATAAAAGCAATTTTCAAATTAAAATACCGCGAGTGACAAATGCGATCATATTTGTGTATCTAAACAGACTAGAAAGATGAAAACAAACAAAGAAAAAAAAACTATCTACCATATTCTCTCTCTGGCTGTGTGTGTGTCTCGACAACGGATTAATAAAAGAAGTGTACAAATTTGGTTACAGAAACATGGTGTATTCATTTTATGAGGTTATTTACTTACCCATGATGTAAAAATAGCTCTGAATAAACAACAACTGAGCAGAAGCGCTTGTCGACCGCCGCGGAGAATACGCGTCTAGTGTGAACAGGCAGGCGCCGGACCGCGCGTGATTTTCCGTTCCGCGACGCTTCCGCATCCGGTGTGAACCAGGGGTAACCCTTCCACATACCTAAACCTACCCATAACCGAAGCGTCACATATGGACGCTAAAGGGTGCTTTGTGCGTCGGATATTGACGAACTTTCGAAAGCGTCAGTTACATGACGCCTAAACCTACCCATAACCGAAGCGTCACATATGGACGCTAAAGGGTGCTTTGTGCGTCGGATATTGAAGCATGGTTGAAAGTGACGAAAAAGTGACGATTTGGGGTGAGAATGTGTTGCAGCGTGTGTGGGACATCCAACTACTTTCCAAGAAGGGGCGCAACTGATTTACAAATATCGCAGGATATTCTGCAGGATATTCCGCAGGATATTCTGCATTATGTAAGAGTATACAATTAGACAAGACAAGACTTTAAGACTATGTTCGTACTGATTGCGCTATGGGTTTTGTAAGAAAAGGTTTAAGAAACAACAAATGCTCAATAAAATGTTTGATTAAGGGTTAAAACCAACACATACCATTGCAAATACTTGCCTTTGCAGCTTTCCATCTCCTCCGTTTACTTCTCCTCAAACAATAATGGGCTCATTGAGTCTGAAAGGCCCTTTTGGTCTTTTCAGCTGAAAAAAGAGAAAAGAAAAGATCATTATGTATAATATATAGGATTATTTAAAGGAAAAAGTACAGATTTACCATACAATTTTTGGATTTTAAATTATTAGGTATTAAAAGCATGGTAAGTGTTGTGGTTCCTCTACCACACCTATCACAGTAAGGGATGCTGTGGTAAAAGCATGGTAAGTGTTGTGGTTACTGTGCATTTACAATAAATATCACATTAAAACTACCAATAGTGTGGTAAAAGCATGGTAAGTTTTGTGATTACTGTTGTAAGCCCGTTTATCAGTCCAATGGCGGTCTCCAATAATACGGGGGAAGGTTTTTGCACGTTACTGTCTTTCCTTTTACGCAATACAACAAGACTCCATAAATGAAAAAGGTTATGATTAATGATATCTGAGCATCATTAAAAGTGAGCGAATGTTTGATTATTCTTTTTAACTCTTTAATTATATTTTACCCGCTCAGATTAGGAAACTATGTCACTTTTGAGGTCCTCACGCCTTCACAAACTCGCCTGCTTCGGTCACTAAACAGAGGTAATTGGCTATATACCTGAGATGGTCGCATTCACGCTTACACAATCAAAGATACTTTTGTATAGCCCCCATGGTTTTTGCATACACTTGAATTTAAAGTAACGTTACTTCAGTAGAGGTATGGCCACTACTACAGATATAAATCGACCAACTTATTACTTCTCTTATAATAGCTTTGGATTGGCCATGCCGTGATTTCTCACTTAGGCTACACTTTAAATAGTAACATTAAATAGGTAAATAGGTAAGACACACCCAAATTTAGGTTGGTCAAACAGCATTTGCTGCCCTAAACGGAAATTCCCTTCTTGTCTTTGCAAAACCAAGTACACTTGAATTAGCGCCAAATATTAGTCGTCACTAATCTGACGCAGATTTGAGGTAACATACAAATCTGTTTAATCTACTTGGGAAAACAATTTCAGAGCAAGTCAGAATAAAATCAAATGTAACAATTTATTATGTCAGGTAAATGTATCATGACAATTTCATAATCAGTTAAAGATGAATAAATAGAAAAGATGCGAACCTGACATTAGAAAATACATGATGCTGGGTGTCTTTGCCACTCTCTGCATCCTTTGGCGTCTTCATTGTGACGCCGGGGGCGCTTGACCTTGCTTCAGTGTTTGACGCTTTGGGAATGAGAATGGGTTGAGCACTCATGTCATGTCTACTGTCTGCAAGAAGTGTTAATGAATGACAGCAATGACTCTGGCACTCCTTTTGATATCTTGTTCAAATCTTTGAAATTATCATCCCGAGGCCTGGCTCAGTCATAAAAGATGGTGACCTCTCTTTCCTCAAGACATTGCAGTGAATTATACCCATAATGAGCACTCTTTCTGATCCACAAGTGATTAAGGGGCTTTTCTTCCCAGGCAGCATTTAACAACCATATGCTGCATCAGTTCCTTCATAAATTCATGTTTGTCTGAAAATTGCTGTAAAACTGCAAATGCATTTCTAGTGATCTATATTCATCTCAATCTGTCTGTTAGAGCAACATGTTCACCTGCTATCTCTGAGAGAGCACTAAACAACACACAGAATACAAAGAACAAATTCAAGACCTCTACGAGCTGCAGCCACCTGAGGGTACCTCCTTATTTAAGCAGCATGTGGTGAATGTTTTGCTGTAAGCCCTTCAGTTCTAGACCAGAGCTTCTATTTAATTCAGAAATCTTTAAAGGATAAAGGAGGAAAGCATCCTGTCTGTTTGAAAGATTGATATATCAAGTATTAAAAGCAGTGTCAGCTGGACCGATTCAAGGTCAAAGAGGAAAACAAAGTAGATTAGTAACATTTCTGAGGAAAATCTGTGTGCAAAACCCACCACCACAATGCTGGGGTGTTGCTAATGTAAGACCGAAATTCCTGATAAGACTGAACACAAGAGCTTTCACAAAAACAGATACCATGCAAATCTCGAGAAGAGATCAAGAAGCAGGGACACATAAAGCCATTTGCCTAATCCTCTCTGCTCACCTGTTTGAGATACAGAAAAGACGTGTTAAAGGGAAGAAAGGATCTGGGGAATAGTGGAACATTAAACCGAGAATGAGGGCTAACATAGTTACATAGAGACAAGCCATTGAAAGCCACACGCCGTGATAGACCACGCAGAGCAAGACCACGATGGACCACACAGAGACAAGGCCGTGACAGACTGCACAGAGACAAGGCCACGATGGGCCACGATGGGCCACGATGGACCACACAGAGCCAGGCCACGATGGACCACACAGAGACAAGGCCGTGATAGACCGCACATAGCCAGGCCACACTGGGCCACACAAAGCCAGGCCATAGTGGTCGCACAGAGCAGGGTCACTCTGGGCCACACGGCCTTGATAGACTACAGAGACAAGGCCGCAATCAGCCACACGGCCTTGGTAGACAACAGAGACAAGGTCGCGATCAGCCACAACGGCTTCTAATGCACACAGAAGACGAGGTAAGACTTGACAAGGCCGCAAGGCCACACAAAACCAAGGCCACTATGGACCACGAGACCACCATGGCCATTTTTGATATACAAGACAAGGCAATTAAATGTCACAAGGGCACTATAGACCACACAGAGACAAGCCACACAGAGGCAACGGCCACTAGGCCACATTGATCCAAGGCCATTAAGGGCCACGAGGCCACCATGGCCATTTTTTATCATACAGGACAAGGCAACGATATGCCACAAGGCCACTATAGGCCACACAGAGACAAGCCACACAGAGACAACGGCCACTAGGCCACATTGAACCAAGGCCGCTAAGGGCCACGAGGCCACCATGGACATTTTTTACATACAGGACAAGGCAACGATATGCCACAAGGTCTCGAAGACCCACACAGAGACAAGCCACACAGAGACAAGGCCCAGCTGGGCCACAAGGCCGCTAATGCCACACAGAAACAAAAACACTCATAGGCGAGGCCACTTGGCCATACAGAACCTAAGCCCCGAAGGACCATACTGCCAGTAATAGGCACAAAGGACAAGGCAACGATATGCCACAAGGCCATGGTAGACCACACAAAACCTATGCCCCGGAGGGCCACACTGCCACGAAGGCACAAAGGACAAGGCAACGATATGCCACAAGGCCACTAAAGGCAACACTGAGACGAGGTCGCACAGAGATGACGGCCACTAGGCCACACTGAACCAAAGCCACTAAGGGCCACAAGGCCACACTGAGCTAAAGTCTATCGACTGGATAGATAGAGCATGACACCACCAGTGGTTGCATAGGGATTTACCTGAATCGCTACTGGAGAGCTTGCTGAGCTTCGAGGATGATTTTTAAATCGGGTCTTATATATGACTCGAATGCTGAGGAAGACCATCTGCCCAGGATCTTGATAGCTGGAGTAGAAACACCACGTTCAGCCGCTGTAGTGGCTGCCCCGATCCTGAAGGAGTGTCCAGTATACTGGGAGGGAGATAGACTGCAGCTTTTGAGGACAGAAACTAGATGAGTCCTGAACCAAGATTGAGAGAGAGGTGCTCCGTTAGGCAGGATAAATAGGGGGGAGTGATCAGAGGATCTTGGACGGATTTTAAGGAATTTAATCATAGATGAGAAGGGACAGAAATTATTGCTAATTTTAGAAATTGTTAATGTGATGCCAGAACCTTGAGAGTCATTCTTAGAGTGCTTAAGAAAGAGTGTAAAGAATTTAGGTGAGAAGTGTAAATCAGAGGAGGAAAGACCACGGGCACGATTGAATTGTTTGGTTACTGAAGTGAATTCCCCTGGACGCATTAATCCGTAAAAAGCAGTTAGAAACACGGCTTCTAGCAGAAAATTAGTGTACGTGGAAAAGAGGCCATTGCGGACGGAAACTATTAATCTTTGCAATAAAGGCAAAGTAAAAGGCAACCGTTTATCTGGGGAAATGCTAGAGGATTAAGCTATACCTTTGAGTAATAAGCGAAGGGAAGTAGCAGTGAAGAGACTTGGAAAATCGGGATTGTAATATTTTAAGTAAAATTGAATGCCTGCGAGCAATCTACGGATGGATGAAGTTTTTAAATTGCGATTTTTGAAATTGAAGATGAGAAAGGATCAGACAGTCGTAATCAAGATGGGAAATAGAGGAATCTGAAAGGAAAAGCAAAACATTAAAAACGAAGACCAAGCGGAATTGTAAGCTTTAAAAGTGGAAGGAGCTACACCTTTAGACATGTAATGTCTGGCTGATCTAAGCAAATCGTCTAATTTAACCTTATCACTGATAGGGGAGGGCAGGGTGTTGGATCCGTGTTGGCTGAAGGGCAAAGCCGTCTGAAAGTCTGAAAACGAAAGCAAGAGAGTGCATCAGCAATAACATTGCAGTGGCCGGGTATATGAGCAGCCTTAATAATTAATAATCGCTAAATATCTGTTTAAGTATGTCTAAGGATAGAAGATTGGGAAGATGGAAAATCGATCAGCCAAAAATCAAGTAAATGCAAGACGAAAGGAAGCTTACAGACATTCAGCAGGATCCAACACAGAGCTTCGGAGAGACTGTTGAAGATATGAGGGCTACTTCTACAACCAAATGTGAGCCTCACAGCGAAATAGAATTTTGAATTCCATTTGACTCCAAAAAGTGGCCAATCGGAGGGGTGAATTGGCATGGTTTTAAAAGCGTCTGTTATGTCAACTTTAGCTAACCAAGCGCCTTGACCAGCTAACTTGATTAACTGAATAGCATTGTCAACCGAGGCGTAATGTAGAGAGAAAGGTGTTAGGGGAATGCATTCGTTAACGCTTGCTATGTTAGAGGAATGTGGAGAAGACATGTGAAAGATAATACTTTTTTGCCGGAATATTTACGAGTTGCAATGCCGATAGAATTGATCCGAAATGGAGAGAAAGGAGGAGAAGCGAAAGGGCCAATGACGTATCCTTTATTAATCTCTTTCTCTAGTAGTGTGAAACCACGTCGGGTTCAGTTCTGGCTGATTGCAAATTTTTTGCTACGAAAGAGGTAGTGAGATGTGAAAGGATGCCCACCCGAAACCCTTGGGACAGACCGGTGATTAAATAGTCAACGAATGATGAATCAGGGTGAGAATAGAGGTAGCTTGAAAGGTTTGTAATATTAATAGGAGTAGATGGGTGTCTATTCAGAATTGTCTATTCAATTTTTTTCTGAATTAAGGCTCTCCCGTGGGTTGCAGATCTGTACCGGCATGGACAGACAGATTTCGGGTGCGGATCCTTGCAAACAATTTTCAGCACCATGGACAGCGGGTGGATCATGGCTAGCGAATGCTTTAGGGCAAAATGAAGTTGTATGTCCACGAGCGCTAGAAATAGCACAAGCCAAGCTTTTTTGGCCACAGAAATGACGGACTAGCAGTTCAGTGTCAGTAACGGACCAGTCTAGTTAAAAAGTGTGATGAAGGAGGCAGATTTAGCAGAGAATGACTTGTGGTATTCGTAAAATAAAGTGCCCCCATATCTTTGGTTGAAGCCCACCATCATAGCTAAATAGAGATCTAACTCTTCCCTTCTATCTGGATAAACTTGGCACAAAATGTCTCTGTAAATGCTAAAAGAAATTACAAATTCGCCAAGCGAAAGATTGCATTGCAAACGGGGATCGGAAGTTTTGAGGAGGACTGCCACGTCACCACAGTCAACCATTTTCCTGTCAGCAGCAGGCGAAGGAAGCAGTAATGTAGCCAAGTTAATGTCCTTACCTTGGGTGATGTTAGCTCTTAGATGGGGAGACACCGTTACAGCGTCGGGTGAAACAAAACGCCTACTGAAAGCTTGAGCAGGAGCTGCTGTGGAGAGATAGAAGTTTGAAGAAGCCGGTGGAGGAGAAACATCTTGGAATGGCGTCTGAATCGTGTATAGAGAAGCTGGCAGGGTAGCTGATGTTGAAGGCACACTCGGGGGGTCGCTTAATCCGAAAGGAGGACGGGACTGTGGAATATAGCTGAAGAGTTCATGACAGGATCTGAGCTGAGGTAAGGATTTGCGAAGGAATGTTCAAAATTCATCATTTTAGATTTGAATCGTTTGACCATTTGAGAGAGGCTTTACACTGCTGAGATGAGCTGATAATTCATATCAGTGGGATCAGCGATCTGCGGAGAAGATGGCACCCGTGCAGGCAGCGATGTTCTTTTTGCTGGATGAGGTGAGGATGATTTGGCAGTTCTCTTCCTGCCGGCTTGTTTTGGCTGAGCTGATGATGTTGAGGCTTGGTCAAAGAAATGGAAACTGGGGGATTACCCAGGGTGTTTTGGGCCAAAAGGAGTAGATCTTCTCTTGATAGACCTTGGCTGATGGATATGCCGGCGTCCTCGAGAGCTCTGATCATACTCTCAGAGGACGACTGTGCCCATGGGGAGATCCGGCACTGAATGCGTGAATCGAATTCATCGTCGGAATCAGAATAATCGTAAACGATATGCGTGTGCTGAGACATGTTTGGTTGGCAACTGAACGCGAGCAAGTGAATGAAGGCGTCAGCATCTGCGAACTCAGACATACTTTCATACTACAAGTATTAGAACATGATTTGATAGATGAGAAGGTAATAAGTGGCGCAACAATTGAGTCTTCCCGGCAGAACTTTCGCTAAAGCTTTCATTTCTTTACAGGTCCGGTATTCTGTCGCGTTTTGAAGTCCAATGATGATCAAGAAGATTCCGAAGATCGTATTAGTAGTAACGTATTTATTAAACATAGTAAACTCAGATCAAGCAGTAGGAAATGAACACTGTGTATTACACAACAATACAGGACAATGAGTGAAACAAACTGAGGAACTTAAATACACAATGATAATGAACTAAATGCAGACAGCTGTGCTCGTTAAATGAATCTCCATGACGAGATTAGTGGTGAGAAACTAGAACAAAGGAAACAGGTAACTGAAGAGAAACAAACTAAAAGCCAATGAAAATGAAACTAAACAGAGCATAACTATGACAACTACGATGTTTTTTTATAGTAATGGTCCAAAAGGTCATGGTCACTTTACAATCAATGTATGGGGTTAGAAGTTTGGACAAACTCTATGAGCAACTGTAAGCGTGTCTCATCATGCACTGCAAATTAAATAGTGACATGGAAATTCATAGTACTGTTTCATTCTAATTCTGTTTACCAACAATCCACATTCATATTCAGTTGTCTCAGGGAAACAGTTATTAGATCATTAAATAATTCAAAACAATATTATGATTACAGTTGGGACAGTATTATTATTCTCATTACAGGGAGCAGCATGTTGCTTGATTTAAGTGTGCTACACACACAAACACATCCTGTCGACTGCAATAATGTGGGGCAGGAATATTCGTGCTATCCTTTCTCTGTCAGCTTTGACAGCTGAACACTTAGCAGTTCGAGCACAATCCCGTTGGCCCTAAGGCAACACAAAAAAGTAATTTATACAATCTCTAACAAAAGGATGAAAAAGTAAAAGTAATAAATAGGACTAGTATCTCAGAAGCATTATGATTTGAGGATCCTTTTTGCTGGGCTAACGAGCTAGTACAATAACAAAGGAGAAGTTATTAAACAACCCAACCACCTGAATGTCTGAGCGCATAACAAGTTTGTTTCGTCTGACATGAACTTGTCCAATTTGTTACGGACCACATCTAAAACACAACCTGAGTCACTTCCTTCTTGGGGCATCAGATTAGTCCCATGTTCAAACGTAGCCATGCAGAAGGATAATGAAGGGTTTATGTAAATGTCTCTGTCTAACAACTATTTGAAGTTGGTCCGCACAAAGAGTAAGATAATGAGTCATGTTAGAACCCACGTGTTTATTAAAAACGTACTGCACCTACTGCACGTTTCCTTTTCAATGTCAGACGTGGAATAAGATAGTGCCTTTCCATTACGATGTTCCCTTATTCATTCGTTGCTCTGAATGCTTCAGGATCATTGTTGTAAGCCATTTACTTATAAGGTAGTATTCAATTTCTATACATACTGAAAATAGTTCCATTCACCCTAAAATTATAAGTACTGCACAGGGAGCCATACTTCTAATCAAGTCAAACAATCAAATCACTATTGTCATATCAATATATTTCGGGTAAAATAATGATTGATATTCAATCAGTGCTTTTATGCTAAAGTTAAATAAACAAGTAATAATGAGTAACTTCTTTAAGCAAAACGCAGAAGTTCTGTTTCCTTCCTGAATGAATCTGTTTGTGAACAAATTGGTTGAGTAAATAATTTCATGACTCCTACAACCATTCCTTGAATGTATCAGTGCGTTTGAATGAATCAGTTGAGTGAATGATTCATTGACTCACTCAAAAGACATGAATAGTGAACTAGTCATGTAACTCCTTAAACAGACTCTTACACAAGTAAACTTTACATCTCTATGTTCCACTTGCATCTGGTTTTCAGCCAGTGATATTAAAGATGTCATCATTTCATTTCATCGTTTCAGTGGCACCCAAGAGGTCTTGATGCTGTCAGATCGGTTCTGCCTGTCCTTGTAGTGAGCGCAAAAAATGAAGTGCACAAAGCAACAGAGGGAATGGTAAAGTAACATTGTAAATCTCTCTGGAAAATGTAATTATGAGTAATTATGAATAATGAATTCTGTTCATAGTGTTGTTATTGGTGCTGAGAGAGGGTGACACAGTGAGGAGAGCTCATTGCTGAAATACTTTCATCACTCTTTCTTCTCCAGAGTCTCTGCTGTCATGATCCATTGTCACATCTTTCATCAATTTGTTTTTGACCACGGCTTCTGTTTTTCACTCTCTGCCCTATAAGGAACTCTTATTATCTCTTTATTTTAAAAGCTAGATATGGCATTCCATCATCAACAGTCTGTTTTGGTAGATGGCTGTTCGACAGGGTTGTTTATTGAATCCAATGTTATTTGGTTTGTTTCAGTGCTTGTTCCTGAGGGTTGGGGCATGCATTTTTAGCCTGTCTTTTCTTTTAAAACCTGAAAAAATACTTCTGAGGTTATTGGGACTGTGTGCGATCTTGAAGTGTCAATGAGTGTTGTCAAGACACCATGCATCCCCAAAGTGAGTAGTGACATGACGTTTCCAAGATAGTATCGTAGTATTCTTTCAAGTACCGTGAATTCCTGAATATGGCTCCATGGTATCAATTCATGGTATCAAAAAGCGTTTTTCTCCATTCTGTGCATTCTTACATGTAACCATTGGCCAATTTTGTTTTGGAAGACACTTAAAAAATATGGAATAGAGTTCTTTAAAAAAATAAAATAATAATAATAATTCTGAATACATGCTAATTAAAGTGGCACATGCTAAAAATATTAAAAATAAATATCTAAACTATATCCAGAGTTTATTATTTTGTCTAAATTTTTTCATACAATACCATATTATTTCAAAAACACTTTTACCAATCCCAAACTTTGAACGGTAGTGTACTAAATATAAATTCTTCTAGCTCTTAGTGTCCCTTAGTCTCTTTTTCTTCCCTCTCTTTCTTTTTGCCACCAACCGTTTGTAGTTACACTAATGTCTTCCTGCACAACAAGGCTTCTGTCAAGCAAAGGTCTTTTCACCAAAATTCCAACTCATTTGAGGTATTTCCAGCGAGTCTTACTTTTTGCTCATCTCCTCTCCAGTCGCTCTGTGTGAACACTCTGTTTACTCCAAGGTACTAACAGCTTTAGAGATGACCTCTGCCTTCAGTGTCCAGGTGAGGTGGAAAGAACCTACTTTTCCTCACCACTCACCTAAACCAGCATGAGATGAATACAAACACCCTCAGCTCTGGGTCTATTATTAAGTAGTGTTAGTATTTTCTTTCAGTTTTCCTCTGAACTCCTCGTTGTGAAAGTGAATGATTTTCAAAATGATTCATAGCTCAGTTTGTAATTGGTTGGGCTCAAAATGGCATGATGTGTCATCAAATTAATGATACCCTTTGGTTATAATTATAAGTTATAATTATATTGGATGTAATTACTTTAAATGACAAACTGGGGTTATTCTGAGAGTAGAACCGTGGCAACATGTAAACCATTAAAATTATCAATGCTGGTTCTTTTTGAAGTCCTGTGAGAAAAACATGTTTTTTCAGTTAAATTAGTAAATCATAGAGTCTGATCTCCAATACCGTAGTACTTTGAGTTTATATCTTGAGGTGCATTGACATAGACACTTATGAACTTGATCTCAGCGGCTCTGTTTTCATGTTTCATTTAACAACTGAGAAATAGTTTGTTTAATTGTTTATTAGATTAACCTCGTTCAACTGCCAAGGATTCATTCGGCATGTTTACACTTCAAACAGATTAATCTAGAACCACCAGCAAGAGCACAGCCAATTTAATGCAAAGAACACAGAGATTTCATTTGATCATTGATCCCAAATGAATCAAACAGCTTTGTTAGTCATCTGTTTGATCTCTTCGAATCAAATCATTCTATTTTATTATTAACTCACTATCCTCATCCTCTGTTTTCTCCTGGGGATCTGGACATGAGCCTGGCTGTGGAAGAAACGGGCCTCCTACTGGAATTCATTTTGAGAGAACATTGATGAGGACAGGGAGATAGAAAGATGCCGTTACTTGAGTCCCGCAGGACCCTTGGGTCAGGGAGAGTTGAAGAGGTAGTATCTGTGAAATCTGTGTCCTGACTGAATGTTGTTCTGTGCCTGTTTCTTTCTGTAAAGTTAAGACATGGATGTGGCATCATGAATAGTCCACATACAAATCCTACTCAAGTCAACATAGCAAAATGTAATATTTCTCAGTATCTGTCGTCAGAGTCTATTACTATCTCTCTCAATGTTAATCTTATGTCTATTATTTCTATTCACTATTCTGTTCTAATATTTGATCTAATTTATTATGGCTTAAGAAATTATGCTGAATTTCAGGATGTTCTTAAATGGCTGTAGTAAATTTAGTGTATGTTTCAGCAATGCTATTGGCATGGTACATTTTGACCCGAACTTGATGAATTTGTGTAGACGAGCTGTTGATATAAAGTGTAATTCATTGTGTTTTTGTTTTGTTTTTGTTTTGTGTATTTGTCCATGAAAATGGAATTTGATCAGAATTTTCAAGTCTTTTCACATTAAACCGTTCAAAAGTTTGGGGTTGGTAAGATTTTCAAATGTTTTTGAAAGAGTCTCTTATGTTAAACTCAAGGCTGCATTTGTTTGATCAAAACAAAACAAAGAGTAAAATTGTGAAAAATTACTACAATTTAGAATTGCTTTCTATTTTAATAGATTTGAACATGTACTTTATTCCTGTGATAGCAAAGTTGAAGTTTCAGCATCATTAGTCCAGTCTTCAGTTCCACATGATCCTGTCATTCTATGCTGATTTGCTGCGCTAGAAACATCTCTTATTATTCTCAATGTTTAAAACAGTTGTACTGCTTAATATTTTTTTTTTGTGGAAACTGTATACGTGAAAAAAAAGAAAAGAAAAAAGAAGTGTTTATTTGAAATGGATGGATACATGACCCAGGTCTGATTCAATCTCTCATTAGCAGCGGGCTGAATATGTGATCAGATAATATACAGGAAAATATACAGTGTTGTCTGTTTGGTCCTGTTTTACAATAAAACAGGTAACAGTGTTCAAGGCCATTTCTTTGTCCAGTCACGGTATGAAGTCATACAATTTTACAACCAATGTGTGAGTGCATGTGTGTTCGAATGTGAGAGAGAGTTGGATTATCTTTACATATGTTACAGTCAGAGCTGAGTGCACTCTTCTTTTCTATCTTCCTTCCTCGACAGTCTGCAGTGAACTGGAAAAATGAAATATTTACACTGCTATTCCAACAGGTTAGTTAACTCTGAAACATTAATGTCCCCTTGACGTGGGGCCTGGGAGAAGATGGAGGAGAGAAAGATGGAGAGGAAACAGGGCATAGGGTCATATTTAAACTAACTCATCTCTCTGCCCTTTTCAGGTTACTCCCCACCAACCTAACCTCAAACAGCATTAATCTACTATGTGACAGTGGAAAATAACTTGTGTGCCTGACTAAATTAAAAAGAGATCTACAGACTGATAATAAATACACAAGATTTTATACATCCACAGAACAAGCAAAGTTGGCTGGCTGTTTTTGACCTTTCTTCCAGTTTCTAAACTAGTTATAGGAATGAGTCACCAAAATGTAAAAGTGTGAAGCTGAAGTCTACCATTGTTAATATGATGAACTTCTACTGGACAAATTCTCATGTGTCTTTGGTTGGATTGTGATTATAGTAATAGATAATTAAATACCATCTAGCTGATAAACCTCCTCTCGTGACAAACACAAACTACACTGAAATCAACTTCTCATTAGCAGGATGAGGAGAGCTCACGGCTGGCTTTGTTCTGTTTTAACACACATACGATTTTGAGAATGACTTTCCCATAATTGTATAAATGTCAACTAGGCTCTTCCCTGTGAAGGCCTGCCCTATTCTAGAGCTGCTATAAAGCCAAAACATTTTACTTTCATTTCCTATTATCAATGTAAAGCTGCTTTGGAACAATCTACATTGTTAAAAGCGCTATATGAATGAAGATGACTTGACGTCTTCCAAATTCTTGCGTACTGCTCTGAAACACAGGTTAAAGACCCAAACGCAGCTTTAATAAGGAAAATCCACAATCAAATCCAAATAATAGACAGAAGGTCAAAACCACAGGAGAAACAATCTAGATAACAACAGAGTCCAAGACACATGTGAACAGATCAAGACCATAACATGAGAACCGCAGGATAAAGCACTCAGAATTGCAGAGTAACACAAACAAGACTTCACAATGAGTGTGTGAAAACACAGAGCTTATACATGCAAACACAAACGAGTTAATCACAAACAGGTGGCATTAATCAGACTATAATGAGTCCAGACAATGGGTTATAGGAAAGGTAGTTCATGGTTGGTATCATGGGCACTCCTGCTGGTGGATGTAACAAAATCTATGTGGAACTAATATAAATAAAATGAAGAGCAGGAGTGGAATGAGTTTAGCAGTATTAAGGAATTTACCTGCACTGTAAAAAATAATTCTGTGGCTTAGTAAATATTACAGAAATTTTTAACTTTATTAACTTAATAAAATATCTGAATATTGTTTACTCGATTGTTTGAGTTAAACATACCAAAATAATTGAGTAAAAATCTAACAGTTAATTTTATCTAAAATGTACAGATATATTCAAGTTTTTTTCAATAAAATGATTTTGTATTTTACAAACCAATTATTTCTTTATAATATACTTAATATATTTGTAAAAAATGTTATAAAAATATTTGAGAATGTTGAATTAAACTGATCTGTTTCAAGAAACTAAAATATTACTTAATTCAAATCAAAATTATTGATATATTTAACACTCTTAAGAAATTGAGTAAGTTTACTCAATTAAAACAATGCACCCCTCCCCCGCCCTCTGACGTGACGACAACTCGACGGTTGAGTGAGCGCGGGCTGTTTGAACTCTTCAGTCTCCAGAACAACAGTCCTCTTCTCAGCGTCGCAGATTTGGTGCATTTCCTCTGTGAAATTCAGGTTTGTGTATATTTTATTTTCATCTATAAAATAATTACTGTGCTTTAAATCATTTTATTTCATGCAAAACAACATACAGAGGCGTAATTAGACACCTAAACGAGAGTCGCGCCTGTCTTTTCGCGTGATTGAAACGCCTTGCATAAACGCACGACTTTATTCCTAATGATAATGAATATAATTCATTTGGATGATAAAATGTCCTCAGAACTGTGCACTGTTTGTTTATTGGCAGGTTATGGAGTCAGTCGCTCGCAGTATCTTTCGGCTGTGAGTGAAACGCAGGACGGCGGTATGAAGTTCAAAGTTCACCCGCTGAGCGCGAGTCCATCTCCGGCTTGAGAACCAGCACTGATCCGGTGGAAATTGGATAACAGACCGATTGATTACACTTGAATTAGGCTACCTGAATGTTTAAATGTTTAAATGAGTTTAAATGAAGGCAATATTGTAACTTATGTGTTAAAAGCCATGTAAAATGTGCTGTATTGCTGTACTCATCAACAATAAAGGCCAAGTCATGTAACGTATACTGGTTGTTGTATGGAATAGGCTATACCATTTTACAAAGGTTTAGAGAAAATAAAAAAAAGTTAATATTACTCATAAATAAAAACAGTTCATATTAGGCCTACTCATAAATATTGTTTTTTAAATGTTTAAATGTTAAATTATTTCTACTCATTTTTATTTGTTAATGTACCAGATGCAGTTACTCAGATTTACTTAATTTTTTTACTTGAATTTACTCAATTCATACAGTACATTTCATAGATTTCACAGCTTTAAAATGTACTCAATATTTTTAAGTGTAAAAATGTTTCACCAATAAAATTAAGTTTATCCCAGTAATAGTTTTTAAGCTCTTGTATTCGTGAGTATGTGCAGTGTGCGAATTACACAATCATTTTTGGCTTTGAAAATATTTTATTTTTTAAATAGTTGAAAATGTTTCAATGTCAGGAACATTTATGTCCCAAAGGGTATTTTTATTAAAAGATCAGATTGTTTCTGGCTTTTTACCATGTCTTCACCGTTTTATTATTGCTACAAATCGCCTTAAGATTTTATTGTTTTTTGCCCGGATCTGACACCTTCCTCCCATTATAAGCACTCTAGAGTACTGCAGCTGACAGTGTTTGGCGTCCGAGCCCCTAACATCTCAATCCCGAGAGAACAGAGGGGAAGACATCCATGAGAGAGCAGGTCCGTTTGCCCAGATCTTCATAACATTCACAGTCGTACAACCGCACTGATTTATGTCCTGAATTTCCAGCCGCTCAGCCTCCCTGTGAACCCAATCGATTGGTGAAGCATGAAAATACATCTAGAGCCAAAGGGAAGTTTACTTTCTCTTACTTTTTCATTGCTTTTCTTCATTCTGTAGACATCTATGAGTGTGAATATTGCATGGAAGCCTTGAAAATGAGTTAAAAAAAGTCCTAAAAATAGCTGTTTAGTCTATTATACGCATGTATTTGCTCAACTGCAAGAGTTGCTCATATCATTGTCAGACTTCTTATATGCAATTTAGACTTCTGAAAATTACACTTTATGAGATTCGTGTGATATAAACAACTAAGCACACAACCTTTACACGAGGCAGTGTAAATTACATTTTTGTTGTGTATTTTGTATGTTTGTGTCTGTGCACTTAACCAAATAATCAAAAAACACAATATGACCGAAAAAAAATAGGCCAAGCAACTATACATTTTTGATATGATTCCTCTTTATTCAGCTGATTTCATTGGCCATGTGCTACGTGAATATTTTATTTTTCAACCAACCCAGTTACATTTAGCCAAACAAACAAATACAATATGGAACCCAGTGGATATGTGGCTTAGTGGTTTAGTCCATGTACATTGAGATAACGCTAGTAATATAAGTTTGAATCTGGCTTGCAACATTTTCCAAATATGAAAAGGCAATAAAATGTATTTTTAAAATAAGCCAAACTGACAAGAATATAAATATCATTTAATATTTTATTAAATAATATTTAATATATGGAACACTAATCATACATTTAGCATGTATTAAATATATTATTATTTTTAAGTGAATATAAATGAGGCAAATTATTGACTAATACTGTCAGATGCGGTGAAAGTGGATAAAAAAAAAAACAGCAACAGTGTATAAGAACATAGGAGGAGAAAAAGGGAGATGGACTGACAGAACAACCCCAAAGACAAACCTAAATGAGTGATAATCTTTTCATAAGTATGAACCTGAATCCGTCCATGCCTCTTAAACCGTTGCACAATGACACACTATATTCAGAGTAATTGCATGGTGTCACGGAGGCGTTTTCCACCAGTCAGGAATGAAAAGAGATACCGGCTGCACTGCAAGCTGTACAAATGCAGATCATTCCTCACTGCTGCTGTACCTCTGGACTATTAGTGAAAAACACTAATCATAAGAGAACTTTAAATAAATGAATGAATAATATTTGAAAAGCTGAATATATAATTGTTGCTGAAAATGTCTGTGGGCAGTAGTCACATTAAGGTTAAAGATGTGCGTTGCATTATTCATACAGTCGGTTCTCTGTATTTTGCCATGGGCAAATCTGTTGACCTCATCCTGTCCACAAGCAGTTATTGCGGAGCTGAGTACAACACTTAGCCTATGAGACCCAGTGCTCTGACCGCTCTCTGTGCCTGGATGTACAGTTGCCCCATAATATTTGGACACTTAAAGATAGAAGTGTACTTTTTTTATTCTGCCATGACTTTTAGCTGGTTTCAAAGTGATTTTACAAAGTCAGATGTCCTCAGGTGTCAGAGCAGAATCACCACTGGTTCATCATGTTAATGTGCTTCACTAACATTTGACAACCAGAAAGTATCACAATACCTTTTGTTTTCATTTTCAGCATTTATTTATTTTAAAAATAAATAAATAAATATATAAATGCTTTTGTATAGCATTTTGCTTACAAAGTGTGCTGTATTTCCTTAAAATAAATGTCACTGGGTTTGACATTTTGTTATGCAATAGCAAGTGTGACTGATGTATCTAAATACTTTTTCATGACTATCATTCTTTATAACAAATGACACTAGCTGAATATTCACAGTTCAGAGAAAGACAATGCAGGAAATATACTGTATATATAAATGTGACAAAAATGGAGGAAAATAATGAAAAATTATCATAAATACTGAACACGTCTTTCCCGAAATCCCATATATTTTTCACTTGCTGTATGAAATATTGAGGGGCCTGATGAAGTATTGCCGGGTCATTCTCAGCTCAGGAGAACATTCTCCACCTCACCTCACCTCACCATCCTCCAGGGATTTCCTCCATCTGTTTCAAAAGTTAATGCTTGAACAAGTCAACCATGAATGAACTCTGCTCTGACTATGTTCATGTTCTGGCACTGTACAACACCTGTGATTCAAAGCATCTTACAAGACTGATTACTGTTCAGTCACTTATTAACTGACTATCTAACTTTACACTGATGGATTTTACTCTTACACATGGCAGATTCTTTTATCCAAACAATTTATGCTGCATTTTGATCAGTGCATTCTTTGTGAACTGAACCCACAACCTTGACATGATTTCCTGCACTGGTTGAGCTATATGAAATAATCATATATACACTACCATTTTAAAACAGTTTTTTCTTTTTTTCCTTTTCTTTTATTGCCAGTACTCCAATCTTCAGTGTCACATGATCCTTCACGAATCATTCTTATATGCTGATTTGGTGCTCAAGAAACATTTACTATCAATGTTTAAAACAGTTGCTTAATATTTTTATGGAAACCTTGATACATTTTGGCATGGATTGTTTTATGAAAAAGAACTTGATTGGTAAGAGAAATGTGTAACACGGTGAAAGTCTTTGCTGTCAATTTTGATCAGTATAATACATCCTTGCTGAATAACAGTAGATTATCCAGTAGATTACAGTGGTAATAATGTCACTGTAGGAAAATACTGAAATAACAAGATCTTTTTATGCACTTATTCAAAATAACCACTTCACTAAACGGTTCACCAATTTTCTGTTTATTTTACAATTTTGTAGCATTTCATAATCTATTTATACTTTTCACAAATGAATCTCTACTGTGATTGTAGCAGTTAATATGAACCCACTCTGCACATCCATTACAAATAATCCATTTCTGCCCAATTACATAAAACAGCTTATTGCACTGAGGCATTCTGCATCTTTCCCTTTCAACAGCGTAGCAGTGCTGTGAGTGGCTTTTTGACTACAGTAGGTCTTTTCAGTTTTTTTTATATTGTCAAATATATGTGTATAAGTTTCAGATATATCAATATAAGTGTATAAGTGGTGATATTATCATTGGCTACATAAATCTACAATGTCATTACATTTTTTGGCTGACCTCAAATCAAGAGGGGCCTTTGGCCCTTTGTACCCTTCATGGTTTCAAAATTCACTTCTTTTTGAAGACTTTTCCACTTTCTTTGTCTTTCTTTTAGCAGGTTTGAGGAGGGATTGTTCACATCTCGAGTCTTCATTAGCAGCATGACTGAAACTCTGTCTCTCCTACCCTGGTCAGGACATTCATATCCACCATGCTGTATCACCCCCTCATCAATCATGCACTCCCACACAACATTTTTAATTGCTTCATAATTTAGTGGGCTTTGTGTGTTGATGACTTAATATACGTTTGAAGGGAAAAGAGTGCAGTTTCTCAGCACAGAGAACAGAAGGAGATGCATTGACTCTTACTGGAGCTCTTTTCTTTCTGGTTGTTAAATGAGGTGCAAGTTTTTGACTTGAACATAAATTACTTTATGCATTTTCTTCTATAAACCTATAGGAAAATGGATGGAGTCTTTTGTGCAGGCTTATGTGATCAAAGACCTCAAGAAAATGTAATACTGCAAAACAATACTGCAAAAAAAAAACAAAAGATGAAATTAAAAGAATAAACAATGAGAAGACAGAGGGGGAAATTAAATAAAACTATATTAAGATTCATGTGCATTCTATTAGCTCAGATCAGTCACCCACTCATTAGATCAGTCACCCACTCATAGATTTCGAGTTTGGCTGCTCAGTGCCCACAGACGCTCTGCAGAGGTAACGCCACAATGGGGTTGTACTAGTGTTTCTTTTTGTTTTGATCTCCTGCTCCCTTCACTGCTTCTTCTTCTTCAGGGCACATATTAGGAGATTAGGAGAGTGAAACTGACTGTTAGTAGTGCTTACCTTAGAAAAGTGGAGAGGATTAAGAGACGTTCCTGTGGTGAGGGAACGTGCAGAGAGACATCTCAACTTTCAGTTTCAAATTACAGTTGATACTGGACTAACTTACAGGTCTATGTTCAGTTAGCACGAGTCTCAAAGGAATCGTTTATGTTTTTGGAATTTCATAACAGTTTGATCACACAAATTCACAAACCATCTGAGAGAAAATGGCAAGAGCTTTCCTTAATTTTTACAAATTTTTGTGTAATTTAGGGTGTAAAGGCTTTCAACTGTCCTCTGGGAAACAGCCGCGTTTACAAGATACAAGCTACAGTATGAGTGAAACGTTTGTGTGTTGGTCACGAAAAGAGATATTCATCAAATAATGATAAGATGATGGAGAAGAGCATTATAACATGGCATATATCCAAACAGGGACCACAAAGTTCACATATTTTCCAATCATTTCTTTAGTGCCATCTGCACGATGAAGATCGGTCCTCCATTATTTGAAAGTATTACCAATTTTATTGGGGTTTCACTGAATTTAGATTAGGCTGCCCTTAGAACATCACATAAAAAAATAACTGAGCTGTTGTATATGTTGGTCAGATAGTCTCTCCTGTTCAAGTGGGAAGCTTTGGCAATGGTGTGAGATGCTCTGTTTGTATTAGGCAGTTCTCGCTTTTTTTTTATATCTGTAAATCAAGTACAGATTTGACACTGATCAAAAGAGTCACTTAGCAGCTTTTTTTGACAACACTCATAGTTCTGGCCAAACAAAAATAACAAGAGACAAGACTTACCAAAGCATTTCAATGATGTATGGCAAGCTTCCACAGTCTTTCGTGTGAATAAAACATGACGCACATGCAGCTTTTTCTTTTTTATTACAAATTTATTGCAAATATAGAAATAGATCTTTTGTACAGAATTTGTGGTGGAGAAGATGTAGGATATAATTACCATCTAAATAAATGTAAGTAAACCATTTCAGAGGCTTTCCCCCCCCCCATCACATCAAAGAAATGGTGTCCTTTTTGAGATCTATTCCGTAGATAGAAAGAGAAGCAAAGAAATATACAACCGATCTGAAGGAAACATTGTTAATGAGGCTCTGAAATCCATTTACAATTCTGTCAAATCCTGCGATTGAAAAACTAAGCTACTTATGATGTCCAATATCAAACTATTATAAAGCTCACAGTTGGAGCTCTTTTGTGTGTCGCCATGGAAAAGCTTTGGTTTCCACTTGCAAATATAATAATAAAATAAATCCTTTTGGTTCAGATCAGAATCTTACACTCAATAAAATGCTGTGTGACTGTATATCGTGTATGTATAGAAAGAACAGAAGAGCCATTGGCAAGAGTTTAGACATGATGAGGTGTTGGTGTTGTGGTTTGGCCTCTCAGCCTTAAATAATCAATGCAGGCCTCTTCATTCAGTCGGTTAAAATAGAGAACGACATCCTCCACAGCCTCCAGAGACAACAGCCTCCCAAACGGACCATCTCTCTAAGTACCTCTTTTTCACTGCCCATGGACTATTTCATGGCTTCTCAGAAACATTGAAACATTCATTCGCTGATGTTTGCTTTATTATTGATTCAATGAGCAGCCGTGCACGGGAGAATGTTTTTCTCCAGCAGAGGCGAGGGGCTACTGCGGGACACCTGCAAGGTTAATGTAGTGGATGTGCCGTATTCTCTCATTTATTGATCTGGGCAGCATTGAGTTCTGCGGAGGATGAATTCACACAGCTAGGATCTCACTTTTCTTTTTCATTGCAGAGAAATAACTATAAGGGATAAAGGTCTTATTTTGGCACTAAACAAGACTGACCAATATATCCTTTTTTTTTTTTTTTTTTTGGCAGTTGTAAAGCAGAATACGAAGCTTTCCCATGGCATTGTTTCAGGCAGGTTTTTTCTTGGTTCAAAACTGTAATAAGAATTCCAGTGACAGCAATGGAAGTAGTTCAGCATCCTCGAGGTGTTAATAAACCTCGGTATCATCCCTCAAAAAGTTCTGACAGTATTTCAATGCCTAATTTTTGCTTTGTTTGCAAAATATATCCACTCAATATACACAACAATATAATTAATTTCTTTGAAAAATACAGAAAATCATGCAAACATAACACTTTGTTTCTTTTCCTGCCACTTTCTATGGTCTCAGATTGAATCAGATCTGGATAACAGGGATCAACGTATTGACCCAGTCCAAAGCTGTACAACATGTTACCCCAAAATCACCCGAAACCTCCCATCCCAAAACATAATTATAACAATTACAACTAGAAATTCAGTGACAAAAAAAAAAAACCCATCTTTGATATTTTTACAAAGTTTGAAATTCACAAATATAGCTATTTTTCTAGTATTTACCCTCCTGCTTTTTTTTGGAACAGGAAATCATATTTGTGAAAGAAGGGCTATTGAGAAGAAATGAAGATGCAAGCTAATAATTGTCATAAAGGTTCCTGAGCCGCATTTTGGGACAGGTGAAGGCTCAAAGATGCTCTTCCGCTCAAGAGCAGACAGACCCGCCAACCGCATGCCAGCATCATGTGAGAGGATTATTATACTGGAGGATTAAAACAAAACAAAATGAAACACAAAAGGCCCTTGTCACCCTTTTGTACATTTTATCCTCAGGTTCAGCAAAACACATTTTTGGAGTGTTTAAATTGAAAAATAATCAAATGAATGACAGTAGACCTGAACACCACCCCCACAAACTCCTTCTGTGTGAATTCTACCTGCTGTACAATGTGCCAAACCAGGCTGTAAAAGTCACATTCGGTGAAACCTCAGCAATGATTTAAACACAATAACAAATTAAGATCTGTATATGTTTCCACAAAATAAGAAAATTCTGTCCATTAGTGCACACACTAATGTTGAAACAGTTTGGACTTCACCCCTGTATTTAAAAATATGTAATTATATATGTAATTAAAACGTTAACTCCCACGAGTAATGGAATTCCCCGCTCACATGTCTAGTCAAATACTATTCTCTTTTTCTCGGTAGGCCCCAATTGTTGAACACTTGCAGTTGCAAGATAATAATGACAAAGTCCAACACTACTGTTGCGTCAGCTGGCAAAACAAACAAAGTCTTAGTACACCTTTAAAAATATGGTTTCATTAAACTTCCATTACATGTTAAACTGCTGTCTGAATATGGGAGTGATGCTCCAGTGATATCTTTATATGTTGGCCTGTAGACGGATAAACGGAGACTACAGAGGGAATGAGTGGAAGATTACAGGGACATCAGGCTGATGGAGTCTGAAGTTAATTGAGAAGTGAGTGATGGAGGGGGATGAAACAGTACCCAGGATTAACTGGTGTGATCCCCCCAGTGCCAATAGCTGGGAAAATCCTATAGCTCCTTTGACATTCCCATTATCTATTAAATGTTTCCCACGATTTCTGAGCGACAGTGTTGTTAAAGGATTGTCTAAAACTCTAAAACTTACAATTCTGTCTAGAATAGAAAAGAATGTGTTCAAAACACATATTAATAGCAACTTACTTTTTTTCTGTAAAAAAAAAAAAAAAAAAAAAAAAAAGTTTTAAAGAATCTTAAAACATCTTTTTCGATAATAACCATGGCTTAGTTATGGCCAATAACCAAACCAAACCAAACCAAAACAAAAACAAAAAACAGCCTGAGGGTGAATATTTTCATTTGGGGATTGAACTATTCCTTACTGAACTAATGAACCAAACACAAACATTTGGATCCGATTCAGTCATGATCTCATATGCAATTCAGACTATCTAATCATCTAGGGTTGTTTCATAGCGCATGCATTAGTCTGTCTTCTTTCACAACATTACAGATTGTGTGACGTTTATTCATTCAAAGCTCCAGCCATTATCAGGTTGATGCAGCTTGTGTATACTTTCTGTTCCTCTCTTTCCTCTCAAAGTACTCCTACACACTTGCTGCATCATCTCCTTTCCTGATTTACTGTCTCCTCCTGATCCTGAGTGTTAAATGTGTTTTCCATAATCATAACGACATTCTCCGACTCACTTTGATGAGCTGATTCAGAGTTAACCCCTCTCTCCAGCACTTGTTTCTTAGAATCTTATTCAAATCTATGCATTTTTATGTTTCTCCATCACAGTATAATATAAAGTATGTCTTTAATTGGGTTATTAAAGCCCATCGGATGGGTTGCATTTTGGAGAAGCACAGCAACTGGCCCTTTTAGTGTGTCTTTTAGTTCTAAACAATCAAATGTATCCATCCTACAGCCTGTTTCTCACAATCCTGCCATGTTTTGCTCATTGCAGTCAAACCATCGGAATTCAGAGAACATATGAGAGACAAGAACAAACAAGCGGAAAATATCAGAGGGAAAACGTGGCAGTGTGGTTCTCTTCTGCGTAAAGAGGGAGAAAACGACTTAAAAGCTTCATAAAAGAGGCACAATTATCCTGACCCCAGAGAATGTCGGACTGATTTTCTCTGGGCTTCTTTTGATTATGAACAAAGACAGGCAACGTCAACAAGGAGGACCTTCAAAGACAGAGAATACGTTAACTGCATGTAGTCGTTTGGACTAGATTTAGTGGTATGAGGGGCAATAATAAGCTTGTCGAACAATATTTGGTCCTTAGTAATTATTAAGTCAATTAAATATGGATTCTGTTCTTGTAAAAATAAGTAATTGCTTTTAAATATGTTCATTACAAATTAAGAACTGCAATACAAATAAGTAATTCAAAGTTACCTTATTGTGTCAGAATAATGGGGATTTATGGTGTGACAGAGCTAGGTAATTGCCTACAAA
The DNA here is from genome assembly GCF_965113295.1 of Leuciscus leuciscus. Taxonomy (NCBI): domain Eukaryota; kingdom Metazoa; phylum Chordata; class Actinopteri; order Cypriniformes; family Leuciscidae; genus Leuciscus; species Leuciscus leuciscus. The sequence continues at coordinate 51,325,996 of NC_138725.1, read as the reverse complement.
AGTTTCTCGTTCGTCACTTTCTTGCCATTCCAAGGCCGTAAAAAAGAATGGAGGCTGGAATGAAAATCTTGTTTCAAAGCATTAATCCATATCTTTTTTCTCACTTCAAGCCAATCTCCTTCCATAGTGTCTACCACTAAAAGGAGGCTAAAGAGCTTAGAAGAAGTAAAAACTGCTGTGGAAGAGTAATCCACTTTGCACTCTGTGTAATATTGCTGAAAGCTGACAGTGATTAATGTTTAAGTATTTTCTGCTCTTAGTACAATCAACTTCCTTAAAACAACTATAGTGAAACGGCCTTCAGAAAGAACTAGTAGTGTAAAAAAAAAAAGGCAATTTAAGTAAGACACTATGACACCAAACATCATAAATTATGAAACAGCGTCATATATCCTGTCTTGTGATACTGAATGGTTACAGTGAGTGGAATACAAACAACTGCGTACAGCCCACTAGTATATCACCATTTCATTCAAGAAGACAACAAAAAGAGCTGGTATCAACAGTCAACATGACACATGTTCTTCAGGAACTTCTGAATGATGAATTGATAACACTATCAATACTAGCGCAGAGCAGGAATATAATGACACTTTAGTAAAGGATCCAGAAGAAGAGACAGATACATGCATTATTCAATCCTTCAAAAAAATAATCAGTATCCCGAGAGACGAAACTCTGACCCCAACCATCCACTGATTAATTCGGTGTATGAGGAAAGTGGCTGCAGAATCTTAGCCTATTAGCTCTGTAGTAGGATAGTAAACAAACACAAATTTGGCTGAACTGGGTAATTATCTGTGATATGTCAAGCAAAAATGTAAAGGCCAAGTAAATCAAAGAAAGAAAGAATGTATTATAAACATAGTCTGTGAATAAAGGTCTGATATAAAAATACCTTCACTTGGAATAATTGATTTGCTTGTTTGTCCAGAATGAATGGGAAAACATTCCTTCTTCAACAGTGTTGAAGGAGAATGACCTTGAGCAAGATAACAGCACGAAGAATCACAGTCTTACTCCCCAAGCAGAAAAATAAGAGAGAACAATATTTACACATTTTCTTAAACAATTAATAAATAACAAATCTTACAGATGCCATGCCAATTGTATTATTACTCCCTCTTTTGTTATTCAACCTTGAATTCATAGCAAAAATGGCTGAAAGCATTTGTACAGGAGTGCAAGTCTTTTTTTCTGTCAATGAGGGGAGGCACAATAAAAACCATGTCTAAAACATAAAGCTGGGCATCAGATTTTACTGTTATAAAAAATGAACAGTCATTTTTGATTGATTGTTGATGGTTAGTTCCTTAAGACCAGTCCAAGAGGTTTTAAAATCATGTTCATAAAGTAAGGAAAATGTCACAGTAAGCCTCCGGTACCAGTCCTTTGAGAGTCCATTTCAGTTTCCCAAGAGTGATTTGTCCAGTTAGGGTCCATTCTCTCTAAATGAGCTGTGTGCAATGTCTTCCTTAAGTACACACAGAGCCCTAATAATCCACATATGTTATAGCTGCTGCTGTTCCTCTTTCTGTAAACCATAAAGCATCCTATAAACAACTTTTGTCATGTACCTTGGACTGGATTTTTTTTTAAAGCCCTCGAAGAGAGAGAGAACCAAAGAGACATTGTGCCTGAGTGTTTGTCCAATGTTGGCAGGTATCTATCACATATTTACAATGAAAAACCTTAATCAAGAGATATGGAAAGAAAGATGGTATATATTATGAACATGTATTTATGATGAAATCCCTTTAAATAATGGATATGAAATTATGTAAAGAATATGAACCAAACAAACAAAAATGACTCTTTTGTGATACTAACAAATAATGGACCCTTTTACTGAAGGCACAAAAACACCTGATGCAGAATAAAGAGGGTTGAATGGAGAGGTTTGCTAATGCTAACACTCACCCTCATTTGAAATGTTTGCATTCCATTTAAATCTAATTTATCTCATTATTTCTAAAATACATATCTCCACAAATGCGTTTTATCAATAATAATGTCAAATTAAGTGCCGTTACAAAGTGCTCAGATCTCAGGTCAGAGAGAGGAATAGTTTACCTTTTGAAAAATGTTCTCACGCTCATGTTGTTACAAACCCATGTGCCAATCATTTTTTTCTGAATTGTTACATTTCTTTTGCGCTTTTCCATTATAACGAATGAGAATTGCAGAATTTGTCACATCCTGTGCTCTGCAGAAGACAGAAAATCATATAGTTTTGGAATGACGAGTAAATGATGACAGAATTTGGGTGAACTAACCCTTTAAGCCATGCATTGGGACGGTTATAGTCATACTTCATTGATTAAACACCATTAATTTTATTTCAGTTGCCTGTTAGATGTCTCACCTGCCATTTCATAGTAAACACATGTATATTTTCCCACAGTGCAACTAATCAAATTTTTGGGTTTATTGGTCCCTGAAACTGTAAGCTGACTGTGGTTGCTGTGAGAGAGAGAGTGAGGGCGAGAGCGAGAGAGAGAGAGAGAGAGAGAGAGAGAGAGAGAGAGAGAGAGAGAGAGAGAGAGAGAGAGAGAGAGAGAGAGAGAGATCTTTTAATCAAATTGGAGGTCTTGGCTGCTCACCCTCGCAGACTTAAGGATATAGCCCTGGTTAATTGCTAATTAGTTAGTGTAATCCAAATGGGAATTAATAAAATAATCGCTGACAGAGGTGTTGAAGTTAATATTATTTGTCCTTTTTTCAATAAATACCATTAATAATGTATTATCCTATGAGATCTATATTTGAGATTAAGTGCTTTTGGGAGAGGAGTTTTATTATCACTGTTGAAACCCAAGGTCAGTAAATGATAACAAGAACATAAAACATCTATTAATTTAAAAGATTTTTATTTTATTTTAATTTAATTAAATCTTGCTCCTTTTTTCGGTCTTCCTTTCAAAGTCAGCATAATAATTTCCCCCAATAAACAAATGAATAAATAAACAAAAAAGAGCCTGGAGAAACATGCCATATAAAGTGTCAGTTTAAAAGTGCCATACCAGGGTATAGGTCACTTTGCCTGTTGAATTACTCGGCTGTCAGCAACAGGCTTTCAAAAGCCAATTAATGGACTAAACAAATTGACCTCAGGGCAGAAGAACAGAATACATAAACCTTTGCTGCCAACAGACACTTTATGCTCTTGCTTTGATACAAGTGACAAGGTAACCTCTGATAAGGAAATGCTATTAATAATTCATCAGAGATGAGAGATGTACAGAACTATGTCTCTTTAATCTCCAACACAGATCTATGCATTTTCCACAAACCCTGGTAAATCTATTTTCTCTTGCACCCCTTGCACTATTTATGCCATCCTGTTCAGCACAGCAGTACAGCTCAGCAGCTGTCAAACACGGCTGACTATTCCAAGGTTCCCCCGGGAGATTCTTCTGTTTCATTTTTATCTTTTTCTTTCCTCTATTCCTTTATTTTTCACATGAGGAGTGCTATTGAAATGTAAATGTGGTTGCAGTCTCTGTAATATGGAAGAGGGAAACTGCTTTTGACAGGTTTGTAGAAAATCAGCACATTTTATCCTCCTAAAACACACATTCCCACCTAACAAATTAATGCGATGACCAATAATTTGATAATTTGGGAGTACAAACAGAGATTCTCTCTCAGGCTTAATAAGGACTCTAGTTAAGGTTACACTATTGATATGAACGATGAATACACAGAGTATTTCAATTACTGACAAATGATAAGCCCACTGGACCTTTTTCACTGAGAACAACAATGCTCCAAATGATATCTCTGAATGTTATCTTATGTATGTATTGTATTCTCATGCTCTTTTTACTCTTTCTGGCTCACTGTACAAAAACATTTAAACAGCTTGTCCTCAAACCCTGACAAACTTGGCTCTGTTTTACAAACTGCAGCCATAACCCAACTTGCTCACTAGAGTTGCTCTTCTGGTTTATCAGGCAGTAAAAGAGACCTGTACTGTGTATCCACACAGTCCAATAGATTACAGCTTTTGCTGTGCTGACACACCCTTCCAGTAGTCAAGGATGTCATGCAAGTCCTCCCCCTTGGCAAACTGGACCTTTTTACGCAAGGCGTTTCCAGCTGTTACGTAACACGACTCCTCACGTGGACCCTTTCTGTGGGGACGGAAGCGCTCCCAGATGCGCAAGGTGTTCTCAGTGGAGTACTCTGGACTCGAGGAGTAGCCAGAGTAATTGTGGTGACGTGGAGAGAGCTGAGAGTAGGAAGCAGCGTCTCTCTTGGTGCGTGACAGAGGCTTGAGAAAAGAGACCCTTTGGGCCGGGGAGTCATGAGAGCCCTCGTAGTATAGGGCAGGGACTGAGTGACGATGCTCTGCACAGTGGTAGTCTTGGTGCACCTCCAGGTGTTGCTGAAGGCCCATCCCATCTACAGTACCACCGTCAATGCTACAGCCACCTCCTCCACCACTACCTACTAAAGGGAGCCTCTCCTGGGGCTCACCACACCCCAACGGGCTGCCCTTGTCTGAATAATGGCAGGGATCTGGGCTGCGGGGTTCCGGAACATCTAGGCTGTAAACACGACCCCCTTTTCCACTGGAAGGGCGGCAGTGCCTCTTGGAAGAGGAGACGATGACAGCAGCATCTGCACTCATCTGTCTTTGAATAGGCCTCACTGCAGTAGCTGGGGGTGGTGGACGATATGGTGGGGACACAAAGCCACCACCTGTGATCCCAGGCCTCTCAGACAGAGGAGCAGAGAAGGGAAGAGGAGGTGGGGGAGGGATTTTTGGGGAAGGCAGGACTTGGCATGTATCACTGATACTAGAAGAGATGGGAATCAGTCCTCTGGTCAGGGAGGAGGTAGAGGTAGGTGGGGGTGAGGTGGGACCACTTGCTGTGGTGGAAACAGAAGAAGCTGCAATAGAGTCCAGCTTGAGGGCATCAATACAGTTGTTAATTATCTGGTTGACCTTGTCAACTTCCATCGCAATGGTTGAAATCTCGGACGCTGATCCCCGGCCATCATCATCTGAATCATCACCCAAGTCACTTCCATCATCCCCCCTGAGGTCTTCCTCCCGAACACCATGCATCACAGCTCCATCTCTCCCCCTTTCATCTCCTCCAATAGAGGTCCTAATATCCATATAGTTTCCCTTACTGGCCATGGCCTCAGAGAAAGCAGTTGCCATCTTCTCTACTTGAGGGATGGAGGAAAGACGTGAGGAACTAGTGTTGGCAGAACCATGGCCAAGCATGGCAGAGCTGGACGAGGAGGACATGGGTAGTTTGCCATGGTGATGCTGATGGTGACTCTGCTCGTGGAGTTTCTGGACAGCTGCGGGGTCATTTGCAACTGCTGCTGCCACCTCTGGTCCATATCGCATTTCCAGAATGGTTTTCTTCACACAGATGGATTTTTCTTTCTCTTCATTTCTGCGACGTCTTCGTAAGCAGTAATAGACAAACCCAAGGACAATGAGCATTCCAAAGAGACAGCCAACAATGGTCATGATGTAGTGGGTGGTCGTGGAGGGTGGAGGCATCAAGTCATCTGGATTTGGCGCTCGGGTAGAAAAGTATAAACAAGTGTGGTTGTAGCGCTGAGAGTTGCGTATAGATGCCACACAGAAGGTATAGTTGGTGTTTGCTTTGAGCTTGTTAAGGGTGATCATTTCCTTTTTTTTCTTCAAGTTCATCACATCTGACACAAAGCTCTGATTGTACTGCACCAGGATGTACATTTTGCTGTATGGCTTTGGAATCTGGATCAGAAGGGATGCAGAGGAAAGAGACACATGTTGTAGTTTGATGCTGGGACTAAATGCATTGTCAGATGAGGAGGAAGTTGTGGGCTGATGGTATGGTCCAATGTGCTCAAACATTTCAGGTCCCGCACCCGAAGAATCAGGATCAGGTGGCAGAGATGTAATCACATGAATCAGCACCCCATCCCGGCATACAGAGGAAAGGATGTTGCGAGCACTCCGTCCATGCCCGGCAACAGGACTCAGCAACGGATAGCCAAACAACTCCCGTGGGGTCTCGCACTGAAGTCGATCATAGGTGTGTGTGACATTGTTGAAGGCCTCTAACCAGATGAGGAAACTGTAGAGCTCACATCCGCAGTGGAAAGGGTTTCCTGCAAGCTCACATCCCATGAGCCTGCCCAACCCAGTGAAAGTGGATGGGTCCAGCCGGGCAAGCTTGTTTGATGACAGATCCAGGTTGCTGAGGCTGGGGCACTCCCAGAAAGCATTAGTGGCAATGACTTCTATGAGATTATGCTGCAAGAAAAGACATTGCATCCGTCCCAAACCTCGTAACATGCCTTCTGTCAGGTTGGTTAACTTGTTATATCCAAGTTGCAGGACCTGTAAATTTGCTTGGCTGGCAAAAGCACCATCTTCGATGTACGAGATCTCATTTTTGGTGAGGTTGAGGTCGGTCAGGTTGGTAAAGCGACTCAAGGAAGTGAAAAAAATAGCTTTGATCTTGTTCTCATTAAGCCGCAAGTCATGTACTGTATTGTTGATATGCTGTGGGATTGTTTCGTATGGTGGCTGGTTCTGGCTGCAGATAGCCAACCACACATAACCTTTATCCCCCTCGATCAGCCAGCAGTCACCTCTGACCAATGCTGGTGGGCATAAGAGAAGGAAAAAGGGAAGGAAGAGGAGAGTGGTACAGGAAGGAGAGAGGGCAGTCAACAAACTCTTCATGATTGGAGTGGAGAGGAAGGGGTGTTTTAAAAAATAAAGGGAAACAAGGTTGAATTCTTCTATAAGTTTGTTATTGAGAGTACAGAAAATATCTTTCACATTTGCAAAAAAAGGATCTCCTTTTGGGCTGTCAAAGCTGTTGGCTTGTCATGGTTTCTAACAGAGTCCCCATATTTGCTCATATCCGGTATAGCTGAGTTAGTGCCTGATACATTTTCAAAATTGATCTTTAGTTGAAGGACAGCTGCTGGAGTCTTCACTGATGAATCTGTCAAATGAAACAAAGACAATACATATGAGCTTAATTTAACAGGAAAATATCAAGGTTTCTCAAAATGTAAAAAGAAAAACAATTGATTACACACAACGATATGCACAAATATTTTATTTAATTTTATGTAAAATATAAAACAAAAATATAAAATTTCACAGATTATACAAACACAGATTTTTTTTTAAACAAAATTTTAATTATCACAGTATTATAACAAGCAATTTATAAAATATAACTAAAATTTGAATAGAACACATGTGGTTATTAGTCACTAAAAAACTGATTATGTAGCCACTACAAACATATGAGTCATAAAACACTACACAATAACATTCCCTAATGAATTCTGCATAATAATGGAAGCCAAATCTATGTATGCCTTAAATCAAACATTTAATTGGTCCATATTTTCATGGCTGCCAATGATGAGATGGCACACGAGCTGGTACAAGCAGGCATAAATGCATGAATTTGTGAATGTGCATAGTGGTTGCTGTAAACTCCTGTATAAAATCAGGGGGGAAAAAAACTAAATTAAACCAGGAAAACCCACTGCAATTTGGACTATTTCCAAACAAATCATTCATTAGCTGCAAGAACAAATAGGGCCCTACCCTTGGATTTCATTGTCTTAATCATTAAAATGGTAGCAAATGAGCCATATACTGGCTTTCCAGAATAGGGATCATTTATCTCACCCTGCCACCTGTCTTTCAGGCCTCCATATTGACAGCGAGGGGGGACTGTGATATGACAAACATCATTAATCAACAAGCCATACAAGGTTTCCTGTTTCTGAACAGCATTCCAGGGCCACTGTATGCCAGAGAGGAAAATATCTATAGAAATGGAGGATTAAAAGGCTTTTGCATTGTGCCAGGCGCCATCCTCCTCTGAACACAATGGGAAATGGAACATATTTTAAAGCTGCACAGACTCAGATCTGCTGCTCAATCCAGATGAGTCTTAGCTTTTATTCTTATGTTCTAGCCTTGAGCACCATCAGTAAACACTCAAGAGACAGTTACAAGAATATGTGATTTAATTCTGGGAATTATAACAAAACAACAATCGGACAAAACAACAATCTACAGTGAAATCTAGGTTGTAAAAAAGTTTGCACCAAGTCCTGTAACCATGCTATCACCACTATGAAGACCAAGGTTGTTAAACCAGTCTTTGACACAGATAAAGTTCCCTCTTTTTTCTCCGACTTCTTGCTCTCTCTGTATTTCCTCTTTGTCTTTGCACCCACTGTTTCCCATCATTCTGTTGTATTTATTTTCAGTCTCTCAATTAATCATATAAAAGCTTATTTTGAATTAAAATATTTGCCAATCTAGAATGAAACGTGCCTTGAGAGTTATTAGAGATGCTACCGTTTTTAGATCACTACCATTTCCCACACTGCAAAATATTTATGAAACAAGAACAATGACAATTTTAATGAAACCTGCAACCGAAAAACAGTCCTATCAAAGGCTCCCAGGCAACATTTGCAGTCTGATCATGCCTCTATATCTCGATGCCCCTCCACCTTTTCTCACTTGTTCCTCTCTTTCTCACCCTATATTCCTTCCTCAGCCCACCAGAGATGTGATCTGGTTTGGTGCTCCACATAGTGAGGCCCAAAGGAAGCTTTAATTAGGGCTGGGGCTAAGGAAAGGAGGTGCATCCCAATGAGAGCGCAGTCTGTATGCGTGAAAGAGAGGCTAATATAAATGAAGAATTATAACACAACCCCAGTTGGATAGAAATCGCTTGTTTATTTTGCGACTCAATACCTTTACACCATGAGATATTGATTGATTGCACACAAAGTGTTTGCTCTCCTGCTTTCATTAATTTTGTACAGTCGTCAGAGCAACAGACAGATTGACACCTGATCTAAACTTGGAAAGTGTTCTCGTTAGAAGTGTCAATTACTGATTAATGTCTCTCCAAAACAATTACCTAATTAGTTATGATGATATCTAAATGACATCTATGTACCCAGAGAGGGTCTAAATTTAAACAAAGGTAAGTCAATTTTATATTGACAGTGTTTAAGTTAAGTAAGTCAATTTTTTCATCTTAGTCTTTCCATCTGCCAGCCAATTCTTTTAAGTAAATCCAAACAGGGCCTGAGTGGGAGGTTTGCTTCATGGAAGTGTAAAAAGTCTCATTTCAGATTGGTGTGTGCTATGTGCCATGGTTTCATGTAATACTGCGAGATATACAAACACACAAGAGCCTTTGATAATATATGTACTGTGTAGGCGCAAAACAACACACACCTTGCCATGGTTTCGCTTTGTGTGGTGGTGAGGGCTAAATCTGAAATCCCCAGAGCATACATAAAGCAAGCATACATTACCGACTCGTACTGAGACAAAATAGCAGTCACACTATATGTTTCAGCTGTGTTTAACTTTTCCCAAGGATCAGGTGCAACTATCGTCTTTTTGGTATATGAGAAATGTAGGATAAGAAATAGTAGGAGGAGGAGGAGGAGAGAAGTAAAGAAAACAAGAGCATATTTAAAGATTTGGCAATGGTTTTAGTGTTGGTGGGAGAATATTTCTAGATGACTTCTGAAGGTTAGAGAAGGGGTTTGACACTTGTAACTCTGCTTGAGCCCTGCCTCGTTGCTGCTGACTAGAACAGCACAGAGACCAGGCTGTTATACGGCCCAGGACATCACCATGGTCTCATTGTCTCTACTGACAGGTAACTGGGACAGTGTTGACACTGATGCAAAGGAGCAGGCTGGCAATGCTTTCCCTTCCCTCTAGGAGGAAATGTCAGGCAGTGTGAGGTGAGCCAGTATGAGGCAACGTGAGAAGTTTTGAGAAGTAATATGAGTCGATTTGGAGCAGCGTGAGACGAGTGACATGGTGTGAGGCGGTCTGAAGCAATGTGAGGTGATACGGTATAGTTTTAAGCAATGTGAGGTTGAAGTAACTGAATAAGGATATTTACATGCACTTTCAAGAGTTAGTTTTCGGTCAGACTAAAACAATAATTCATCCTGTAATATAATGTCAAGTAAATGTTTAAGTCAGACTTTTCCAGACAAACAGATCTAGGTAATACATTCGTGGCTCAGAATCCTACAACGTATTGTCATTTAAACTACATTTGGCCTTACTGTAGTGCACTTATTATAGACAGGTGATGCATGAAAAAGAAAAACTGTCCAAACTAGATTTTTAAATATGTGATAAATATGTTCCAACTTATTGCACAACTTCTTTTTTTTTATTTGTAAAAAATATTTTTTTTATGAAATATATTTTATTTAAACCTTTATCTATATACATAATAAGATATTACAAAATGTATCTTTTAAAATATTTTTTGGGGAAAAGGAACCATGGCAAAATACACTACCTTTTAAAGTTTTGAGGTAAGTTGTTTTTAAAGAAATTAATATTTTTAATATACAGCAAGAACAGTGATTTCTATTTCAAATAAATGCTGTTCTTTTGAATCATTAAAGAACCCTGAAAACGTGTCACGGTTTCTATAAAAATAATAAGCAGCACAACTGTTTTCAACATTGGCAATAATCAGAAATGTTTCTTAAGCTGCAAATCAGCAAATTAGCTTGATTTCTGAAGGATCATGAGATACTGAAAACTGTAGTAATGATGCTGAATAAATGACTAAATTTTAAGATTACAATAGTACTGTTTTCACTGTATTTTTGCACAGCCGTGATGAGTATAAGAGACTCTTTACAAAAACATACACATTTTTGATAACACTTTATTTTACAGTGTCATTGTTACATACAGTATGTTACAGGTTACTAGTAATACCAATAAATTATGCATAATTACATGAAACTTACACTAAACCAAACCCTTATTCTCTCTATATAGTTGTTTAGTATTACTCAGTACTTAAATGTATAATTACAGTGTAATAAAAACCCTTTAAAATAAAGTGTAACCAATTTTTTTTTAAACGTTTGAATGGAATTGTATGTTCATGAACATATACTTTTAAAAAATTAATCTAAAAAAAATCTATATTAGGAATGTATTTTTGCACATAAACATATGTTGTGAAACTAATAAAAGGATGTTTGAAGCAATGTGAAGGAGTGTGGCTCGATACAAGCCTGTTTGACGCAATGTGAGGAGATGTGAAGCAGTTTGAGCAGTAGTATGAGGCAGTATGAAGCAATGCGAGGCAGTGTAAGGTGATGTGAAGAGGTCTGAAGCAACATGAGGCAGAGTAACATGATGTGAGACAGTCTGAATCAATCAATGTGAAGCATGTAAGGTGATCTGAGACTATGTATGTGGCTTGATTCATCAGGTTTGCTCGCCTGTGATGAGGCAGAGCTCAGCCAATATAGTTTAACATCTGCAGCAGGAGTAATGCCAAGCCTCTAACAAACCCACAGGGATCATATGTTTGTGTACCACACATCTGCTGCTGCAGCCTCACACAACATAACTGTACTTATTGCAGGGCTTTAGAGATGTCTATACACATGCACAGACTGTTTAATAAGTGGGGATGATTAGAAGTCATTATGTTATTGGCACCTGTATGAGAGAGTAACAATATGTATGAAAAAGTGACTAGTCATGAGGATTAAGTTAATGAAAAAGCTATGCGTGTTTGCACGTGTAGAAACGATTATTATGAGCTGATTATGATTAGTCTGTGCAAGTGTACATGTGTGAGTGGGGTAAGATGTGTCAGTGGGTAGAGACCTGCACTCCTGCGGGATTACCGCGGGACCCAACGTAACAGACTGTGGCGCGGGACAAGATTTGATGGGCGATGTCGGTGCGGGTGGTAAGATACTCATGTGTGTACAGGTTGCAGGAGAATAAAATGATTCGCAGGACTCACTTGAAATAGAAATATCTAAAAATAAATATCTAAAAACAAATAAATTGTTATTCTTCTTTTCACAAAAGCAACAAGAACAACTAAAAACATTAATGTTGTGGGTGGGAGCAGGGAGAAGGCAACATTTATTTTTGCGGCAGCTGGACAGAATTCCGGTGGAGTGGAAAATCCATAGTGGGTACATTTGAAAATGTATTTGCCAGATGTAAAAATATACAATATGAGATACATTTAGAAATATTTTCATAAAAATATTTTAAAATAGGGGGAATGAACTACAAAGCCCATGATTCATGAAGCATTGTGAATGACAAGATTTTAAATGATTTGTCAAAAGACTCACTGTGCAGTATTAAATAAAATATTAAATAAATAAAAACATTTCCCCCAATATATTAGCTGTGGGGTAGTGTGCTAGATGCTTTGGGGAAGGCTGTGCCAGTGGCTCAAATAATAGTAATAATGAGCTTTGCCTTTTAATACAGGAAAAAATGATTACAAATACTATAAAAAAAAATGAACATTAGTGAAATATTATTAGGTGTATTAGTTTTACATCTAATTTCTTCTTGCCTAGAGCACAACTTGAGTAAATGTTTACCCACACTCCCCTAATCTGAGAAAGACAAGATTAGAAGACCCTGAGGCTGACTGCCACCCAGCGACTACAAGTCTTTCAATTAATGCTCATACTTTTCCCAGAGACAAAATGAAGGACAGATTGAGAAACAGCTGAAGAAAGTGAGACCGAGTGAGAAAAGCTGGCCAGCCTCTGATCTGTAAGTGTGGTTCAGACTGTGTGAATGAACTTCATCCTTCCCATGGGGAGTGTTTTTTTCCGGTCAAGACTTAAAGTGCTAACAGGCAACACTCTGGTAAACAAGACACAATCCTTTTCTTCGGCTTTGTCAATGGCACATCTACAACTGAAATGCTCTCTCTCTCTCTTACACACACATATAGTATACACAAGGCCGCCACCCTGCAGTAAGAAGTGAGGCGCAGTGCTGTTCTCCCCAGCAGGGAGGTCTGTACTCCCTTTTCTAATTAGAGCAAATTGATCACTATGCATTGTGATTTCGTCCGGTCCACTGCACAATGTTTAATGTTTGGCCCCTAGGTTTTAGTGCGTGTGTGCGTATACATGTGTGTTCATGAAAGCATGAGTAGTTTCTTTTTGAAATCCTGGCCCACACACATTAGTTTGTCTGCTCTGAGCAAGTGTTCAATCGTGAAAGGATTTATCATTTAAATTGAAGTTGAGGGTGCTCTGTCTGATTCTTTAATTTGAACTTTGCTCAAAAGGAAACTAGCTCAAATAGCATAGCATGGTGTTAGCCACATTGAGGCCATGGGTTTGATTCCCAGGTATTAACTGATAAAAATGTATACTTTAAATACAACATGAGTTTCTTTGGATAAATTTGTCTGCCACAAACATGTAAATTTGATGCCAAACTATAGTGTCATCAAAAAAAAAAAGAAATATATATATATTTTTTTCTCTTCTATAATTAAAGTGCAACAGTAACTGGCCACTTTTTCAGCAGTCTTCTAAGAGTATTTTCCCCTTTCATTTTTCTTCTCCATAGGGATTTAAAAAAAAATCTTCAATATAAAGTTTCAAGCTATAATCCAACAGGTCTATAAATCACTTACAATACTTCTTTTATGATGGAATGAATAACAAGCCCATGAAGGTTTGTGAATGACATGATCAAATAAAAATACGATGGTACAAAATAAAACTACTGATAGGTTTAAAACTGGCCAGTAAACTGGATTTATTTTGATGAAATACTATATAATTTTCAAAAAATGACTATATAATACTATATAATTATACTATATAATTAGTATAAAAGGTTTAGAAATACTAGTATATTAGTAAATAAATACTATATAATTTTCAAAGACTAATAATCAAAACGGTACCACTATAAATAAGCAATAAACAACACCATTTCTTTGGCCATGTCTCATCTTGCCTAGGGCGCCACGAGAGGCCTCTCTGCCACTGGTGCTTCCTCAAAAAAAATAAAAAAATAAAATAAAATATCACACCCCTAGCTGAAATGAGGTAACACATTCTGCATTTGATCATCTGTGACTGCAGTCGACAACCATGGCTAACCAAGCAGACTGATGCCTAACACACACACAAAAACAGTGCGCACAGGCAGCACTGACGCAGCTGAGCAACAAACTATGCCTATCTTCTGCAGAGAGGGGCTGTTCATGGGACGGCTGCCCATTCTGTTGAGACAGCCCCTTCTGTAGAGAGGTTTGGCCTAGCGGGGGAATCCAGACGCCAGGGATCAGACCGGGCCATCACTCACTGCCCCACGGGAGAGAAGGAACTGAGCAGATAACGGAAAGAAATTAGGTCTGCACGTCCCATCATGCCTTGCTAAAGGATGGAGCTGTGTGACCCAGTTCCCAGCGTCTCAGGTGTCCACAGAGAGAGACGAGGAATGTCCCAAATCCGCATTTAACCACACCACGGAGTATTTAACATACATTCCTGCCCTTCACATACACTTGATGACACATATGCTGTTCACTTCTGCCCTGTAACTTCACTGTCTAACACACAGCAAACTGCACTTCACACACTAACTCATGACTGTCAGCTCTTAAACTTTGCATGTTCTGTCTGCAGGGCAGTATTTAACTCTTTTCATGAACTGATATAATCCAGAAACACTGTACTCATATTGAAGTAGTTTGTCTTACATAATTCATCCCACAGGGTGAGACTGACGGCAATTCTTTTTCCACTGTGTGCTGCTACCGAATAACAGCACACATTTAATGGAGATTTCACTAAAAATCCCTGTCTTGAAAGTCATGGCCTAGGAGTCCGGTGCTAATATGGGTGCTGCGGGTTCAACACACATCATTTGCATACAGTTGACCCATCATTTCTCTGTTGTATCTATCCATAAAAGTGGAAGAAGACCAAAAATAAAGTTCAAAAGCAAGTGTTGTTTAGAGTCTGTGTCTGTGGTCTGCCTCAGCAGTCTAACATCGCTCGTCAACGCCAAAGTAATGGAGATGGCCAATCAAATCAAAGAAGGCAGAGAAGCAGTGGATGAACTCCAGTACAATGCTTCAGTTTTAACAGTGAAAGAGTGCAAGGTAAGAAGTAGGTAAACTTTTAATTTTTGACAACTGTTTAACGACAAAAATGTTAAATGAACAACAATAGATTTCAGTCATGGTTCGGAGTGAAAGGATGCATATTTAAAATAAAAATATAATAGTTTAAATGCATTACAATAAATTCTGTTTATTTTATGACTACCAGTCGTATTTTTACTCCACCCTCAAAAAAGAAAAAGAAAAAAAGAAGTCCTCCCTAATGCTCAAGACATGGTTATGGCAACAGTAATTACTTTCAAGTGATTCGTTACAAAAGTGCAAATCAAATATGCAAAACCCAGAAGCTCGAACGTATGTGTGATGCGCTAGAACAGGCCTGTTTGGCCCTGTCCCAAATGGCATACTTCATGTGCATTTTAGGTCTTGTGGATTTACACTGGCTGCCATGTGCAAGTGTCCATTAAGTCCACAAGACGGTATGTGTCCCATTTTGTCATTTAAGGTTTGAGAAGGGTGCTCGCGAGCACGCACTTTGGAGCTGATTTGCGGCCTCGACTTTTGCAGAGCCTGCAAGCCCACGAGCTCCACAGCAGACTCCTATCTGACAGTCAAAGCGGCGTTACGTCACGAAAGTGTGGACTCGAGGATTTCGAGGGCTTAGGGTTCCATTTGGGACCAGCACCTCCTGCATGACACCTGCATGCTAGCTGACATAAAATAAAGGATCGGACTTAGGATAGCCGATACCGATCATGAAAAAAATTGCATAATCGGTCCGATACCAATCCTTGAGTTTGGCTCTAGACATACAAAAAATATAATATCGGTTACTTCAATACTTTTACTCGAGTACTTCTACTTTATTATTCTTGTGAGTTATTTGATCTTTCAGTTATTTACTGTAAGTGGATTTTCATGCTTTTACTGAAGTGATAATTAGGTATACAATGTGAGGAAGGCATTGCTATGACTTGCAATAAATCTAGCTATTGTATCGCAACTGCATTACTTTGCGGCCTGATTATCAGTAATGAGACTTATGTTCATTAAATAAAGAATTAACAACAGTTAATTTACTCTTCATAAACATACTATTGCTGATGTCAGGCATGGAAATCACAGTCTTCAGTAATCTGACTCCAGGCTTTCATTGTCAATACTGATCGCTCTACTGCGTCAAACTGTGCTCATTCCAGCGAATTCTTCCTGTTAATAACAAAAATAACAGATTATTTTGGCTGCATAACACAGCCTTTTCTGTATAAAGAAAAACAAGAAACACATGGAGGGGCTGCTCATGCTGGCAAACTCATCTTCTCACTCTCTCTAATTTTATGTTCCAGCATTTCTATTGTCAGTGTTATGGCAACACAGCAGTGATATCACAAAACTCTGACTGATTGTTCATAAATGAGAAGCTGAACAAATGAAAGGGAGAAAGGCAGAAATTATTCCCTCGACAGTGACGATGATAAGGTATTCTTAATAAGCAGCCCTCTACTTCATAAATTGTTTAAATAGTAATTAGGAGAAACAGATAGTAAAACCTTTAAGCAATGAAAAATAGATTAAGAAACATTAGCAGAAAAAAAAAATCATATAGAATATGGACTTTTATTACAACTACCAATACGTTTTGATACATTACAGAGTGCTGTTTAATCTGTTAAAGGGATAGTTCATGCAACACATTTTTTTTTTTTTTTTTTTTTACTTTTTTGGTCCCAAAAATGACTTTCTTTCATCCATGGAACACAACAGAAGAAATTTTGTACAATGTTCAAGCTGCTCTTTTCCATACAATGAAAATGGAGAAAGATCAGGGACAAGAGTGGTTCCAATTCACTTTCATTTGATGGACAAGAGCAGCTTGGCCAGTCTTTCCACAGAAGAAATTAAATCATATGGGTTTGGAACAAGTAAATTATGGCATTTAGATAAACTATCCCTTTAACTTCTGTAGTTAGCAGAAAACCCATGTGTAAAGTCGACACAGTGAGAAGAACAAGAATACTTCCAGGTATAACCGCTGAGAGCAGCTGCCTGTGCGCATATGCACATTCCACAAGAGTGTACGTGGCGTTTTCTCATAGATATGCTCGTGTTTTTCTGAGGTTGCCTACTATCACGATTTTCTATGTGTGTGTGCTGATATCTATAACTGTGTGTACCTGCGTGGTCGTATTGGCTTGTCTTGTTAGCCATGGAGAGGTATGATGGTATGACAGCAGTCTGAGGCTCTGCAGCAGGAAAGGAAGACTATATGTCACTGTCAGAGAACAGGACAGCCTGGTTACTCTTTGTGCGGCCCTGCCAGCCAAACAACCTATCGATACCATTACAAACCTCACGTCAGAGGCTCTTTATCAGACTAAAAGATCGTAGCATGCATGTTAATGTATCGCACCGTAATGCACCAGTGCACAATGCTGATGCTTTTAAATAGTTCCACATACATGGCACTACATGGATAATTACATATCACATTGCCTTTAAAGGGAGGCTTGTCTTGTAAGTATGCTGTAATTAGAAGAACCTATGTAAAATGTTTCACATAAATTAGCACTTGCATTGATATTAGAACCATGAATTATAAAGCAAAACACAGAGGTCTTGTTCTTTCTCCAAGGCTTATTTTTTATCATTTTCTCAGAAGTCTCAGATGTAGCACAATCTATTTATCCTAGACAGATTTATACTATTAAATGTATTGTATATTACTATAATTAGTCAAATTCATGTCAAAACTCAGTGCATAATTAATTTGCATAGTGTTATTTTAATATTATTTATGTACTATTATAGTACTTATTAATATTAATATTTTGAATTTGCTTTTATTTTTGTATTTTCAGTTTTCATTTTGGTTTAAGTTTTAGTCATTTTGTTGTCATTTACATTTTTGTGATTTGTTTCTATTTTTTTTTTTTTTCAGTTAGTTATTTAAAAACACATCATTTTAAAAGTGTCATCAGAGCTCAGCTGGTGATACTATTTGAACAGAGGAGATCGTTTACAGATTGAGAAGTACTAAAAAGGCACTGATGATAAGGATTTCTGTGTGGCTTCATCCATTTGGGTCATATTGATTCCTAAAAGAGCCCAAAGGCTCATAGCTGATTAAATTCACAGAAAAGTGCTGTGAAAATCTATTATTTTAATAACAGCTCTCTCTCCTGGTGCACTGTTACACATGCTCAAAGTGGACTTAGTCCCTGCAGAAAGGGCCATTTAGACAGACAGGTTAAAAAAGCAATATCTTTTAAAAGTCATAATGTTCGAGAGAATTAATGGAAAGAAGCCGAGAAGTTGTGTGTGAGAGAGAGAGAGAGAGAGAGAGAGAGAGAGAGAGAGAGAGAGAGAGAGAGAGAGAGAGAGAGAGAGAGAGAGAGAGAGAGAGAGAGAGAGAGAGAGATTCCATTATCATTCTTTACGATTATTATTGTTCATTCTTGCTTTTTTCATTATTTACTGTTCTTCAATCTATTGTCTGCAGCTAATCTGTTTCAGCTTCAAAATACAAATTGAATTGTGGGAGAGAGAGAGAGAGAGAGAGAGAGAGAGAGAGAGAGAGAGAGAAAATACTTTGAATGATATGAAAGAAGATAGAATCTCCTCCCATCACCCTTTGCTTCACTAAGTGATTACTGACCAAGAATGCTAATGAGGAATGAAGTGGTGAGTCACCGCACTCCTCTACTGAAGCACACAAATATGAGACAGCACGCACACTCACTAATACACTCACACACTGGGATTGCTGACAGGTTCCATACACTGTTGAAACATTGGGAAAGCAATGAGGAAGTATGTAATTTGTCATGATTCGAGTCTGTTTGGTCGCTTGTACTGCAGTGCGGCCAAACGCAAATATATACAGTATATGTGATTGCAGTAATATTATACCATTCAAAAGTTCGGGGGGTTATTTTAAATTGTAATAATATTTCACAATATTACTAATTTCAGTTTTTATATATATATATAAAAAAAAAGTGTCACATGATCAGTGTCTTCAAAAATCATTCTAATATGATGATTTGCTGCTCAAGTAACATGTATTATTATCAAGGTTGAAAACAGTTGTCCTGCTTAATATTTTTCTCAGCATTCTTTGATGAATATAAAGTTTAAAAGAACTGCATTTATTTGATAAAAGTTTTGTAACAATGTAAACGTCCTCATTGTCACTTTTGATTAATGTATGTAAAATATCCTTGCTGAATAAAAGTAATGATTTCTTTCAGGGCTGCGCGATTATGGCAAAAATCATGATCTTGATTATTTTGGTCATTATTGTACACAATTATTTAACCAAAATTATAAACGCAACACTTTATTTTATTTTTTTTTGCTAGCATTTTTCATGAGCTGAACTTAAAGATCGAAGACTTTTTCTATGTACACAAAAGGCCTATTTCTGTCAAATATTGTTCACAAATCTGTCTAAATCTGTGTTAGTGAGCACTTCTCCTTTGCCGAGATAATCCATCCATCTCACAGGTGTGGCATATCAAGATGCTGATCAGACAGCATGATTATTGCACAGGTGTGCCTTAGGGTGGCCACAATAAAGGGCCACTCTAAAATGTGCAGTCCACTCAAGGGGGTCCCAATACAGTAAAAAAAAACACACAAAAAAAACACGGTTGTTGATTGTGGCCTGTGGAATGTTGGTCCACTCCTTTTCAATGGCTGTGCGAAGTTGCTGCTAATTGCGCATATTGCCAGAACCTGGAACACGCTGTTGTATACGCCGATCCAGAGCATCCCAAACATGCTCAATGGGTGACATGTCCGGTGCTGGCCATGCCAGAACTGGGATGTTTTCAGCTTTCAGGAATTGTGTATAGATCCTTGTAACATGGGGCCGTGCATTATCATGCTGCAACATGAGGTGATGGTCGTGGATGAATGGCACAACAATGGGCCTCAGGATCTCGTCACGGTATCTCTGTGCATTCAAAATGCCGTCAATAAAAATGCACCTGTGTTCATTGTCCATAACATACACCTGCCTGTACCATAACCCCACCACATCCATGGGCCACTCGATCCACAACGTTGACATCAGCAAACCACTCACCCACACAACGCCATACACGCTGTCTGCCATCTGCCCTGTACAGTGAAAACTGGGATTCATCCGTGAAAAGAACACCTCTCCAAAGGGCCAGACACCATCAAATGTGAGCATTTGCCCACTCAAGTCAGTTCCGACGACGAACTGCAGTCAGGTCGAGACCCCGATGAGGACGACGAGTATGCAGATGAGCTTCCCTGAGACGGTTTCTGACAGTTTGAGCAGAAATTCTTTGGTTATGCAAACCGATTGTTGCAACAGTTGTCTGGGGGCCTGGTCTCAGATGATCTTGGAGGTGAAGGTGCTGGATGTGGAGGTCCTGGGCTGGAGTGGTTACATGTGGTCTGCGGTTGTGAGGCCGGTTGGATGTACTGCCAAATTCTCTGAAACGCCTTTGGAGACGGCTTATGGTAAAGAAATGAACATTCAATTCACGGGGAACAGCTCTGGTGGACATTCCTGCAGTCAGCATGAATGAATGTGTTTGGGATGCTCTGGATCGGTGTATACGACAGCGTGTTCCAGGTCCTTCCAATGTCCAGCAACTTCGCACAGCCATTGAAAAGGAGCCTATTGTGGCCAGCCTAAGGCACACCTGTGTAATAATCATGCTGTCTAATCAGCATCTTGATATGCCACACCTGTGAGGTGGATGGATTATCTCGGCAAAGGAGAAGTGCTCACTAACACAGATTTAGACAGATTTGTGAACAATATTTGAGAGAAATAGGCCTTTTGTGTACATAGAAAAAGTCTTAGATCTTTGAGTTCAGCCAATGAAAAACAGGGGCAAAAACAAAAGTGTTGCGTTAATAATTTTGTTCAGTGTAATTAGGAGTGGGCAATATGAATATTTTTTGTTTTAAAATTCCAAAATAGCGCTATGGGCCTATATATAGAGTACATTTTGCTGGAAATAAGGTTGCTATAATATCACAATTTTAAATACCAGTGAATCACAATTCTTGATTCCAATTTCAACACCACAGCTAATACTAGACTACCTAATGTATGTAAAAAAAAGTCCTCGAACAATTATTGAAGAAAACAAAAGAATAAAAAAAATCTATAAAAACAAAGAAAATAGGACAAATATAGAAAAAAAGATACAAATGAAATAAACAACGCTTTAAGTTTTTTATGAAAGTCAATAACAGTGAAGTATTCAGGCACACACCTCAAATTATGCACTAATTCTATGCTATATGGTCAACCGTAGTGTATGAACTTTAAAAGGTTATTTTGAACTTGAATTTATTGATTATCATTAATGGCTGCTCTGCCGTAGAAATGAAGCATAATCAAATTATTTGTCTCTGGAACATAATCTAGGTGTAAAATCCAGTTTTTAACACCTCCTACATTTCTTTCTCTCTGCATCGGCATCTTGAGAGCCCCCTTTCTATTCTTCCCATGTCTTCATCCATTTCCCCTCTTCCATTCTTTCTCTCCTCTCTACCCCTTGAGGCACACGGCATTCTCTTATAATGATGCCTCTTCTTAATTCTCTGTTCCGTGGTGCATTAGAAAGGCACTGTTCCAGAGGGAGAGCTGAGAGATGTGCTCTGACTTTGATAGATTGTCGGCTATTAGTGGGTGGGTCCCAGCATGCTATCCGCCTCCATGACACGCAAACACACACACACACACACACACACACACACACACACACACACACACACACACACACACACACACACACACACACACACACACACACACACACACACACACACACACACACACGCTGCTACCTGCCACGGAGGACCAAGCCAAAAGCACACAAGCACAGTGGGGGAATACCTCACTAATCTGTCTGCCACGCATCCCTATCCAACTGAGTGTGCACTGAGTGAATATACACTGAGACTGATAGCAAAGCACAATGACTAACGGCCTATTGAAAATGACATTCACTGATGGAAAAAGAGCATGCCATAACTGAAACCAAACACTCACTTTGCTATGCCAAGTGAGCAATGATGTTCTGACTGATTTATTTGGTTATTTTGGTCCTTCAAATTCAATATTTAAGGGAGTATACACAGACAACATTACTGCAAAACATTTTTTTTTTTTTTATCAGGACCCTGACTTATTACAGTAACTTCCAAATGGACATGAGTTGGAATTATTATTTTATGATGCATTAAATTTTATCATGAGAAGAAACACAGAGTGACATGAGAGACAAGAAACACAGGAAGTCAATTACTTGGGATGACGGTCAGCTATACAGTCATTGTGCAAGAGATTATGTACAGTCAGAAGAATAGCACCACTAAAGAATAGCATTATATATATATATATATATATATATATAATGCTATTCTTTTGAACTTTCTATTCAACAAAGAATCCTGAAAAAAATCCATCACAGGAATAAATTAACATTGTAAATATAGTTATTTTAAATTGTAAAATATTTTACTATTTTAAAATTTATATTGAATTGAATTTCTGATCAAATAATTTCATCCTTGGTCAGCATAAGAGACCTCTTTGAAAAACAGTAAAAAAAAGAACAACAAAAAAACATTCTTACTGACACCAAACTTTTGAACAGAAATGTATTTGAAAAAGTTAAAGTTACTTGTGAAGGGGTAACCCATACTTGGAATTTGTCAGAAAGCATTTAACCCATCCAAGCACACACATTAGGACACACACACTGGGCAGACATTTTTTCTGTGGCACCCATGGAGCGATTGAGGGTTGCGATTGAGCCTTGCTCAAGGGAAACTCAGTAATTTCCTGCCGGTATTGAGAATTGAACCCACAACCTCCGGGTTACCAGTCTGACTCTCTAACCATTAGGCTACAACTGCCCCAAAAACTGACAACAAAATGATGTGATTGACCAAAGTAAAATTAAAGTAAAAGACAGAACGAACATAAGAGTTAAAGGAGAAATAAATATTTTTGGGGCAGATTGGCCTCTGAAGAGAATGAGAGAGAATGAGGGAGGTTGATTTAAACAGACAGAGTATGTGAGAACGATGAAAAGAATGATTAAAAGAGAGAGAGGTTGAGATTTGTGAATGTGTGTGGGTGGGAGATGAGAAGTCTATAAACTGTATTTTCTGTCTGACTGGAGATGACAGAAAGGGAAATGCTCCTTACTACCCTGAGGCCACACTCACCAACCAGAGCGACACAGCCGAGGTCAAACTTATTGACAGCTATATCGGACCAGTGGGAAACCTGAACACTGATATAGGAAAGAGAACAACTTCAGCAGAAGACAGCACGAAATATATAGGGTTTGTGACAGACTCAGACTTAAGTTTGTCAGGCCAGGTACCCCCATGGACCACAGCAGGGACCCTCTGATCAGAATAGTGTGTGTATTTAAAATAAAAAAATAAAATAAAAAAATGCATTTAATAAAAAAAAATAATAAAAAAAAATAAAAAAAATAAAAAAACTGGGCATTGTTATATCGATCTGCGTTATTTTGGGATAGTTAAAAATGTGCCCGATTATTTTGAGTTTAAAAGAGCATGAGCACAGTCGACACTTTGAATTTGCACGTATAAGGATATTGCGTCAGGAGCTGACTAGCAAAATGCTTAAAGCTGCCGTCGGCAACATTTTTTTGATCATATTCAGTGTAATCGACACTATAATCCGACAGAACAACATAAATAAGGTGGTTTTAGAAAAAACCCGAGCTTCTAACTCCACCTGGAGCGTGTTATTTGTTTTGCAAAAATCCAGCGCTCCCGCTTCATCAGGTCCAATCAGCGCAGGGGGGTGTGAGATCTGACTGTCAATCACAGGTCGTGCACACGCCACAGATCTCCCCTCACTCGCGCACGTTAATATCACATGCACACGCCACGCCTGAAGTTCGCCTGGAGATTGCATGAAGCGTGATGGCGGAGAGAAAATCTACGAACAAGCTTCCAATTCCTCGGTTATTGCTATCTATGGATAGATTAGCCAGGGCAGCCTATCTCCGAGTCCATGGTGTTGATAGATGCTGAAGAGACGGACGCATTCACAGAAAATCAGGTACACACGCACAGTGACGCACTGACGAGCACGACCTCGATGGGAGGGTGCTCGCTGGTAGTGGGGAGGGGCATGAGAGTTGTAAACATTCAAAATTTTGGCTAATCGACCCAATCTGCCAGACTTGCCGACGGCAGCTTTAAAGGTAGGGTAGGTAATCCTGTTCAGAAACACTTTTTTTTATACTGGGTGAAATGGTCCTTCCATCCTGATAGTAGTCAATACATTATGTGTTTAGAAAAAGGAATGAAAAAAATCAGACCTCTGTAGCAGCTGCAGGACAGTAAAAACTCTGACCAATCACTGCCATTCGGTGCGAATGTAAAGAACCAATCAGATGCCTTCATGTCTCGTGCCCGAGCCCCACTGCGCGCGCTGCCCTGCGTGCACTCATCACATGTCACCGTTCCCGGAAATATTCAGCTCAAAGCACCTGCATATGCAGTCAGCGAAGGCAAACAAGGCAAAAACTACTTCCTCGGACCCTGCCCGCGCTCTTGAACGACCTCCTCTGCTTCGCCCTCGACCCCGGACCTGTCCTCGAACCGACGATGCGGTACTTGTCTCCAGACTCGGAGTGTACGTTAGTCTTCATTAGAGTCAACAATGTTTTCATCATGGAAACTCTTACATGCAAAACACCGTATATGTTATGAATCTTACACGAAATTCATCTTCATCACAGTGTAACTGATGGTAATGGAAAAACGTGTATCAATGCAACCTGTTTTTAGTTTTGCCTTATAAATATAGCTCGTTACCGAATCAAACTTTACCATTATCGATATGCTAGCTTGATAGTGAGTACTAAAAGAAATCTTATTTGTTTATATTCATAGTGATAAAGTTAGGTATTTTATTACATGTGATTCTGACATGATGTCACTGTATGTACTGCGCTCCTTCCTCTCCACTCGTCTCAGGTAATAAATGCGTCTTGTTCCAGCCTGAGCGTTCATGTGTTTTGGGGGCGTGGCTTTGGAAGGAGCTCAGAAGGGAGGGGGTGGAGTGAATGGAAATAATGAGCTGTGTTTATTGCAGATTAAAAGGTCTACAGTCACTCGATTTTTATATTTTCTTTTTCAGAGTACTTACATTTTAATTATGTATTGGTATATAAAGACAGTTTAAACAAATTTGGAATGTTTTTTTTTTAGAAAAAGGATTACCTACCCTACCTTTAAGTAAAAGTTTGTTTTCAAAGTCAATGAGAAAACACACTGTCTGTATATATTTTAAATTCTGCTTTACTTCACTGTCCTTAAAAGGCATTTTGTTATGCAATAATAATAAAAAAAATTTTTTTTTTTTATTATATAATAATAATACATTTTATTTAAATTGCGCCTTTCAATAACTCAAGGACACATTACATAATATTGACAAATAACACAAATAATACTCCAACATAAATGTTGCCTATAGCCTCCAAATGTCTGCAACCAGCCCTGCATTAACACTATACTGTTAAAAAATTTGGGGTAATGAATCATTTTATTTAGCAAGACTGCATTCAATTGAAAAGAGTAACAATATTAATATTAATATATATAAACATATCTATTTCAAAGAAAGGATGTTCTTTTGAACTTTCTATTCATGAAATAATCCTAATAAATATGTATCACGATTTCCACAAAAATATTTAGCAGCAAAATATTAAACACAGTTGGCAGACCCCCTGAGGACCCATAGGGATTTGCGGACCCACTGTTTTAAAAGACTTTGAGTAAACTGTGTTTATTATTCATACCTTCTTTTTTAGTGGAGAAAGCTTCACGTTTGATTGGACAGACCTTCTAAACATAGCACACAGAAATACTGTGTGTGTAAATGCGTCTGCAGCATATCTGAGCCGAAAGCCCAGTGAGCTGAACTTGAGCTTGATTCAGAGTGCATGAAAACAGCTTGCCGCGTGTGTCTGCTTTGCACTCTCATATCATTGAATTGTTTTGTCTCTTTTATTCAGGGGTGATGGTAGAAAACCTGCTAATAAACTAGGGCACTGATTGTCTTCAGGCATAGAGGAGAAAACGAAGAAAAGAGAGCACAGACAGAGCGGGGAAGAAAGAAAGGGAGACAGAACAGAGAAACTGAAACAAGATAATATAATGTACAGTTTATTAAAGGAAGGCTTTAGTGAGACATCAAACATAAGAAACTGTTCCTTGCATTTCTACTGACTAAATGTCAGAGATTATACTTTAACACAGATTTTTAATTAACCACAATCATCTACAGTCATTCCCAAATCCATCAGTTGCTTTCCTTATTATTAAACATGTCCAAAACAGCACATTTAAAATCACTTTAGTTAAATAACGGTCATCCATTGTTCTTACTGGCTTTGACAGAAAACAAAGCTGTGTTTCCATTTTAATTGTTGCTTATAAGATTGTACAATATGAGTAAAAGCCAAGGCACAAAAGTGTGCTTAATTTTTTTGAATGTGCACTTGTAGTGTACTTCAAATCCTAAAAGCAGTGTACTTCAAATCAGCATGTTTTACAAGACACTCTACTTCAAAATGTCATTCCTTCATGCATCTTTGTAATTGTTTGTGAAATTTAATACCAATTTCTAAGTGAAAATTGTATCTACATCAAATTATTTTCAGTGAAGTTCACTTGTTTTGGTGTGTTGACATGCTAAGCACATGTAAATACATTTATTATAATTTTAACTGTAGCGTGTTACTCAATATTACATTTTGTTAATATATTTTAAATGTATTAAATTTCAACTTCATAACAAATGTGTTATTACAAATATATTTAAATACATGATTTACAAGTTTCAATAGAACTGACATTAAAATATATTTTAGTTTATCATAAATGCATGTCAGTACATTCTGCAGTTCACTTTAACCGTATTTTAAAAACATTAGAAAAATTATATATAAAGATGCAATGAAGTCCTACTTGGGTCAAAAAGGCAGACTGTAGTTCAAATAAGTGCATTTAATATTGCACAAGGGGTAAGATGTATATCTTATGACTTCATGATTGACAGACTTTTGGGTGTTTTACATCAAAATTGGTGTCATGTTTGTGTGCAATCCTTATTGACATGCAAACCTGAAATGGTATTGGCAAACCTAAGCAAGCCCCTGTGCTAATGATGACAAGTTGTCAGAATGTCTGGGGTTTGTGGCTAGATGGAAAGAGGCAAGTAAGATCAAAACATGAAGTGAACGCTAACTAACAAGATATTTATGTTTCAAATCAAACACGCTAGTATCAACAGTTTAACTGAACATCTTACACACACACACACACACGAAGCTCTGCTCTTATTAGTTCTTTATTAGTCCTTTAAGGGTACATTAAGGTAGAATAGCAATAGATAAGAAACACAGGTGTACCTTTGAGAGCTACAATCTTTTCAGGTGTTACACCCCTAAAGGTAAATTTTTTGCATATACTGTATATATATATGCAATAATTTCACATATATGTGCAAAATTTTTACCTTTAATAATAATAATAATAAATTGAATTTTTATAGCGCTTTTCTCTAACTCAAAGTCGCTTTACAGGGCAGAAAAAATGGATAGGCAGAGGTGAAGAGATGGGTCTTGAGGCGGGACTGAAAGATGGTAAGGGACTCAGAGGTGCGGATCTCAAGGGGAAGGGAGTTCCAGAGCCTTGGAGCTGCCCTCGAGAAAGCTCTGTCCCCGAAACTGGAGAGTTTGGACTTGGGGATGGATAGGAGACCGGCTGAGGTGGATCTGAGGGACCGTGAGGGTTGGTAGGGGGAGAGGAGGTCAGTGAGGTATGAAGGGGCCAGGTGGTGGATGGCTTTGTAGGTAAGAACCAGAATTTTGTATTTGATCCGGTGGGAAATGGGAAGCCAGTGCAGTTGTTTTAAAACTGGAGTGATGTGGTGCCAGGATTTGGAGCGGGTGATGAGTCGGGCGGCTGCGTTTTGGACCAGTTGTAGTCTTCTTATGTAAGTTGAGCTTATACCAAGAAGTAGTGAGTTGCAGTAGTCCAGTCGTGAGGAGATGAAGGCGTGAATGAGTCTTTCAGCAGCAGGGGGTGTGAGTGAGGGTCTGATTTTAGCAACATTGCGGAGGTGAAAGAAGGATGTTTTAATGACCTGACGGATGTGGGGCTCAAGGGAGAGGGTTGAATCAAAAATCACGCCAAGGTTGCGTGCCTGGGGAGATGGGGAGACAATGGTGCCGTCGATGGTGAGAATGGGGTTATTGGTTTTGCAGAGTGTGGATTTGGAGCCAATGACGAGGAATTCTGTTTTATTGCTGTTGAGTTTGAGGAAGTTCTGTTGCATCCAGATTTTAGTAGCTGACAGACAGGAGTTGATGTGGGAGAGGGGAGGATTGTGGGGGGACTTTGTGCTGAGGTAGATCTGGGTGTCATAGGCATAACAGTGGTAATTCAGGTTGAAATGGCGAAATATCTGACCAAGGGGAAGGATGTAGATGATGAAGAGGAGGGGGCCGAGTACGGAGCCTTGGGGAACGCCTTGGGTGACTGAGGCTGTGGCAGAGGTGTGGTTATGGAGAGAGATGAAGTGGGATCTGTTGCAGAGGTAGGAACGTAGCCAGCTGAGTGCAGTACCTTCGATACCGAGGTTTTTAAGTCTGGTGAGCAGAGTGTTATGGCACACAGTATCGAAGGCTGCACTCAGGTCGAGAAGGATAAGAATGTTGAGGGAACCAGTGTCAGCAGAGGTGAGGAGGTCATTGAGGACTTTGAGGAGAGCAGTTCCCTTTCAAGGGAACTCCCGTTGCGTGGAAAAGCTGACGCTATGGGAACGCTTTGCGTGATGACGTCTTGAAGCACATGTAAAATCAGTCCAATGGTGTGGCGGAACGTCAGAGGCGGGTGACGTCACGTACCAGGAAGCTATAAAAGCCGGCCCGAAACAGAAAACGAAAGCTTTCTGAGTCTTCAGTTGCGCTCTGTGTTGAATCTGTCCTTGTTATTTGGTGTTGTCTGTCTATATTATATATATATATTCAGTATGGCGAGCAAGCAGCAGTTTAGAGTGTGTGTCCATCCCTGCCCGCGTTATTTAACGGGAGGTGATACTCACACTCTTTGTGTTGTTTGTTTGGGTGAGGAGCATGCCCAGTCAGCACTCGAGGGTGGTGACTGTGTGCATTGCGACGCGCTTCCATTGCGCACGCTCCGATCCCGCTTGGCTCGGTTCAATCCCGATCGCGTTCCCCAGGGCTCGGGTCCCGCCGCGGCTGAGGCTCGGCGGCGATCTCAGACCTGGGGTTCGCAAATGGATCTGTCAGTGGATGTTGAGACGGGCTCTGCCTTATCTCAGCATCAATCTGACAGATCCAGTGCCTCTCATCAGGGTGTGGAAGCACGCATTGCGGTTTCTTCCCCCCCGATAGAGGCACCAATACTGCAACTGTCCAGCTCTGAGGAGTTGGATGTTGTGAGTATTGAAGCTGAGTCTGAGGATTCGCCACCTCAGTCTCATGCGTTTGAGGAACTGCTCGATGTTATTACTAGAGCAGTTGACAGACTATCTATTGAGTGGCCAGAGGATAGGCAGGACGTTCGTTCGAAAAGTAAGCTCGACGAACGCTTCCTGCCATCTCGTACACAGCCTCAGCGAAGAAGCCTTCCGTTTTTCCCCGATCTCCACACCGAGGTGTCGAAATCGTGGGGAAAACCGGTTTCATACAGAGTGTATGCACCACAAACATCCCACTATTCTTCCATTCACAAATATAAAGAATATGGTTATGGGGAGATGCCGAAGGTGGAGGAGACGCTTGCGAGCTATCTCTCTCCAGCAACGGCATCTTCCCTGAAAGCTCCTTCACTTCCCTCTAAGCCAGTAAAATTCACATCATCTCTGGTTCATAAATCGTATGCAGCCGCTGGTCAAGCTGCAGCGTGTCTGCATACGATGTCTATTATGCAAGCCTATCAGGCAGAATTATTGGGGGATTTAGAGGAGGGCGGGGGAATTGGTCCTGACACAGTGGCTGAACTACGCAGAGCCACAGATCTGTCTCTCAGGGCCACCAAGGAGACCGCTAAATCAATCGGGCGGTCTATGGCAGCCCTGGTGGCCACTGAGAGGCATCTGTGGCTCAATTTGAGCGATATAAAAGAGAAAGAAAAGCACGTTCTCTTAGATGCTCCGGTTTCCACTGTTGGTTTATTTGGTGATGCAGTAAACAGTGCGGTAGCTAAATCTCAGGAAGCTGCTAAACAGGCAGCTGCATTACAAAAACTTCTCCCCCGCCGTTCTTTCATTGAGGCTGCTGAGCGGGAGCAGCCTCACTCCTCTAAAAAGAGCGCTGAACATCGTGCCACTCAAAAACAGAGTGTGTCCTCTCGTGCTCCCCCACAAAAATCTCGGGGACACGGAGGGCGCTCTCAAACCCAGCAGTCTTCGAGGGGTAAAACGGATCTGCGGACCGTTATTACCGCCAAGAAGGCTGCTGGGAAAAAGTCCTGATGTCTGAGGGCTCAGGACAAATGAGGGTAGTCCCCCCGAAGCAGAGCGGTTAACACCTCTTTTCACGGTGCCCGTCTCTCTTCGGTGCCCTCAGGGGACCGTTCTGCCAACCCTGCCACCTCTGGTGTTACAGGGCGCAGCGGTCTCCGGCGAGCACATATCTCAAGGTCCACCCGGAAACGTAGTGGCCTCGGGATGCCTGCCCCCTCTGAGGAGGGTGCTAGAGCAGTCTGTTTGGTCGTTCCCGGCCGGTGCGCCGTTACAGGGCGACGAACCGACTACTCAACAGCAGGAGAAAAATACGGTGCCGTCTCTCTTCGGTGCCCTCAGGGGACCGTTCTGCCAACCCTGCCGCCTCCGGTGTTACAGGGCGCAGCGGTCTCCGGCGAGCACATATCTCAAGGTCCACCCGGAAACGTAGTGGCCTCGGGATGCCCGCCCCCTCTGAGGAGGGTGCTGGAGCAGTCTGTTTGGTCGTTCCCTGCCGGTGCGCCGTTACAGGGCGACGAACCGACTACTCAACAGCAACAAAATCCAGAAACCAGTCTCGAGAGACTGGTACCTCTAGTAGAATCTTTGACAGCGTGGAAGCTACTGTCAAATGTTTCTCGTTGGGTCCTGCAGACCGTGGAAAAAGGGTATTAGATACAATTCTATTAACGCCCACCGCGGTTTATGGGGGTCCTGCCCACAGTGGTGGGCCCCGAGCAGGTTCTGGTTATGGAACAGGAAGTAAACACTCTGTTAGAGAAAGGGGCCATAGAATATGTACCCCCCTCCAACAGGGAAACCGGGTTTTACAACCGGTACTTCATAGTTCCAAAAAAGGACGGGGGATTGCGTCCCATTTTAGATCTTCGAGTTCTGTACGAGTACATGCAGCTCAAGTTCAAAATGTTAACCTTGAGACAAATCGTGCCACAGATCAGGTCCGAGGACTGGTTTGTCACGATAGACCTCAAGGACGCATATTTCCATCCGTCCGTGTCATTGGAAGTTCCTGAGGTTTGCTTTCGGGGGCAAAGCATACCAATATCGAGTTCTTCCATTCGGCCTAGCTTTATCACCCCGCACTTTCACCAAATGCGTGGATGCAGCTCTGGCGCCTCTGCGCCTCCGGGGTATTCGCATCACGAACTACATCGACGATTGGTTGATTTTAGCTCAGTCGCATTAGATGGCGGTTCAACATCGAGATGTTGTTCTCGCCCATATGAAAGAGTTGGGGTTACGGCTGAACGCCAAGAAGAGTGTGCTTTCTCCATTTTAGAGGACCACTTTTTTAGGCGTGGTTTGGGATTCAGTGTCGATGCAGGCGCGCCTGTCATCGCCACGCTTCGATTCCATCCTGGCAGCTGTGAGAAGTGTAAAGCTAGGCCAGCTACTCACTGTCAAACAGTTCCAGAGACTGTTGGGTCTCATGGCAGCAGCTTCCAACGGGATACCTTTTGGACTGCTGCACATGAGGCCCCTGCAGTGGTGGCTCAGGACCAGAGGGTTTTTCCCCGAGGGGCAACCCATTTCGCACAATCAAGGTCACGCGGTGATGCCTACGTGCCTTGGTTATGTGGAAGAAACCTTGGTTCCTGTCCCAGGGCCCAGTGCTGGGAGCTCCTTGTCGTCGCAAACTGCTAACGACGGATGCTTCCCTCACGGGTTGGGGAGCGATCCTGAGGGTCGCTCATCTCAAGGTCTGTGGGAAGACCATCATCGTTCCTGGCATTCTATAGCCTAGAGATGTTAGCTGTCTTCCGGGCTCTGAGGAGCTTTATCACAGGTCTCAGGGGACACCATGTGTAGTACATACGGACAACACGTCGGTAGTCGCCTATATCAAGGGGGTTTGCGCTGGCATGCCATATCCTCTTGTGGTCCCAGGGGAAGTTGCTGTCACTCAAGGCAGCCTACATCCCCGGGGTCCAGAATATAGGAGCAGACACTCTGTCGAGACAGGGGCCGAGGCCCGGGGAATGGTGGCTCCACCCCCGAGGTGGTGGAGCTGATATGGAAATTATAAGTGGATCTGTTTGCGTCTCGAGAGACGTCTCACTGTCCACTTTGGTTCTCCTTCACGCATCCAGCTCCTCTGGGACTGGATGCTATGGTACAGACGTGGCCGAGGCTACGTCTGTACGCCTTTCCCCCAGTTGCTCTGCTCCCGGGAGTTCTGGAAAGAGTTCGCAGGGACCGGGTTTGCCTGCTTTTTATAGCCCCGCGCTGGCCGGGCAGAGTATGGTTTCCCGATCTTGTGTCCCTCCTCGACGGGCATCCTCTGGAGTTACCCGTCAGGAGGGACCTTCTGTCCCAGGCAGAGGGCTCGATATTTCACCCTCGGCCAGAACTGTGGAACCTGTGGGCTTGGCCTCTGAGGGGGCCCAGCTCATAGAGTCAGGTCTCTCAACCGAGGTTGTTGAGACCATTCTACAGTCCAGAGCTCCCTCCACGAGGAAACTTTATGCCCTGAAGTGGAGAGTATTCACTTCTTGGTGTAGTGACCGTCGGTTGGACCCAGTCCACTGCCCAATTGGTACAGTGCTGGAGTTCCTGCAGGAACGGTTCACTGCAGGTCTGACCCCGTCCACTTTAAAGGTCTATGTGGCGGCCATAGGTGCTTACCACAGTCCTTTGGGTGGAATGTCTGTGGGGAAAGACCCCTTGGTATCTTGTTTCCTTCGTGGCACTTGGAGGTCCTCCTCCCTTTCGAAATCGGACCAGGAGGCGAATAATTTGCTTTGCCCTGTTCGGGCGTTAGACGCGTATGTCCACAGAGCTGCCCTGTGGCGTAAAAGTGACTTTTGCTCCCCTAACAAGGGAGGTCCAGTGTCTAAGCAAAGGATGAGCAAGTGGGTGGTTGAGACTATCTCACTGGCTTATGAGGCGGCTGGACAGCCTTCTCCTTTGGCTGTCCGGTCGCTCTCTACTAGGAGTATGGCGGCCTCTAAGGCCCTTATATCAGGAGTATCGTTACAGGACGTCTGTGATGCGGCAGGCTGGTCCTCACCGCACACCTTCGTCAGGTTCTACTCTCTGGATTTAGACTCTACTCTAGGGTCTCATGTTTTGTCTTCTTAGTGCTGCTCACATGATTACACACAGGACAGACATTTGTAGCTATGGAGGCGTTGGTATAGACGTTCCCATAGCGTCAGCTTTTCGACGCAACGGGAGTTCCCTTGAAAGGGAACGCCTCGGTTACGACTGTAACCTCGGTTCCCTGAAGAGGGAACGAGCGTTGCGTCGCCTTGCCATATCTCCTTCATGCCTGTCAGCGCGACTTCAGACTTTACGAAGCTTTCGTTTTCTGTTTCGGGCCGGCTTTTATAGCTTCCTGGTACGTGACGTCACCCGCCTCTGACGTTCCGCCACACCATTGGACTGATTTTACATGTGCTTCAAGACGTCATCACGCAAAGCGTTCCCATAGCGTCAGCTTTTCGACGCAACGCTCGTTCCCTCTTCAGGGAACTGAGGTTACAGTCGTAACCGAGGCGTTTCTGTACTGTGGAGGGGACGAAAACCAGATTGGAGGGGTTCATATTGATTATTGGCATGAAGATGGGTTTGTAGTTGTGAGGCGACTATGCGTTCCAGGGTTTTAGACAGAAAGGGGAGGTTGGATATTGGGCGGTAGTTGTTGAGTGAAGAGGGATCCAGACCAGGTTTCTTGAGGATTGGGGTGACAGCAGCAGTTTTGAAAGCAGAGGGGACAGATCCAAGGGACAGTGAGGAGTTGAAGAGGTTAGTGAGGTAAGGGCAAAGGACAGGGAGGCAGGACTTTAGGAGTGGAGTAGGGAGGTAGTCAAGTGAGCATGTAGTAGGTTTGGAGAAGCTGATGAGTTTGTAGATTTCAGGAGTGGTGACCAAGTTAAACCTTTAGGGGTGTAACACCTGAAAAGATTGTAGCTCTCAAAGGTACACCTGTGTTTTACATATACATATACATACATATACATACATATATATATATATATATATATATATATATATATATATATATATATATATATATAAATAATGTTTTTCTGATAGTGTGCAGGACTGTGAACCAAAATGCCTGACACTCTCCAAACTTCAGTGGCCGGTTGCACAAACGGATAAGTCTAGCCTTACAAGTTAGTTATCCATTTTTTTCTTTAAGACTGTTCATAAAGTCAGATAGCCTACATAAAAACGTAGATTGGTCTAATTTAATACTAAAAAGTAAGACAGATTACCCCTAACTAACTGCTAGTAGCTCATATTACTAGTTCTCAAGACAGAGTCTTAACAAAATGGCTATGTTTACGCAACTGGCCCCAGGTCAGGTACAGTGCACAAAAAGTTAGAATTTCGGTCTCTCATCAAAGTAGGCCAGTGAAGAATGTGTCAGGAAGAGGACAGGAAAGGAGGACAGTGTAAAAAGGGAACATAAAAGGGAAAAGAAGGGAGACTGTAAGAGTAAGAGCTATAAGAAGAAAAGAGAGCAGAGCAGATGAGTAATGAGTAACACGACTGATGCCATTCAGCACAAGCAATGACAGGCCTCTCTGATCAGGATGTTGGGATTGTGCGCAAGCAGTCATGAGCTGAATGAATTACAGAAAATCATGCCTAGATTGGCCTAGAAAAAGATCATTCTCTGAGGTAATTTCTGATGACTACTGTAAAGCAAACAGCAATTTTTCCGTTGTCCTGATTTGTCCTGATGAGAGCTATTAGTATTAGATGACACTCTCGTCACTTTTGTAACAAATTCTAGAAGTCACTCTGGTGCCTTAATCAAGTTGTTTCAAGGGATTCCATCACTTCACCCAAGGCTAAACTTTAAAATTTTAAAATGAATGAATCTTCTGTCATTATTTAATCATAAATCATTTAATTTTTTTTGTTTGCCGTAGGACACAAAATATTTTCTTAATATTTAAGCTGCAGCTAAAAGACAAAAGCACTATAAAATGTTATAAAATGATCTATATTCCAAGTTTTTAGAAGTCATACAAGAATTCTTTGTGAAAAAACAGCCTTATCTCATGAAATGCATCTCTATAGCACGCATTGTATTTATCATGCAATTTATACTAGAAAATTAGTTTTTACATGCATATGATACGCACTTTATGGCGTGTAATACGCACGTACCCCACACCACTAATCCTAACCAAGGGGTTTACAGTGCGTATCATATGCATGTAAAAACTACTTTTCGTGTATAAATTGCACGATAAATACAATACGTGCTATAAAGACACATTTCATGAGATCGGGTTGGAGAAAAAGATCCCCATCTTGCGCCAAGAAGCATTATTATGACAAGTTTGATATCAGTTACTTAAAATATCTATACAATAGTACATAACAAATGTAGGTTTACAAATATATTTATAATATAAATATAAGCATAACAATATCCAACATGCATAATGATATCCAAATATTGAAGAATGTGATGAAATCCTCCTAAATGACATAAGAACCATGTGATGGTACAGTGATATTTCTCCAAATAAGACTGCATGAGTGAGCGAATACCCTACTTAACTTCCTGTTCATTGGCTGAGATTTTTACTGTTGTCATTCATGCACATTTTACACGTTGAGTGAAAAGGTCAAGGTGGATTTGTCATCTTCTGAGACAGGCAGCTGCAAAATAATAGCAGGGTCATGTTAGACATCAGGGTCAGCTTAGCAAATGTGCTTTCCTGAGAGACAGCCAAACCCCACTCATCTACTCTGTCTGCCCTTATCGTGAGCTGCCGTATGAGCCGCACACCCCCATAATCAACAATATCTGCAATAAAACCTGCAGAGCTACTGCTACACACACCCTGACATTAACGTACAGTCCCCAGGAATCAGTCTAATGCCCAACATGAGAGTTTAAATGACTTTGTGAGAAGACCATGGCTGGTCATGTGCATTGAGTTTGTCATGATTGAGGTGAGGGATGAAGCGAGACCTTTTCAGAGAGTGCAAATGGCTCCATACTTTCTGTCTTGGATCAGGTCGCAAAACATATAAAGCCTTAGAGGTAATGCATTGTACTGAGATTGCTTTGCTACAGGGTCTGACACTGCGGGTGCGGTTACTCATAAACAAACAAATTAAGCAAACAGACATGCACATGCACTCACTCGGTCACAAACATCTTATTCCACTAGTAACACAGAGTCTATGTTTCTGTGAAAGTTAGATGGTGTTAAATAAAGATCATGACTTAGTTTACTTGTGCTGCTTTTCAAATGTATAGATTTTATTGCTCTTGTTCCATTGTTGCTTGTAAATGAAAAGCATGTTTGAGATGAAATATGAGCCGTGATCCGTGATGAAAATAAAGAAAAGAAAATCAATTTAAGTACCAATCGAACAGAATATTTTATTTCCAGCAAGCAGATATTTGATCAAATTCTACAAAAAGTATGAAAATCATTGCATATGAGAGGTCCTCACTAATACCTATTGAACTGTGTGTGGGTCAGATGAAAATGCAAAAATGTGTAATTGGGTAGTTGATACAACATATAATTAAATCAGTAAAAACAATCCAAGTCCATTAAAAGTCCCCATCAAGTTATAAAAGAATATCAAATGTGTGTGTGTGCATGTATGTGGCAAGGGAATATACCACCCACATGCTACATCTTCAGTCATTAGATAATCTCTCTCTAGTCACAGCAGAGACAAACTGCTCACTAACAAAGCCCCTCCTACTTATGCTGTTTAACCCCATATTCTCCTTCACATTAACAAACAAACAATAAAAATCTTGCTTCCAATGTACCATGAGCACAGTCGATGTGAAATCCACAGCCAGAACAGCATGTTCTTACCAACCAGCTTAATAAACAGTCATGAGCACGATGCCAGACAGTGAAAATCCATCCTGCAAACACCTCCTACACAACTGCCCATCAAACCCATCCAGTGCCACCATGGAGTTAACCGCTGTAGCAGTACCACCGACAGGAATTCACCATCATTTAGACACTGAATTAGGGACCAAGCAACCAATCTGCTAGATTGCATAAGATATAGCCATTCAAAGTCCTTCATGCCTTTATGTTTTTGTCGCACAAACATAAGCAGCAATATGGCTATGGAAACACATTGGCTATGTTTTGTAAGCTCCTGTCACTGGAGGAGGAGGATTTTTAAGGTTGGAGGCAGATCTAGGTAGGGAGGGAGGAGCCTGTGGTGACTGTGTGAACATGATTGGAAACTTAAATGTAGTATTGAAATGTTCTGTATGTGCTACGACGCTACAAAACAAACAAAAAAGTAATCATTATATAAAAAACACAATTTCTTCATTAACTCTTTCTCCGCCAGCAAAAAAAAAAAAAAAAAAGCCACCGCCAGCGTTTTTTGGTAATTTTCACAAAAATGTCACGTCATTTTGTTGTATGAATATCAGAACATGTAATATATCAAAAGAAAGAACAGATCCTTTGCTTTTAAACAAAAATGTTGTATTCTAGCTTCATGCATTCTTTTTTTATCAACACTTAAATGTGGGTAAGCTTCATAAAAAAGCTACAGGCTACATTTTGAGCAAAAAGCTGCGAAAATCGTGTTTTTGTCAAAGACTACTGTACGTCTGGATTGGATTCAGTACAATGATCAAAACAGATGGAGTAGATTGAGTCCATCAACACCGCCAAAGCTTATACAGTCCTAACCACTTCCTGGGTTGACGTTTCACTCGGTAACATTAGGCTGTTTTGATTTTTATGCTGTTTATTGTTAATGATTGCATTATTTTTCAAATGCATCTGCTTACATATGAGATCGCTTGTTTCTGCTTCTTCTTTCCTGTGTTTTGATCTGGAGAAACTGTACTCATTCAGGAGATTCGTAATAGCGCCCCCTACCTTATAACAGTGATAACAAAGCTGTAAAATATCGTCAATGGCAGGGAAGTGTTTTCTCTTAAAAGACAAGATAACTTGTCAATGGCAGGGAAAGAGTTAATCTCTCCTTTTCTCTTTTTCTCACTTAGTAGCAAAACCACTGCCTTCTGGTGCATCATCTGAAATGTAATAAAAAAATCCTTGGGGGTGGCATCTGATTCCCACGCTGCTTGAGGAGAAGAGCTGCAGACTGTGGTGATCCAAATGCTTCAAGAAATACACACACTATGAGGCAGTCAGAATCTTCTAAATCATAACATGAAAAAAAGAAAAACAATAGCCTAAGGTGGTTTACTGGTCTTTTCTGGTTTTCACAGGTCTCCCTGCCAAGCCCAATTTTGCTTGTTTAGCTGGTTTGCCAGCTGGTCTCTGTCCTTTTTTCTGTATTTTTATCATTTGTCAGCCAAAAACTGTTGCGTAGGAAATAATGCTCTCACCTGATCACCCACTGAAGCTAAACAGGGTTGAACCTGGTCAGTACCTGGATGGGAAAACTCCTGGGAAAACAAGGTTGCTGCTGGAAGAGCTGTTAGTGAGTCCAGCAGGGAGTTTCACAATGTGGTCTTTGTGGGTCCTAATACCCCAGTATAATGATGGGGACACTATACTGTCAAAAAGCACCGTCCTTCGGATGAGATGTCCCTCGGATGTCCTCCGAAAAGAGCAGGGGTGTAACCCCGGCATCCTGGCCAAACTTGCCCATCGGCCTCTGTCCATCATCATGGCCACCCAATCATCCTACTCATTAGCTATGTATACAGACAGCTATTTTTTCAATCTGAATGAAATAATTTTGATTGATGAATCCAAACATGATCAGGTTGATGTGTGTGTTTATATTTAACAAGATTCAAATTGGATTTGATATTTTCACATGAAGAGTTTTTACATTCAGCCTACAGAGTTTCTCGCTGTTTCAAGATGTGCACACTAGCCATCCCCATACCATTGCTTCTTTAATAAGGAGCAACCATTTTAGACACAATATTGCCATTTTGACCTACCACTAATACACACTTACAGTCTGCCAGGAACACCGCCCAGCCAATCAAATTTGAGGACTAGAACTTACATACTATATAATGCTAAATGATATCCTGTCACTCACATGACCTCACATAAATCACAAACCACAACCCTCCAATGGTCCAAACAATTTCCAATGGACAAAATCAAGTCCCGCCTACATTTACGTTTCACTCTTATATGTCACAATAGGGAAGAAAAGACTATTGCAACTTTCCTTTCATGCCGACTTTAAAAGAACACATTTCAGATTTGATGTCCACGAACAGGAACTTAAGCCTTACTGATGGGGCGGTGGGGGTACGAAAGACATAAGGCATTTTGAATTCAGAGACAACAGTGCTAAAAGAGGCTCTTGACTAC
Organism: Leuciscus leuciscus; assembly: GCF_965113295.1. NCBI lineage: Eukaryota > Metazoa > Chordata > Actinopteri > Cypriniformes > Leuciscidae > Leuciscus > Leuciscus leuciscus. Next base: position 51,286,223 of record NC_138725.1, on the reverse strand, counting down.
AAGACTAGCATGATTACAGAGCCAAAACAGAGCGAGAGAGAGCAAGGAGGCAGGAAAGAGGGAGAACAGAAAGGAAGGCAAAAGTTTCCTGTGGATGAGGGTGGAGGAGAGATTGCTGTTTGCTGCTGTGCGATAAAACACACACCTCAGAGGGATAAGCCTCGCTTAATCTCCTCGCCTGCCATTTTTCAATTACAGGAGGTTGCAGCCAGGGAGGTTGGGGAGAGGAGAAGGGAGGATTACAAGGATATCTGGGCTCTTATATTGAAGAAAACAAAACAAAAAAACAACAACTAAGGCCCCCTACATGGGGAGAGGGGGGACTCGGTGGACGGTGAGTGAGGAAAAGAGATTTGTGGGTCCCGCACATAGACATAGTTGCTTAATTCACCCTGGAGTTAATGTGAGTCTAGTGTCTCCATCATAGTGCCAGTACTCTGGGGAACGGGCCAGCAAGAGCGAAGCAAGACAGGGATAACAAATAATACAGTAGCTCACCAAACTAGCTGGCAGGTTTAAGAACCACAGAAGCGGTGAGCGCTCAGACCCTTAGATGTGAAGCGTATGGGGTGTCTGGGGCATATGCAAACAAACACACACACACACACACACACACACACGCAATTACGAACGGCCTACCAAGGATCGTTTGAGAGCGATCTCCTGTGGAGTCAATTGTTGCACAAGGATATGTGTTTATAGTGGTCATGAATTAAACATTTTATTCCACATTCAGATTGTCCTGCAGAGAGCTGTGTGTGTGGTTTTATTCTATCTGGCTATTTCCACTGGATACAGTCCAACAGCAGAACACACTGTGGATTTGAGCATGCAAGTTTCTGAAAAGTTTAAATGTGGTGCGTGGACACGATTTGCATCCCCCACAAATAGAAAGGCCTGAGTTAAAGAAAGCTGCAAGCTTAAGAGATGATTTTGTATAAGTGAACTAGGTGTGTGCTTGTATCTAATCTTTCATATGCATTAATGTAGATTTTTTTACAGATGGTACAGGAACAGTAGCAATTACAGTTATAACGAAATGTAATTTATTGTAGCTACTGAATTCAATACAATACAGTTTCCAACGCCAATATCCTAAAGAGCATGGTGGTCCGAAAACTGATATATGCTATATCACACTTTTTAAATGTTTATTAGATATTTAAAGACTTTTTTAATCGATATAAATTGGTTCTGAACGACGACTATGTATTAAAAAAGTTTGCCTCTCAATTATGAATTGAAAGATAATTTGTGATAATTAAAAAAATGCCAAATGCTGGTTGATTGAAAAAATGGGAATGTGGTTGAAAAAAGAAAAACAAAAGAAAAGAAAAGACAACACTGAGACATTTCTCAAAATGTCTTCTTTTATGATCCACAGAAAAATAAATTCATACAGGTTTGAAATGACATAAAGGTGAGAAAATGACAGAATTTGTATTTGTCAGAGAACTGTCCATTTAAAATGCGAAAGGGGATTGGCTCAACAATGATTATACCTCAATCAAGATTTTACATTGCATATTCCAGTCTTGCACCAACAGAGCAACTGCCATTAAGATGAATGGAAATGTTAACGGATAGCTTTCTCCAAGTATTACAGACCTAATTTAATGTGACTGGTTCTAAGTTGCTTTTTTTTACAGATGACATTTAGGAGCTTCAAAAGGATGACTTTCACATTTAAATTAATTTTATCTAATCAAATTGATTTATGAAATAAATTATTAGAATGATATTGTGTCTGATTGCTGAGAAATAGAAAATTAGCTAAAAGAGACCGTGACAACCCACATACTGTACAGTATGTACCAAATGGCGAGGAAAAACCTTTAATAAATAAAGATCGCAGGATTTGTACCTATGCATCTGCACAGGACTGATGTTAACCAAACACCCATGCTCATACGGTGGCTGAGTCAGACAGCGCTGTGCACACCTCTGCGGGTACATGTGTGTTCATGAGGCACTGCTCAGTGTGAGAGGGCACAGAGCACCTATCTGGAGGGCTTCCATGAGCACGGTTGGATATTAAAGAGCACTCAATCCTCTGGTCACATTCACAAGAGCAACTATTTGATTTATCACTGAGAATAACTCCCCATATCTGCCTCTAGTGCTCTTTCTCTCTTATTCTAGCTCTCCCTTTCAGTCAGCTCCAGGACCTCGTATTCCCTCTACTTGTTGACTACCCTGACTGCACTTTTTTTGTTTAGCATGGATTTCTCTCTCTCTCTCTCTCTCTCTATTTCTCTCTCTCTCTCTCTCTCTCTCTCTCTCTCTTCTCTCTATTTTAATGAAATAAACATTCATATTATTACATGAAAACTTATATTAAAATGTTGCTTTGGCAACTAACTGAAATAAATAAGTTTGAATAAAATCAAGTACAAAACTTGATAGAGCTAAAAAAAAATGTTTTTTATAATTACACATACAATTACTATAAAAAAAAATTACTAAATAAAAGCTAATTCATAATATTATTATTCAAAACGAATTAATGAATTAATTCTATATAAATACGTAGTGAATAATACTAAAATAACACTGATAATGATTAAAAAATGATGACATTAAAACATTTTCGGGCAGACTATCCCTTGCCTCTAAACTTCACACCACCTTTTCATCATTTCCAGTAAGACATTATTTTGTATGTTTTGAAATTGTTGTCTTTGTGACCATTGCACCTGTAGTAGAATTAAACTGAATTGTCTAGTGTGGACTGAACTAAACTAATTTCACCTAACAAGCGGTTGACAATGCTAACAAGGATAAGAGAATATTGCTGTTCATCTCAAATACATGTATGGTTAACGATAGAGAATGACAAAGTGTGGACCAAAGAATAGGCCTCAAATAGAGAATAAATGCAGAGTTGTGTAAGAATAATTATTCGTATCATTGGGACAGTGGCTTCTCTGCTTCCCCAAAAGGGCCAGATGGTGTGGTGACCTGGGTGCTTTAAATGGATATTATTCTCTGTCTACTACCCAGCTGCAACCATTATGGGTGAGTGGGGCGCCTCAGGGGACAGGGTCATCAGGCTCACCTGGGACTGATTGTCCCAAGTACATCCTCCATAACACCTCAGCTGACAGGAAAAAAGAGCTAAATGTCCACTAGAGCAGCACATCTCCTTCACAAATCTAACATACAGTTGAACTTATTGTAGGAAGGGAGCTATATGCTATATTGAGATAAAAGGTGGGAATTTTTCAGTGAGTCTTTTTGCAGATTTCATCGTTATGCCAATAGGTGATGACAATTGAATGTATATCAACGCTAATTCATTCAGGCACTAAACACGTTGAGCGAGTCAAATCATTCACCCATTCGATCAAAACACTGATTCATTCAGGAACGAATGATGAAACAGCACTACTGTGAGCTGTTCTGCAATGCGCGATGGTTCATTCTGTGTCGGCTGTAATTGTAACCTTTTAATTGGCAATATTGTCTAACATGCAAGATACTCAATATTAATTATTTTACAGTAATTATTGATGAATTATTATACAGTATACAATATGAGATATGAAAATACATTGAATTGTCACCATTCTGAGTTTGAGTCAGTATCTGGTGTGGCACCAGCTGTTTTAGGTCCTACAGTGCATCTCATCTTCATGGACTGAGACAGATTTGCCCATTCTTGCTGTGAGATGTAACCTCACTCTTCCACCAAGGCACTTCTCACACACGTCTTGGGGGAAACATGTTTACACGTGGTTTGGCACTGCAAGGACGATTAACTATCCTTCCTGTGTCCCTGTAGCATTGTCTTGGACTTTATTGCTCTGTTCACATCTGCAGTCCTCAAGCCTCCCAGCAGCAGGACTTTGGCATGTTCACAGCGGTAATCAGGGACCCTGAGCATCTTTCTCCTGGTGTTTTTCCGAGTCTGTAGAAAGATCTCTTTAGGGTAGTTATTGGAACTGGCTCCTTAATTTCTTACTGCCAATTAACTGTTAGGGCCCTATCTTACATCCGGCGAAATGCGGCCCCATGTGCGACGCAAGTGTTTTTTGCTAGTTTCAGCCTGACGCAGTTATCATTTTTGCATCCTGCCCCACACTGTTTAAATAGCAAATGCATTTGCGCCCATTTGTGCGCCCATGGGCGTGCTGGTCTGAAAACGAGGTGTGTTCAGGCGTATTGTTGGCACGTTACTATTTTGAGGCAACTGAAATAGACCATTGACCAACTGAAACCTGGTCTCTATTTTATTTATTTTTTTAAAGAGCGTGTTAGTAATATGCGCCTATAGGTGGGTCCACAACGCGTGTACACTTTGTCCCGTAGATGGTCTGCTCGTGTGCACGGTTAAATCCGTTTCCTCGCTAGAGAAGCGTTCAGTTTTTTCGCTTGCAAATTCCGCCATGTAAATAGCGAATCCGCCATGACGCGAGCGCAACTGGCTTTTAAAGGGAATGGGAGATGAGACTCTGATTGGTTTAAAACCTGAAAAGGGACAACCCTTTTAGACCATGCGCTGGGCGCGCCGACCAATTTTACCGTTGTTAAAGGAAAAGTGGATTCAGACACGCCATAAGTGCACTTGCGCCGTGCACTTTAAATCATGCGCTTAGATCGTTAAAATAGGGCCCTTAGTGTCTTATGGACTGTTTATAATGATATTACAATCTCTCAGCTCACCAACACAACACCTGTCAATATCCATCTTATTATTCAACGTGAAAAGTAAGCTATTTTCCGCGAATGTGCAGACACTTCAGATTAATTTGCCTTTATAGGGAAAAAAAACTAGAAGAATAACAAAACAATGTAAATGGTCAAATAATTTCCACAACAGGCCAGTGTGTTTATATGTTAATAAATAAAAATAATATGATAACAAGTTATGCAGTTTGCAATATTAAGCAGCATAACTGACAGTTTTTGTACAGCTAAAATAAAAGGAAGCGAATGAGACCGAAGGTCTCGACACATTCTAGTTACAATGGCCGTGCCTACTCTTAGGATAAAAATAAGGTGGATAGCTACTAAATCTATGGAATAAATCATTCAGCATCATATTCAGATCATGACCATAATCATCTGAACATGGCTGCAGAGCCCCACTCCTTCTAACATCTATAAGTTTGTCTTCCACTCCTTCTTTATACCAAATTTCTATATAACCCTGTCGTTCAGTCTCAGTAGTTTTCAGATTCTTTATTAATTGCATTTCACTGTTTTACTAAAGTTTCTCTACCACACGATTGCATTTCCTAACAGGCACCCGAACACAAGATAACATGACAGCATTTATTGCGTTTTGTCTGCACGTCCTGAGACTCAAGTCATTTATGATGTAGGAAAAAAGAGAAACAGTGGCATCCCCGATTGCAGCAACTTCCATTTTTATTACAGATATTTTCTGCCAATTTCTCAGGGAGTGACAATTTTGTTCTCTTGAACACATGGGGTGGAAATGCTGTTTTATTCGCAAATTTTGTATTTGATATTTTAATTTTGAGCTTGAAACTTTGGATGGAAACATTGCTATTGACAGGTTATATGCAGAAAGAAGCTTAGTCAATAGATATAGCTCAGATCCCTCCATCAATGTCTGATAGTCTGGCAGACATCCATAACAACATACAATATTAATATCTATTCAAATCCCGAACCCTAATAATGAGAAATGCTGCCTTAGCAAACATCACTAATAAGATTTCCACAGAACAAGGTCTGCAAAATATAAACATGCAAGGAGAATAAGAGCAAGAGGGAGGAGACTGAAAGATTGTGACTTGCTGAAATAATGATCATAAACCAGTCATGTTCCTAAGATGTTTCAGGAGCTGAGTAAAGGCATTGCTTTGGAAATAAATTATAGATCAAAATGTTTTGCTTTTTACTCTTCTCTGTGGCTCGGTCTCTTTCTTTCTCTTGCTCCCGATCCTCACTGCTGACCAAGAGCGCTGTGGCAGTAATGAGGCCAGAGACAGCAGATGAAAAGATGATCATCTTCGGAGTTTGTTTCTGACGTGTGAGGAATCATTAAAGTGTCGGCGAGGGAGTCTTTGACAAGCTGCCTCTGATCACAGGACAAGAGACTCTTTCTTTCTGGCTTTCTCCCTCCATTCCCTTTTCTTCTCCTCTGTTCTTCCTCCCCCATTTCTTTCTTCTGCACAGTTTTATGTGTACTCCATGTGTAAGGGGTGCAGATTTCATAACACCATATTAATTAATTGTAGTCCATTTATGTTGATAGAAACATTTTAGTCAATGAAAAAAAGTATCTTTTTTGTGTGTGTGTGGTTCCACAGGAGAAATAAAATAATAAAGGTTTGTAATGACATGAGAGCATGATTAAATGATGACTACTACTAGCATAGTTTGTTAACAGTTACTACAGACTCCAATTATTCTGTACATGTACAGTAACTGCAAACCCAAGCTTATTGAAAACAGTCTGTGTGAACAAGTAACCCCCTTTCCAATTCTTGAGATAGCCAGGAATAACATCTGTAACCATAGTGATGGTCACTAAAGTAAATATTAAATATGGCAACCTCCGTAACACCAGAAAGTCTTATCACTATTCCGCACACAGCAGTTTTTAATAAACACGCCCAATCGAGTTAAGAGTTCATGCGTCAAATCTTAATTAACTGACAGTGGCTATGAATGCTCAGATAACAAATCTGGTGGGGATAGACAGCAACAGGATCTAAAACCTTCATACACACAGTTCATATCTCCCTCTCTGAGTTTCCAGATGTGAGCTTTTTGGGGGCCGGAAGAACTGCGGATTTCAAACGAGGGGGCCTTTAGACAGATCCGTGACACAACCTCGCCAAAATCCGTCCCTGAAATTAGCCCTCCAAAAAGGACTGACTCTAGTATTCTGAAGCTGAAAGAAAATAGAGACACTTATAAATAGGAAGCAAAGATAATAGATACTAAAAAAATGATAATATGATTTGAGAGAGAAAACATAGTTCACTTAAGACTTGAGAGAAGACTGAGAAAACAGCTGGGAAAGCAGGCCCTCTGTTTGTGATTTTGCCATCTGTTTAATTTTCTGCCTCAGAAATCTCTGGAAGCTCTCGCTACATTTCAAACAGTCCCAGCCGCAGTCTCTCAAGTGCGTCTCTGTGAACTGATGTTTTAGTATGCGGCTGAAGATGCGGCCGTCCTCCGCCCTTCAGAAGTGGAGCGTGTTGAGCACTCTTCTTTAAATAATGGTGCTGAGACCCTGCTGGGTTCTGCACCGCATGAGGCACAAGATCAGAGCAAAGAGGAAGTCATATTAGACGTTTGTGCTGCCTAAACCCTTATGCATTTCTCTATCTATATCTCTCGCAACATATTTCTTTGCTTCCCTCTTTTGACCTTTTAATTGCTGCATCTCTCTTTCTCTCCCTCTCCTCATTCCCTCATTCCTCTGCTCTTTGATATGTTAATTCTGTCATCAGGTCTCTTGCCTAATTGGCTGCCTCCTTGTTTTAATTAGGTATGTATAACTTGAACTAAGACGTCCCCAGACTCCTGCATGTTGTTTTTGTGTGTGCGTGTGTGTGTGTGTGTGTGTGTGTGTGTGTGAGAGAGAGAGAGAGAGAGAGAATGAGTGTGCGCAAGCTCAAACGGGTCAGAGTGACATGATGAATTTCCTGCTTTCAGGTCTCTGTGTTGTGTGTCAGACCCTTGCGTAAGGTACATCTCTCGTGCTGTCGTAGTGACGGTACGAGCTCCCTGCAGCTGTGCTGTTGTTCCCAGAGAAGCTAATCTGACTGTATGACTGAGCTGATGGTCATGAGGTCATGTTTGTCCAATTATGGCTGCATTTGGCCTCCACCTCTGTAAAAAGCTGGACCGAGGAGGACCGGGATGATGCAGTGTCCCTGTTTTACTAAAACATGAGGACCAAGATAAATTTGAGCCAATACCATTGAGAATTTTTTTACACTTTAGCATACTTTTAAAAACTTATTGCGGAATGTGTAGCTTTAAAGCATATACTTAAGTGAAAACTGTATGGTTTTAGACATTTAATTGCATTTTAATAGCAATTACATTAAATTGAGATCAATGCAGTTAGCTGAACATGAGAGTGCTTTTTTAAACACTTACGTACTTAAATACCTCCTATATTATGTCATTTCAAAATTACTATTGTCTTTGAAATATGGTTAAAGTGTACTGTTGAATGTACTGACAATAATTTATGGTGAACTAAAATATACTTTAATGTAATTTCTATTAAAACTTGTATGTTATGTATTTAAATATACTTGTAATTATAAGTGTATAAAGATAAGTGTACTTCTTTAGAGCACAACATTTAGAGTACAATTTAACTTTAATGTAAGACTTTTAATTTGACCTTTTAAATGTGAACTTAAATTAAACTTTCAGTCATGCAAATTTACTCTCTTAAAGTTTTAATTTGACCTTTTAAATGTAAACTTGAATGAAACTTTCAGTCATGAAAATTAAGTCTCTTAAAGTACACTTAAGTGGCCTTTTATTTCATTAATGTTATATTATTTGCAAGTACAGGTTTTCAAAAGAAAATATTTTAAGATTTGAAGTACACTACAAGCACACACTTCTTTTACACAAGGGTATAGTAGATGCTTTTATGTTTCAAAATCTGCATGCATATAGTTTTATGTTTATGTTAAAATGTAGTTCAAATGACAGCGTAATTGGGTGACATTTCATATTTCTATATGGTATTTACAAAGACTGCAAATGACTTTTGTTAAATGTCCCATCTGGATTAGATGTATAAATAAATTCGCCTTTAGGTCTTTCTCAGAGAAATGTTTTCTGCATGGTTGCCCCCAAGAAATGTCAAAACTTGAACGCTCAGACAAATAAGATCTGGTGTCTAATTAAACCGAGACAAAGCTATATTCACCTAAAATATTGATGGTTTGAAAGCAAAATAATAACCACTATTAATGAAAATGCTAAATGATATCTAGTATATTATTTGTTTAAAGCATGGACATCATTGATGGGGCTTACAGGAGTACATAATAAAAAAAAGAGAGAGGAAATGCTGCATTAGATGAAAAAACGCTTGAAAAACATTGTAGACAGAGAGAATACAAAACCAAAAGTTAGCCAATATCAGCCTTATTTCCATTATTGACATGGCAGGATAGAGAAACGGAGCTATTTCTTCTGAAGCTACGAGGACAGATCGAGTGAATAGTTGTGGAATGACAGGAATTGAGTGATCTGGAGGGTGTGAGCGAGAGATCAGCAGGGGGTCTCTCGCATGCATCTGACTGCAAGAACATGTCACAGATATGTCAGAGAAAAGACAGATCTGAGAGAGTGGGGGAGTGAGAGATCGCAGAAAGACTGTCAGCTTTACGACTTCTAATGCATTAAGTGGTTCTGGACCTGGAGTGACCATATATGTCTAGTTTTCAAAGGAGATTTATGAAGATCATACATTAGTGGATTATTCACATCAAATGCTGTTTGCTATCTGTCACATCAGACAGGAAATATGAACAGTCTTTATTATGGACGGACGTGTATAGTGTAAACTGTATGTTGTGTGTGTGATACGTGGAGGAGAGTTTTTTTTTTATGTAGCGAACTGTGCGATTATGTAAGCTGACCTATCTTTGCTATAATCAGATCAGAGCGCGTACAAAATAATCCAGAAACAACTGAAAAACAATGCTGAAATCACTCAGCCAAAAAGGAGGAAAAAAGCAGGAAAGTCACCAAACCCGCTCGTGGAAATGTGCTGAAGATGAGAGGGTACTAAAGTTCATGCCTTAGGATGTCTATGTTCATCTGGGATGAATATTTCATGCTTTGTCAAGCTGTTTATGGCTGCTTGTGGCTCACTTTTCTTTCCATCCCTGTCTTTATCTCTCTCTCTCCACACTCTCGATTCTCATGAAATCAGCCTTATTCTTCTTTAATGAGGGCATGAGGGACAAATGTACATTACAATATCTTAGCTTTGGTTGCATCGCAGTTTACAGAAACATATCAACCACAACACACCACAAAAATATTTAAGCAGTACTACAAACTATGAGGTTCTGTGACGAACAAATGACATTTGTTGACTGTATTAAATTGTGCTGCATAAAGCACTGAAAATGAGCTGACAGCTGAGAGTATTTGCAGATACGCAGGAAAGACAGAGGATGTGGAGGTGTACCATGACCTGAAAAGCTTGTGTGTGTGTGTGTGTGTGTGTGTGTGTGTGCGAGTGTGAGTCTGTCTGTGTATGATGAATCAGAGGATGCAGAGTAATGAGATCCCTATTTAAATCTTCTTATTTGGAAATGTATGACTTGGCAAACCTGTTTAGATTTTGTAGGATTCATCGGGGTTCTTTTAGGTTCTCTTTCTCTCACTCAAGGTCGGCCTCTGGGCCGCTAGGTGTGATTGTGAAAATGGACTCCTTTGGTGTAAAAATGAATCATAATCACAATCACAATTAGAATTTAAAAACATTCACGATTCATTTCTGAATGCAGCACAACCCTGATTTTCAAAACTATGCTTATAAATGATGTTTTATTGCAACAGACTTTGCAAAGAAAAAGGCAAATTATGTTTTAACTCTTCAAGTCAGTATACATTTAAATTTGTGGCGTTGATTTATTATAGTGTAATAGATCTAGTCACGGCACAACACTTCTGGTGTTCAAATGGTGCTAAGTGACTTTACACTGAATGTTGTGATCTACTTGTTATAGAGCATCTCACAGGATTCAGCTATGCATCCGTTGCCTTCCATTTAACAAAAACGACTGGCATAATGATTATAATATCCAAATAATAACGTTCTACACATACAGTACACAAACCTCCATAACGTAACGTGCTTTGAATCACAGCGAGAGGTTGTCACAGCAGGCAGGGTTTCGTACTGTATGACTCATGCTGTTTGATGTAATACATCATTGTAAAAGTGAGAGTGAAAAGGGCAGAGGTCAAATTATGAGTCTTTTTAAGTGATAGTCATTGGTGTACATTATGATCAACAACAGAAACATTTCATGTGAATTAGAGTGATTGAATGATCCGTGAATTAATGACAATTTTTAGTATCCTAAAATTCTCTCTCATTTACCAATTCTCTTATTCACATCATGCTTGATAAAGTCAATTCCACATTTACTGACTCATCAGTGCACTTGTGTTTTGACTCAAGGGTTCACAGGTCCACCGAAGCCATTAGTCAGCACAGTCATTTGTCGAGCGTTGAGGTCATGCAAAATAAGCTGTTTCACGAGAGCTATGGGGAGCACAGAAATGCTCTCCTGTGTAGTGCAGTCCTCTCGGAAACAACAGCTCAACACAGCCACCAACCTCCTTCAAGCCCCAGATCCTCTCCATTAATAAGCAGAAAAGCTCTCTGCTCCTTCACTTCATAAAGGGACCTTAAATCAGAGAGGGCAGCCAGAAATCATGACAGAGTTTGGAGCTCTTAATGAAACACCAGAACACACTTCCCAGACCCTGATATTAATTACCACCTCAGCTATGGGAAGACAGTCTCTTTCTCCATCTCACAAGTGCTCTCACCTCAATATCAGTCTCAGTGTGCAGCTACAGCTCTGCCAACTCAGTGCTCACTACGATCTCAGCTCACCTGACTCGCTCTGGCTTCATCATGAGAGATTATATTCTCACCCAGAGACCAGAGTCTGTCATATTTAACTTTTAAAGTAGTTTCTTCTGACATGTAGGACATGCTGTAGTAGATTATATTGTAATGTATGGTGATAGACACCATATTATTTACAGATCAAGTTGACATTTGGTCCCATTAAGAGCACCGAAATGTTGGCTAGTGAACATAAGAAATGACTATTTTATTCAGTAAGGATATATTAAATTAAATTAAAGTGACAGATATTTTTTTGTAATGTAAAAAGGTTTACTTTTTCAAAAAAATGCTGTTCTTTTGAACATCAAAGAATAATAAAACAAACTTGGTTTCCACAAAAATATTAAGCAGCACAACTGTTTTCAACATTGAAAATAATCAGAAATGTCTCTTGGGCAGCAAATCCTCATATTAGAATGATTTTTGAAGGATCATGTGGCACTGAAGACTGGAGTAATGATGCTGGAAATTCAGCTTTGTCATCACAGGAATAAATTACATTTTAAAATATATTCAAATAGAAAACGGTTACTTTAAATTGTAATAATATTTCCCAATTTTACTGTTTTCTTGATCAAATAAATGCAGTCTTGGTGAGAATAGGATATATAAAATAAAATAAAAATTGTATCTTACTTAAAAAGATTTTCTCTTTAAGTTCTCATAACTTTTGAACAGTATTCTATGTTTTTAGCAGATATATGCATTTAATACATTCATTTTCTCCCTGGAAAACAGAACATGATTATTGATTATGTTGACAAGAGGGTTACAGAGAAAGAAAGAAAAAAACTACTGAGTGTCCCTTTAAAACATGTTATTGCCCCAACTTTAGGCCTTAAATGTTGAACCAAGTTAAAATGGCTGGCTCCCACTCTGCCTATCTAGCATGGGGTGCTCATTCAATATGTTTGGAGAGAATAAACAGTGTGTGTGTGTGTGTGTGTGTGTGTGTGTGTGTGTGTGTGTGTGTGTGTGTGTGTGTGTGTGTGTGTGTGTGTGTGTGTGTGTGTGTGTGTGTGTGTGTGTGTGTGTGTGTGTGTGTGTGTGTGTGTGTGTGAATCAGCCGCTGTAAAATGAACTATACAGCACTAATGGAGAACGTTAGACTGTAGGGCTTAGTAAACACATGCCTATTTTTAAAACACGGGCTCTGGATCAGCAACTATGGCAGACAACTCCTCATAACGCTGCATAAAATACACATCGTTCATTATGTGCTCCATTACAAGAAAGCGCATAGCTGTTTTAGGCTATGCTCATATAGCAGCACAATATGGTTGTCAGTCCAATTTGAAATATAATCATACACAGTTGAGTTATGTAAAAATTGACAAACGCATTCTATAACAGAAGTAACTTACCTTGTGATAAATCAAAACTGCATTTTAAGAGTGAATTTAGTTAAATGTGTGCCCATATGAATACCTACAGGTGACTATGTACAAATGACAAAAGCCCAGTATACTATTTTCATACATTCACACCATCATTATATACCATTTACAACATGGCAGAAAAAATGGGTGTTTTTTTTACCACAAACTGTTCATGAGTGGAACAAATGCTAGACAGTTTAGAGAAAAAAAAGAAAAAAACCCTTAAAGATACAATTCAGAGTCTTGATATTTACTATCATTATCTGTGACTACAGTTACAACCATTACTGGAGGCTATGGAGAGATGAGGATTGACTTTGGTTACCCATTCATACAGACTGCGTTCGATCTGCGCCAGTCTGCTATTGTATATGTGCAGGGCAATTCCAGAGACACACCTGTTAGTAAATACGACCGTATTGATACTGATATTGAACACTGACACATCCTTTCAAAACTCTTCTCTCACAATCATTTACTCCAGAACCTTATACAGGCTTTTGGGTCCTTTCGACCTTCTCTTCTCCAGCAATCTGTCATTTCGATTCAATTACAAAACCCTCCCTCTTTGGCAGCCTGTCACCTACCACGAGGAACAGCTGAGAGTGTGAACAGCTCAGTTTAGATGCGCCTCAAAAGATACAGTATGTGTGTGTTTGCACATTTTATTTGTCATACAGTCTCTAAGGACTTGTTGATTTACAAAATAAGTGTCTATAAGCACATGTTCAGTGACTTTTGGCCCTACAATGTTTATCAGTGTGTCTAACATCTTTCACAACAGCGTCAATCACAGCGGAAACTGCTGTTTACCGTGTCTGTCACACAGATTCGCGATCTATTCACTACTCTCGGGAGAGCTTTTACACTAGCATTTCCGTCACTGAGCCATGTGTATAATAACGTCGTCCCCCCACCATCAAAATCTTTCTTAAATGCAAGGCCATCTGCTTGTGGATTCAATATAGGAACAAAGGGTACACATGTGAAGGATAAAGAATTAATGTTATTTTTCTGACAGTTCTTTGTAGCTCAAACCAAAGCCTCGGATTAAGTCTCGACACAGAGAGACAGCACATGCTGCAACACTTCACATCAGGGGATGGAGATGAACACACATCAAAGCAACACACATGCACCACATCAGAATTGAACAAAATGATGTTTTAGTACTTTTAATGAATATATACACACTACTAATCAAAAGTTTGGGGTAGGTTTTATTTTTTTTTAAAGTATTTTATGCAAGCTGCATATATTTGATCAAATACAGTAAAAACAGTTTTCTATTTTAATATATTTTGAAATATAATTTATTCCTGCGATCAAAGCGATCAAATGCTGCTTGATATTCTTGTTGAAACTGTAGGCAGTATACTTTTCTTTGATAAATAAAATTTTTAAAAGAGGAGCATTTATTTGAAATATAAATCTTTTGTAATGCTATAAATGTTATTTTTGATCAATTAAATGTATCATTGGTGAATAAAAGTATTAATTTCTTTCAAAACAAATCTGACCGTGAACTATTAAAAAATGTACAACATGTTTTTTGCCAAATCATGAGATGATTTTAAAAAGTAAATAACAAATAACAATTAGCCTATTTCAGTGTGTTTACACAGTCTTGTTATAGGCAACAAAATGCAATCAATAATTGTCCTTAACTACAGCAAATAACACCACACAGACTCACGGTTCAACAACATCCACTTTAATGTCATCACCCCAACAGCAACACCAGCTAAAACCACCCTCACTCACACTTATACATGAATGGCACACAGTATCACACATATACATTGGGAGTCACCCCAGGCTGTTACCAGACTAAACAGCTGCAAGAGGTTAAACCAACCAAAAAATGTGATAAGATATTTTATTCATTAACATTTCTAAAACACTACTGACAAAATGCATAATGTGTATTTTTAATTACACTAGTCAAGTCAAGTCAAGTCAAGTTTATTTGTATAGCGCTTTTCACAATACAGATTGTATCAAAGCAGCTTCACAGTATTAAATTAAAATAATACAACAAAGTTTGTTTCAAGAGGAATTTATTGATTGATAAAATTAGATTAAATATCCCCCAACTGAGCAAGCCAAAGGCAACAGTGGCAAGGAACCGAAAAACTCCATCAAGTGACCTAATGGTGTCCTAAAACTCCATCAGGTGACCTAATGGAGAAAAAAAACCTTGGGAGAACCCAGGCTCAGTCGGGGGCCAGTTCTCCTCTGGCATTTATGAGCTAGAGGCCGGATTGTAGTTTGAACTGTAGGATTATATGAATGCCTGGCTGAAGAGATGAGACTTTAATCTAGTTTTAAACTGGGAGAGCGAGTCTGAGCAACGAACAGTATCAGGAAGACTATTCCAGAGTTTTGGAGCCAAATGTGAAAATGCCCTCCCTCCTTTGGTGGTTCTGGATATCCTAGGTATGACCAAAAGCCTTGAATTTAGTGATCTTAAAGAGCGCGATGGATTATAGGGCGATAGAAGATCCGTTAAATAGACTGGAGCTAAGCCGTTTAGGGCTTTATAAGTCAGTAGCAATACCTTGTAATTAATACGGAGCTTTATAGGTAACCAATGCAGTGATGATAAAATCGGTGTTATATGATCATATTTTCTTGATCTCGTAAGAACTCTAGCGGCGGCATTTTGGACTAACTGTAGCTTGTTTATTGAGGATGCAGGACAACCAGCTAATAAAGCATTACAGTAATCCAGTCTCGAGGTCATGAATGCATGAACTAACTTTTCTGCATCAGAAACTGATAGCATATTACGTAGCTTAGCAATGTTTCTAAGGTGGAAAAAGGCTGTTTTTGTAACATATGAAATATGATTTTCTATTACTAATGTAATATGAACAGCCAGTGAGTTGTACACAATTGGGGCAGTCATGGCCTAGTGGTTAGGGAGTTGAACTGGTAACCCGAAGGTTGCTGGTTCGATTCCAGAGCCGGTGGGAAATGACTGAGGTGCCCTTGAGCAAGGCACCTAACCCCTTATCGCTCCCCGGGCGCCACACAAAAGGCTGCCCGCTGCTCTGGGTGTGTGCATCCACGTTTGCAGTGTGTGTGTGTTAACTACTCACTACTCTGCTCCTAATGTGTGTGCATTAACTTGGGTTAAATGCAGAGGTCAAATTCCAAGTATGGGTTACCATACTTGGCCGTCACTTTCACTTTCACTTTCACAACTACACTGATTGGCTTCATCACTGTCTCCTCTCCACCAGTAAGCTGGTGTGTGGTGGGCGTTCTGGCGAAGGTATGGCTGCCGTCGCATCATCCAGGTGGATGCTGCACATTGGTGGTGGTTGAGGAGATTCCCCCCTTCCATATGTAAAGCGCTTTGAGTGCAGAGAAAAGAGCTATGTAAATGTAACAAATTATTATTATCATCATTAGTTGTGTCTAATAAGAACTAGCTTATTAGATTCATTCAGGAACTGAACTACACTTGTCGCGCTTGTGGCGAGCAGGACGAGGCCGAGGGCCGTGAGAGAGCGGCACGAGGCCGGTGGCGTGATTACGCTGATGAGCGACACCTGCGAGACGCACCGGTCTCGTATCTCTCACGGACGACTGCTGTCACAATAAAACAGAAACAAAACACAACATAAGTCCAGGCCTGTTCCTCTCTCGCTCACCACTGTCGTCGCTCCTCCTTTTATGCTTCCGCTCCTCCGTGAGAGATGCGAGACCGCTGCGTTGCGCATGTGTCGCTCATTATCAATCACGCCACCGGCCTCGCGCCGTCCTCACACGGCCCTCGACCTCGTCGTGCTCGCCACAGCGCTGTATGTTTCGTGCTGTAAATTCAGTTGCATTATTCTAAGGGGCTGTTGAATGCTTGAATTTGATTGGTTGACAAACGTTCTAAGATGTGTAATTATTTTCAGGGAAATGCACGGCTAAAGTAGTTCCAGGCAGGTCTAAAGTTACCGCATTAAAGTTCCATATCATTTCACCAAATGATTTCAGTTATTTCAAAGTCTCCTCTGATGAGACACTTAACAGAACGACTCAAGTCTTGCTTTCAGTACTCACAGCTCATTTCTGTGTGACCGGTTGGCCATTATGGCACCAGGAGAAGATTCTCTGGGTACGATCTAGCTCAGTCACACATGTTGAATAGCCACAGACGGACACACATCGACAGTCTGACTGTGACTGATTCTGTGACAGAGTGTAAGAAAGCTATATTCTCACACATCCAACTGGCTCTAGCTAGCTAGCAAACTGGTCTGCATCTTCTTTATTACATAAACTGCTTTCATTTGACTGGTGACCCACATTCAATTTTTTAATCGTATGCGACATAAACCTGAATATATTTGAGCAGTGTGAACACAAAAATCCAATCTTTTCAAATCCAATTTCCAGTCCACTTTCATATATGGCCCTTCAACTAATATCTGATCCATGGTCATGTGACCAGAGTGTAAACCGCCAGACTGACACACCTCAATACGTTTTTGACAGTACACGTTCCGCACAAGCACAAAGTAAAAACTATTACATATTTTTTCCAGCATTTGAAGCTTTTTTATCTACAGATATTCAAAAAATGGATAACACTTTATAGTTTGACGTCCAATTCTCACGATTAAAGTTGCTTGTTATTAGCATGCATATTACTGTTTATTAATACTTATAAAGCACATATTAATGCCTTATTCTGCATGACTATATTCGACATCCCTTAATCCTAGACAATTCCTAAACTTAACAACTACCTTATTAACTATTAATAAGCAGAAATTAGGAGTTTATTGAGTCAAAAGTCATAGTTAATAGTTAGTTAATAGTGAGAATTGGACCTTAATCTAAAGTGTGTCCCAAAAATGTGAATCACTTTGAATCTACATTAAAATACACAATTTTAAAGCAACATTTCCAGTGCTGTCTCAACTAACCTGTCTGAATGTTTTTAATGTTTGCCTTGTTTTATTTCTCACCAATATATATATATATATATATTTTTTTTTTTTACAGTTAATTAACAGCAGGCAAGGGAAATGAACAATAGACAGAAAGTTTGAAAATAGAATATGAACTATCCTGAAATGAACTGACAGCAGACAGATGCATAGACTGATGTAACTTGAAAGTTGGCAGATACAGAACGAGTACCGATATCAGCCGAGAACAATCATGGGTCTGTTTTCAACATGACTACAGAATGTGGAGCCATTACGACAGTCTGAAACGAAAAACCAAGAGCTGCAACTAAGTAACAAACAAACTCCATCTACCTCAATGGCTTGAGATGGGCCTCTGATCAATCCTTTCATTAGAACTCTCTATTTCTGTCTTTTAAGAGAGAGCACATCCTTCCTCTATAAATACATCTTATAAAAACAGAAAGCAATTTGACTAAAATCTAATACAATATAAGTTGCACTTGCATTTCATTTATTTTATTGTCAGGCATCTTCCAACCAAAGCAACTTACCAGAATGAGGTTAGATGTTGTTTCTAAAGCATTGTGTAATTAAATAATTAACTGTAAATCATGAACGAGAAAGATTAATTGAAAATGTGTCTTTGAGAGTTGTGCAACACAATAGATTGTTCTCTTCTATTATGCCAGAGCTGATTGACTTCTCAATTATTTTAGAGCAGGTTGAACACACACCCACCCACCCACACACACACACACCAGACTTTACAGAGAATATCCTGTAGAGCAGAAGGATCAAACAAATATTAGTGATGGTCAAAGTGCACCATAATGTTCTGTTCTACAATAATAGAGCCCACCAGATCAGGTCGCAGAGAGAGACATAATATGATTTAGCAGACACCATTTCACCATACACAGTGTCACTCATTAACCCCCACTGAGAGACAATATCACAGATGTTGCTCATGTCCACATCTAAATGACTCATCTACACACATGCGTATAGCCTGTTGGATAAATAAAAAGTCATGCTGTCCGACATCAAAATCCTCTTAAAGACTCATTGCGCTCAGGCAACCGATTTGAAGTCCATAGAGAGACGAGACAAAGAGAAACACAGAAGGTCAGATTTACTACATTCAACAGCTGCCTCACTGATTCAGTTCAGTGCAAACTTAGTTTTTTTCACTAACCAACCATTAACCAGTTTAATAGGGAGCTGCTTGTGCTGAAATAGTGCTGCCCTGAGTATTTAAATTAAATAATTATTCTTTTCAACACAAACAGGCCTCCTTATCTCTATACAAAATTATTTTATAATGTATTCTATACAACTGTCAGTTCTGATCCAAAAAGCACTGGGACTCTTATGTCACTTAATGACTGAGTCAGTGAATCATTAAATCAATTCATTCAAAAACACTGATTCATTCAGAAACAAATCAAGTGATCTAGTGAATCATTTTTTTCAAATAATTCATTCAAAAACTGATTCATTAAGGAATGAAACACCACTTCCTTTCTGCTTATTTTCTTTGGCAGAGCAAAACAGACTGGCAATATTGGCCCTGCTTACATCTGGTTTTAAGATGAGTTTTAGTCGATCAGATCACAAAGGAGACGAGGGAGACACATCCTGGTTTACACCTGGTGTTTTAATGATTTACTTTTAGCTTCTGACCAAGGCTGTATCTCAATACTAGTTTTACTTGATCTTAGTGCTGCGTTCGATACTATAGATCATACATTACTCTTAGATCGACTACAAAATTATACTGGTGTTCAAGGACAAGCACTAAGCTGGTTCAAATCATATCTATCTGACCGCTACCATTTTGTCTATTTAAATGGAGAAAAATCGATCATAACTCCAGTAAACTATGGAATGCCGCAGGGATCTGTATTAGGCCCTCTGTTATTTTCAATATATATGATGCCACTTGGAAATATTATAAGGAAACATGGAATTAGTTTCCATTGTTATGCTGATGACACTCAAATATATATTTCATCACGGCCGGATGAAAACGCAAAATTTTCCAAATTGACAGAGTGTGTTAAAGATATAAAAGATTGGATGACCCGTAATTTTCTTTTATTAAATCCAGACAAGACAGAGGTAATACTTATCGGTTCAAAAAACCGCCCACAAAACCTCGCACAATACAACTTTAACATCATAGGATGTCCTGTTACTTTATCCTCTACAGTAAAAGACCTGGGTGTTATACTCGATTGCAACCTGTCTTTTGAAAATCATATTTCATATGTTACAAAAACAGCATTTTTCCACCTTAGAAACATTGCTAAGCTACGTAATATGCTATCAGTTTCTGATGCAGAAAAGTTAGTTCATGCATTCATGACCTCGAGACTGGATTACTGTAATGCTTTATTAGCTGGTTGTCCTGCATCCTCAATAAACAAGCTGCAGTTAGTCCAAAATGCCGCCGCTAGAGTTCTTACTAGATCAAGAAAATATGATCATATAACACCGATTTTATCATCACTGCATTGGTTACCTATAAAGTTCCGTATTAATTATAAGGTATTGCTACTGACTTATAAAGCCCTAAACGGCTTAGCTCCAGTCTATTTAACGGATCTTTTATCACCCTATAATCCATCGCGCTCTTTAAGATCACTAAATTCAAGGCTTTTGGTCATACCTAGGATATCCAGAACCACCAAAGGAGGGAGAGCATTTTCACATTTGGCTCCAAAACTCTGGAATAGTCTTCCTGATACTGTTCGTTGCTCAGACTCGCTCTCCCAGTTTAAAACTAGATTAAAGTCTCATCTCTTCAGCCAGGCATTCATATAATCCTACAGTTCAAACTACAATCCGGCCTCTAGCTCATAAATGCCAGAGGAGAACTGGCCCCCGACTGAGCCTGGGTTCTCCCAAGGTTTTTTTTTCTCCATTAGGTCACCTGATGGAGTTTTAGGACACCATTAGGTCACTTGATGAAGTTTTTCGGTTCCTTGCCACTGTTGCCTTTGGCTTGCTCAGTTGGGGATATTTTGGGGATATTTAATTTAATTTTATCAATCAATAAATTCCTCTTGAAACAAACTTTGTTGTATTATTTTAATTTAATACTGTGAAGCTGCTTTGATACAATCTGTATTGTGAAAAGCGCTATACAAATAAACTTGACTTGACTTGACTTGACTTTTAATCTGTCTCTTTTGTCCACTTTCAACCACTTCTGTCCTGATTTCTTCTATGAGATGGTCTATGGGCGAGTTAATGTATGGGCTTTTTCAGATCAGATCATTTGATCAAATGGACAAAATAACCTCATTCAATTTACATATGAACGCAAACGGAGACAACGGAAAAACACATTTCTGCTCTGATAGCCTCAAGACGACGCCGAAAGTGGCGTGTGTGTGAATCAAAAATGGTGAGAGAACATTGTGCTTGGTACGTTTTTTGTCTTCAAACCAAACTTCCAAACATCCACTTGTGATCGGATCAACCAAAACACATCTTAATACCAGGTGTAAACAGGACCATTGTGTCTAAAAAGTAATATACAGTAATAAGAGTAATAAACTATTTTATTAAAAATAAGAGGTTTGTGTAAAACAGCACTTATACTTTAAATGATGATGATAGATATATACACACACTACTGTTTTAAAGTTTTTTTTTTATTAATAATTTTATTCAGCAAGCATTACATTGATGCAAAGTGACAAAATACATTTATAATGTCACAATATATATCTATTTCAAATAAATACTGTTCTTCTGAACTTTCTATTCACCAAAGAATCCTGAAGAAAAGTGTTATAAAAATTCTTCAACATTGATAATAATAATAAACACTTCTTGAGCAGCAAATCAGCATATTAGAGTGATCATTTGACATTGAAGGCTGGAGTAACGGTGCTGAAATGTCAGTTTTGCCACAGGTATTCTAAATTGTAATAATATTTTACAACTTTACAGTTTTACTGTATTTTTGATCAAATTAAGTATTTTTGAGCATAAGAGACTTTCATAAAAACCTTGCTGACTTAAATGGTATATGCAAATAAAGCTTGCTGTCTGAATTCCCCCTGATGGGAACCTGTCTTAGTTCCAGTAGGGAGGGATGGATAGAAGGATGTAATGGTAGCTCTTGTCCTTGTGAGAAGAGTCGGGCAGAGCAGGGGTGGAAACAGCACACTTAAGCACTGTTGTCAGGCAGTAATAACAGAGTTCCTGTGTTAATCGCTGTGGGTGGAGAGGCAGCCATTATGTTCTTCTCAACAGTACAGTCGCTATATACTCACATGACACACATAACCACACACACACACACTCCTTCTCACCCACTGTGTGTTTCTGTGCCTTTCCTAAAGGTCCTGGCTTAATGTGCTCTACATGACCGACCTTTACTGTCAACAGAGTGCCACAGCAGTCATTACAGAATAGCCATTTCACACATACATACACACATTAACCTCTCATGTGCCAAGCAAGGAGAGACACCTCACACAATATGAGTTTTCCCCCTGCAGTGATCCAGCCAGAGGGAAGATCAGCAGATGAGCCCTCACAGCCCCTTAAAAAACATAAAAAGGTCACCTGTGTCTCTAAACACACACCATCTACACCAGGGGTGCCCAATCCTGCTCCTGCCCATCGACTGTCCTGCACAGTAAATCTCCAACCCTAATCGAAGACACCTGCCTTTAATTTTCAAGTGATCCTAAAGACCTTAATTGGTTGCTTCAGGTGTGTTTGCTTAGGGTTGGAGATGAACTGTGCAGGACAGTCGATCGGCAGGAGCAGGATCTACACACTAACCACACAACCTCACTATCTGTCTCGCTTTCAGTGATTGCCTTGTGCTTTCTGTAGGGATGCACTGAAATGAAGATTCTGGGCCGAAATTCAGGATGCACTTGGCAGGAAACCTGAACTTTTTTTTTGAAGGTTTATCTTACGTCACAAACTAACCAATCACATCAACGTGCGGGCGGGCTTTAGCATATCAACTATTCTCTGAAGCAGTGGAGTGTCAAGAGAAGCCGGGTTATCCCGGTATATTTTTTTGTTGATATGAAAAATCATGTACATTTAGCAAAGAAATATAGCTGGTGAATTATCTATATTAAATATATTATAATGTTTTGATGAACTATATGACTTTTTTCACTGACGTTCTGAGTTGTTCAAAGCATTTGTAAGGATGCTGATTTTTAGGAGGCAGCTGTCTGACTCTGGTTAATGGGAACATGGTTTGTGTAACACTATAACACATTATTATTATTATTATTATCAACTGTTTGATAATGTAGTCAAGCAAAAGGATAATCATATTAACTACCGTTATGTGTCCAGCATTGTAGAGAGCAATACATTAAAGGCGTTTCCATTCTGATACATCGACCTGTAGACGACCATGTATGAGTGAGTGGAGGCAGGACTACTTTGCATATTCATAGAACCGCATATACTAAATGAAGCAAGGGTGTAGAGTTACATTCAACTATTGACTTCAGGGGGACTTTAAAAGTAACAAAGCTTTTTTGTGATTATTTGAGGGCAGGTGCACTACAAATGTTTAGTGACGTTTTGTTCACGCTGCACATCAACAGAAAACAGCACAGACTAAAAGAAGTTAGATTTAAGAAGTGAAAGTGAAAGTGAAAGTGAAAGTGAAAGTGACACATGATGGCCAAGTATGGTAACCCATACTTGGAATTTGACCTCTGCATTTAACCCATCCAAGTTAATGCACACACATTAGGAGCAGAGTAGTGAGTAGTTAACACACACACACTGCAAACATGGATACACACACCCAGAGCAGCGGGCAGCCTTTGTGTGGCGCCCGGGGAGCGATTAGGGGTTAGGTGCCTTGCTCAAGGGCACCTCAGTCATTTCCCACCGGTTCTGGAATCGAACCAGCAACCTTTGGGTTACCAGTTCAACTCCCTAACCACTAGGCCATGACTGCCCTGTCATGGTTAAGAAACCATATCATTTCCGATTAAAATCGAGATATTAATATTGTCAATCCAGAGTTAGTGTCCACACAGCTGACATGTTTAACTGTTGTAGCTTATCCACTTTGGGGCTGTTTACACCTGGCCACTTCATGTGTTTTCTCAGATCGGATAGCTATCTGATTTATCAAAACGATTCCATTTACACCTGGTCACATAAATGTGTTTTTGCGAAACGGATTTAAATCCGATCTTCAATTCCCGCGCTATATGCAGATTTAATGGAGTGTACGTCACCGAAAGCAAAAGATATGAGCTGCATTTTATTGATCATCAGCTAAAATTTCAAAGACCGCAATAAAAGAGAGCGGCAACAGCCCTGGTAAGATAATTTCGTTTCTTAAGAATTTACTTTTAATGATGATGATTGTGTGTTAAGCGTCTACGACTTACTTTCACTTTGATTTGCGATAGTTTGCACGTTGGCTTAATGAATAGATGCTCAGCTTCTCATCTGAGTGATGCGTGTTCCAGTAGCGTCGTCATATCTGGCTATAACATTACATATAGCCTATAACACGCTCTTACACGTTTATTTTTTTAGCATATTTGGGAGGAGTACAATTTACATATGTGGTTTCAACAACCAGATGCATTTACACTTGTCCAGTTTCGTCAGGAATGCGGCCCAGACCACCTCCTGAAGTGGTTTGAGCGATCGGATTCAAATCCGTCTCGAATGCGTTTCGGAGGCCATTTACACCTGGTCTTTTCACGATCGGATAGCTATCCGATCTGAGAAAACGCATGAAGTGGCCAGGTGTAAACAGCCCCATTGTGTGCACGAAATAGACACAGAACACAGTCAAAACATGCCATCGAAGAAGCGCTAATTAAACGTGTTTCGGTCACTGATTTTGGCCCTCCAAAACCATTTCGGTATTTTCGGTAGCCAAAATGTCGGTGCACTCTATGGCTTTCAGAAACTTTCCCTCAACTTATTATGAAATTAAACCAAAATGAGGAAAAAAGTAAAAGATATACATTATATTTATGCAAGTTTTTGTTAAGAAGGACATGAGAAAGCACAGTGTGTGATTTGGGGACTGTGATTAATGATCTGTCTTCATTAGGACTTAGGGGTTAAAGAGGGTCAAAGGTGAGCTCCAGTGGTCTAGACTCATAAAAGCCTCTCAATGCTATTGAGCTGACTGCCGTAAGCATGAGTGAGCAGGACCATTCGAGGGAGCAAGGCCATTTAGCCATTTCATTTTACCGTTAAAGGGGTCATGAACTGCATTTTTCTTTTCTTTTACAATGTTCTCTGAGGTTCACTTATAATGTTAAGATTTTTACATAAAAAAAACATCCTAATTTAGTTGTGATAGGCTATTTACACTGCAATTTCTGCTACCATTTGCCAACAATATAAAACATTTAAGAGTATTATATATGCGTTATAAGTCTTGGTTGTGGCAAAGGATGATAAAGGTTGACTTGTGTGTTTCGTGTAAACAGAATTATGAATGAGTGTAACATGGTTTGTCAGACTGTCGTTTTTTTAGGCTATTCATCGTTCATACTTTTCGATAAAGTGAAAAACATATAGGCCTACATTGTCATTTGCAGTGTTGTGTTTTAAAATAAAATGAGACGTGTAATGTCTTCCTGATGACAAAATAGATGATGTCGCTCTACTGAAGCTTTTATTCAGGATTACAGCGAATGGCTTAGATTAAAAAAACAATAAAAGTGGCGTTCTCTACTTGCTTCCGATAATCCAACGCATTAACCCCATAAATACCAAAGCAAAGGAAAGAACAGCAAATCACAATTATAGTTTTGTGTTGCGACATTACTGTCAGATCCAATATAGTCGGCAATGCATCATCTTTTATTTTCAGCGTCTCTGAAAAGCCTGCGTCGAACTGTGTCTTGTTTAAAAACTAATCCGCCGTATTAAAAAAAAAGTGAACAAATGAACAGTTTAACTTGTGCGATCCGACTTGAACTTAAAAATAAAGTTAATCCATGCTTTCCTGTTAGGATCATTAGGATGGCAATTTAAAGACTGTTTTTCCACAACTTGGCACTTCAAATCTTCTTGTAATTCTCAGAGGCATCTCTATCGTTCTGTTGCTGGAGAAATCCTGTGTTTGCGTCTCTCTCGTTTTTACTACTACATGACATAAACGAATCAGTGGAGGTAATGATGTAGAAGTAGGCGTTGATCTTCTTCTGCAGAGGTGACGTCACACTATGACGTAATAATGTAACAAAATCCGAAACTATTTGTTTTCTGAGCTTGGTTTCAATAAAAGCTTTTGGACTAACAAGGAAGTTTTAAGTTCTGAAACTTACAGGATACTTCTTATATGTCAATATATATATATATATATATATATATATATATATATATATATATATATATATATTGAGAAATATATATATATATATTTCTCAATTCATGACCCCTTTAAAGAGAGCAGAAATCATATGTGGGACTCTTAAAGCCACTGTATACTTCCTAGACCAAGTCAAATGAAAAATATTTTCTTTCTTGTGTGCCTGTATTTAAAACAGAAGAGGGCAGATATCTCTCTAAATAGTGTGAATGTGTGTAAGAGAGTGGAAATGACATGACAGGTCCATCATCATTTACAAAAACACAAACTACAGTGCCTGTCAGCCTGGGGCAGGTCTGATGCTTGTAAAAAAAAAAAAAAAGCAAACGGATGGAACAAATGCTTTTGCAGTGAATTTGTATATAGATAGTTTTTCATATGCACCATTTCAGAAATTTATCTGGAGCCTGTTAAACAATCAATACACAAAAAAGGGCCTAAAACAGTATCAATATAGTGTGACTAGTTAGCACTCACCTGTTTTCTCTGCTACACAGTTTATCTACTATAAAATGAGACTGTGGCAGTGTCTTCCTCTTGTTCAGCAGATCAGGTGTGATCGCAGTACCAGGTCTGTGGCTGCAGACGCCAAGTTTAATCGGTCCTGATGCTGCAGTATTTAAGCCTTGGTTGAAATCCACTTGTCGCAGGGAACAGGGGCTGGGAAACGATGCGCTCTGAGCTGTAGATAAGAGATGATGGGAGAAAGAGAGACAGTTAAAGAGCTGGCGCAACTTCTGAATAATGTTGTTTGCAGTGCTGCAAAACCCACTTGGTTTTCTTAATTAGCCTGAATATAAAAAAGGTGGCAGACTTGGCATTAAGGTGCTGCTGACAGGCAAATCTGGAACTACATTGTGTACTATATCTGTCATGGGGTTCTTGCTCTGAGTTCTCGAAAAATACCTTAAAAACAATCAAATGTGGTACAAAACCAGTACGTTCTCACTCCCAACTTGTCACATATTGATGCTTGGTCAAGACCCCCTCTGCGTCACTTTTTAACGCACAGTAGCACTTTAGAGTAAGTTTTCGACATGCAGGGTACTCCATTGTGTTCAGTTTTTTTGCCTTATGGGAAGATCAAGGTGCATTTCATTCTTTGCATTTTTAAAAGTAAAATTGATTTGTATAAATATTTAAACCCACTTCTCAACAATACAAAACACATAACAGGCAAAAAAACTATATAAAAGTATTACAAACAACCCATGTTGCATTCCAAGTCTTCTGAAGCCATACAATAACTTTATGAAGAACAAAGTGAAACTTACTTAATCACTGAATATAGTCATAATAGCCATATCTCATTCAAAAGATACACATGGACATTAGAATGACGCAATAGGTCACGAGACACACGAGAGCCAATGCTATTTCTCAATCAACGCTTCTTCGGGCAGCAATTTTTGAGACGTGATCACTTTTGGGTCTTTTCCTCACACAAATCAATTGCTTGGCCTCAGAACACAGAATATTTGTATTTTATGAATAAATTGTGACTGTAGTGATATCTGTGTTTATTTTATATTATACACAAATGGGTTTAGGGGTAGAGGTTGGGTTATATGCTCAAACATGGCAATGGCAAATTGGTGGCAAAATGGCAAATGGTCATAATGGCAAAATTACACCCCAATATATCTAATTTCATTTTGACAATAAAATTCCTTTGCCCATCGCCTGTGTATGATATACCCTGCACGTCAAAAAAATGACGACAAAGTGGTACCTCGTGCTCTAAAAAGCGTCAACGTGACAAGTTGAGAGTTAGAATGTGTTGACAAAACAGAACCAAGTAACACAATCAACATAATACAGTTACAAATCAAATCTCCAGACTCATTCCAGAAAGGCGAGAGAGATAAGAGACAGAGGACCATTGGAATATTTTGCAGAGACAGAATGAGGGATAAGAGTGGTGGAATGAGCCGGAGGATATCAGTGCATTGGCTGACTGGTAGCTGCTGTAATTTAACAAGCAAAAGTTCTGGTATTGGTATTGGAGAGGGAAGGTGGGAGAGAGAGGAATGATGGGGCAGATCTTTCCATCAATCACACACCCAAATCAATGAGTCAGGCAACCGTGAGCAGAGTCAGAGGAGATGTAAAGATTCAGAGGAGAGAGACCGGAGATGGATGTGGAATGAGAAAAGAAAGAAAGACAGAGACTTATCTGTGTATATCTGAGTACTTCTTTATGGTCATTGACTTCATTCAAGTAATGTTCATTCACATCCTGTTTATTTTTAATTTTATTTAGTTTTATTTTAGTCCTATGTGAAAGGGTAAAGATTTTGCGAACAAATTCAAAAATGGTTTCCAGATTTACCCACACTGACAGATAATAAATAATTATTTCAAATAAATACATTAGACATAAATAGGTCAGAGTATTGAAGGAGATTCAATGCTCTGATAAGCCATTTAATTTAGTTCTATATGCTATATTTTGTTTTTTAATTAATTCCTCGTTTATTTATCTGTAGACATTTTTTACGTTGTCCTTTTATTTTCCCCATAATTCATATGAGCTAATGAATTTCCTATGCTGTCTTGGGTTGGGTATCATTTCAATTTTAACGATTCCGATTCTGCTTATCGATTTTGATTCCCAAATTCAATATCAATAAGGTAATAAAAAACCTTAGATGTCCACATTTATTCTAATTCTTATTGCAAAACATTTCATATTAGCTGAAAACCATGAACAAAAATCAACAGGCTAAGGAACACTTACAACTTTTGTCTTTAGTTTAAAAATACCATATAGCAAAAACAACTAGCCTAACTAATATACATTTCAAGCATTATTAAAGACAAGTAAATACTCAGTAATAATTAACAAAGAAACAAATTAGCAATCGCACAAATAAATACAACTGAACAAAGACACGACTGAAATAAAGACACGGCAGCCATTTTAAGTCCACAAGACTGTAAGTGCATTATGAAGTGTGCCATTTGGGACAGGGCCAGTATCGTGCACTATTCAGTATGAGAGGCGGCTGTCTGTGCGCACGTTTTGGATGTGTGTACAGTACAGAAATCAGCGCGTGAGTCTTCTTGCTCTTGAATGATTTAAAATCACTTTTCTGTGCACACGTTTTGGATGTGTGCGCAGCACAGAAGTCAGCGCTTGGGTCTTCTTGCGCTTGAATGGTTTCAAGTCATATTAAAATGCATTAAAGTGCACATTGATAATTGATAAGAGGAATATGCATTTTAATTTTATAACAATATTTTATAATTTCCGATTCCTGAACAGAATTGGAATCGATTGCCAACCTTAATGTTGTCTGCACCTTTACTATAAGCACTAAGTACTTGTGCAGTTAAGTGCACTTAAAGAGAGTACACTTTCATGACTATATTATTTAACACAATTAAATAAAAAGTGCACTTTGTAATAATGTCACATTTTTTAATACTTTAAAGTACATTTTAAATCATATTGTAATATTTTTTGATGCATCAAAGTACACTTATTTTGATGACTTGAGCACATGTAAAGTATTTAGTATAATTTAACTGTGGTGCGTTATGTGATAAAGTTCATATATTTTAAAAGTACTAAATTGCAACATCATCATTACAAAACGTGTATTTACAGATATATTTAAATATATGACAAGTTTCAATAGAAATTACTTTAAAGTATATCTTATTTTTCCATAAATGCTTGTCAGTACATTCAGCAGAAATAAAATGAATAATTTAACCATAACCACTTTAACCATATATTTCAAAGACAATAATTACGAAATTACATACAAAACGCATTCTAAAGTTCATCAAATTGCATTTAATAGAAATTTAAACTAATGCATTTTCATGTATTTGCAATTAACATGCATTTAAGTGTCATTACATTCAGTCCATGCTTAAGCATGTTCTTTTAAAGTAAATTATTGTTGTAATAAATACTCTTTCTAAAAGTATGCTAAAGTGTACATCTTTTTCACAAGGTCTCTTAGTTTTGTTTGAACAGCTCTCAAATCTCATATTCAAATATGGTAAATCAATACACAACAATGCCAAGAATCAAGGAATAAACTTGTTTTATAATACTTTACAGTGCTTTAAAAAAAAAAATGTATATAGAACTTGACTGTCACTGGTCACCATTACTTTTCATTGAATGGAAAAGAGAAGCACGATCATCCTGCCTAACATGTTTTGTGTTTAACAAAAGAGAGAACATCATGTCTACAACAACAAAATGATGATGAGTAATTGACAGCTATATTTTGGGTGAGCTGTCCCTTTAACAACGACGCCAATCAAGCATTGTTGACTCTGACAAGGTCCACGGCAGACATGACTTGAGGCAGGTAAACGGAGGGAGAGAGAATCAATCCACAGTGGAGGAGGAGTAAAATAAGGCAGAGGTTGTGTAGGAGGATCGCTCTCTATTATGCTGTTGTCCCTGGCAACAGCCACTTTCTCTGTCTCTCTCGCTCCTTTCTTCATCCTTCTCTTCCACACCTCCTCTTCCTCCAGCCTCTGCTGTTCACCGTTAGCCTTTTCTGTTTTTGGCCTCAACCCCCCTCACTCTCACTGCCTCTATCGCTCACGGCCTTGCTGCTAATACGCCATATTTGCTTTTTCTATTTCTACGCCATCATGTTCATTTTTGTCTCAATTCACTCTCTCTCTCACTCTCGGTCCGTGAGTGCAGTGAGTTAATGAGTTCTCAGTTGTCTCACAGTGGCACTGAAGGGAGGAGAGATTGTCAGTCAGTCTGTGCATCTCTAACACACTAATCCTTGAATTTATCTGCGCAGACATGTGCACTGGCACAGCATACCATGCTCTCGCTCTCTCTCTCTCTCACACTCATACACACGCATATTCGACCTGCACACCCACTATACTGCCGCTGACACTCTGTATCACGGTAAATAAACCGTGCAAGATGCCTCTCAGCCAAGGTCTCAGTGAGAAACAATAATATACTTGGTAAAATGTTGACAATAACAGCCAGGCAAGAGCTCTAGGAATCCATCGCAGTGCTAAAGGTGTCTGTTATTACAGGGATTTGACTTCTTGTCTGAGTCCTGATCTGTATTTTGGCCCTCTGCTAGCCACAAGCAAAATAACTTCAGTCGCACTGTGATTTCCAGACAAATCAAATCTCGGACCGCTGCATAGGTATGTTTATTTCCAACGTTGTGAACTTTGTTTTGGCTTCTGACTTCTGTCTGGTACCCTGCGGCCCCCTTCAGTCTCTGTTGCGTTCTTTATTTTGTTCTCTGTCCTCTTTGAGAGTGAAATGTTGAATTTTCAGCAACAGTGCATATATTTCAACCACAGCTCACTGTGCTTTAAAGGGTCTTTGTGTTAAAATGACCACAGAGAGTTCATATGCGGTGCTGTGTTAGATATGGCTGTTGGACGATGAACAGATCAAAGAGCTCTTTATACAAATGGTCAGGTTGAGAATGTACATTGTGCTCTTTGTGAGCCTGAAGTTGTGATTTTACACATGCTCCCTAAGATGAGAGATATATAGACCCAAGTGTGTGTGGACCTTTTGTCAGGGTCTCAGAAGAAACATGACCTGCATGTTGAAAGACTCAGAAGGTCCAAATTCCCTCGAAGGCAACTCGTTATTCATATTAATTATGTCATTAATCTAACCAGCCTCAATTTTTCCATCTCAGATCAATGACTATCGATAAGGTCTCAGTCTGCCCAAGGCGTCAGTATCATTACACCACCTTCTGCTGTCTCAAACAAGGCTGTTAAGTCTTAATGTTACTCATGTGACTTCGACTCAATTTTAAATGAACCTCCTGTTGATGTCTCTGCTATTCAACCAAAACAATTTAATTCCTAGGGTAATAAATGGGATCATTTTCCTTTATTTTTTAGGATAAATTTTGAAGTGATTACCATGGGTGGGCGAATGAGAATTATGACAAACTTGATCATCATTCTTTTTATTTTTTTATTTTTTTATTTTTTACATAGGATCACATTTACATCCCAAAAGTAATTCATTTACACAGAACAGAACCAAGGGATGCCCTCATGAGCTGATCATTATTTTCATGTTATGGCCAACTATACCAATATTACAATTGTATTCTATGTTGACTAAATAAATAGTAATGAATCGTATTTGTGTAAAATGAGTCATACAGGTTTAGAAAATTTTTGGGTGGACTATCTCTTTCAATATCCAATACTTGTATTAAGGTACTTGTTAATTTTAGTGCAAAAAATATAGCCTAATACTCACCACTTCTATGTATGGTGAAACAGGACTAATGGTGGTTGATCACACAGAATAGCTTCTCAGTGGTTTCCTATCAATTTCTCTTTCTTGGAAAAATGAGGAACAGAGTTTCTGACTCAGAAGACCCAATGTTAATTGGCTATTATTGTCCAAATTCTCAGCAGAACAAAACTAAATTGCAATAAGTCACTATGTTCATACTTCAGCTAATGACTACTGCCTCCTGTTAGCATGGCTCGCAGCTGCAGTTAAAGTGATTGATGTGCCCTCTGTATATTTAGACGAGTAACAACACAGCTGTTATTATAACTTGTTCACCCTGCTCACAAACACAAAAACCAGCAGGCTGCGGCAAACGATTCAGCAACCAGACACAATGTTGAAGTGAGCAGCGATTGTAAAATACTATGAGCTATAAATGACAAATGTCCTGTTCTTTGGCCCAAACAAGCATCAAAAACAAACATTGTAATGTATTTAAATATTTAGGGTGATAGTCATATGAAACAGAAATGTGTAGTGTAAATTCTATTGAGAACGATTTTAGCAGGATGCAAATTGCTGATGGGCAACAGCAGCATCAAAGGTTTGTTAAATCTGATATAATTACGAGCTGCTTCAATTCCTGAATGCAAATGTTTCTTTTCAACACATTGGCATCTTAAAGGGATACTCCACCGAAAAATGAAAATTCTGTCATCATATACTCACCCTCATGTTGTTTCAAACCTGTATGAATTTCTTCCTTCTGCTGAACAGAAAGGAAGATATTTAGAAGAATGTCAGTAACCAGACAGTTTTAGATACCATTGACTTCCATAGTATATATTTTTCCTACTATGGAAGTCAATGGTATCTAAAACTGTCTGGTTACTGACATTCTTCTAAATATCTTCCTTTCTGTTCAGCAGAAGAAAGAAATTCATACAGGTTTGAAACAACATGAGGGTGAGTATATGATGACAGAATTTTCATTTTTCGGTGGAGTATCCCTTTAAATCATCTCAGATTAGACCAGGTCCCCGCTGTTTACCTCCTCTCAACTTTCACTGTTTAATAAGGGGATAGAATCACATTGGCAATATTTAGCTCAGTGCTTAGGTTTTTATTTTATTTTATTTTTTAGATTTCGTGAGCTTAGAATTATAAGGTTCTATCTCCACTTTTGGTCAAATTGAGTTTTTGACATAATCTGATCCATTAGGTGTTTATTAATGCCTGTGTGGTGTTATTTTTGTAAAAAAAATATTTTGTTAGTAGTTATTAATAAAATAAAAAGGTTCCATCTCTCCATTGCAAGCTGGGGTGTAAAAACTTTGATGCTCAATATCTCAGAACTACCCTAAACGGAGATAGAACCTTATAATTCTAAGCTCACGATTTAACATTTGAACTTTTACATTTATTTTATTATTCATCATTGTACATGCAACACTTATTTCATGACCAATATAATTAATTGAAAACTATTTTTTAAAGGATTTACTGTAAAATGTGCAAACAACAACTGAAGCAAAGAGGTTTAAATGGACAGGTTAACAAGGGGCTGACGAGGGACAGGTGTTGGTGATTAGATGTCATGAGAACTAATGAGGGTGACTATGTGCAGAGAATGTCTAATAGGAAGAGAATTGGCACTCTCTGGTTACTTCCGGTTTCTGGACTGGCTGCAGTAACACGTCTCTGTCCATGCGGGGGCGCTCGCAGGCGAGTGCAGAATGAATGGGAGTCTATGGGGTTTCACCCCCAGAATCCACTTTATGCTATGTATTGCTATGTGGCAACAAACAAGGTACAAGCAGAGCCCGTCTTCAGAGAGCCTTAGCACTTCCTATTAGCCCCATTGTATCGATCTTGGTTGCAGTTCCATTAGAATTCCACTGGAGGTGATCGCGGGCGAGCGCAGACTGAATGGGAGTCTATGGAGCTAGACGGCTAAATGTATCTCTTTCTCCTGCTTGTCGTTGAATCAATGTAGATTTTATTGTTGATTCTGCAAGTTCAATATAGATTATAGTCCAAAAGTCGAATGAATGAGTACTTATGTCCTTTTGATTTCTTACAGGTTGGGCGGTTGTTGGCCGGAACACGCTAGCATTCTGCTAATGAATGCTGGCTTGGTCAGTGACGGACTTGCGACTGATTACGACCAGAGACCCCGTTTGATGGCACCTGAAGCTAGAACTCTTTGTAACTTGTGTATTAACCGAAAGAGCCTTAGCTCAAATAGCAGCTGGTGTTATCGTTGCCGATGCCACGAGAAAGGAAGCCATGAAGCGGAAGTGCCGAAGTGACTCAGAAATTGCCGTAAAGCAGCACCTCTGGCAGTATGAAATATGTCACGTCATCACATTTTTTTTTAGGATTTTTAGAACAGATAAGTGAACTTAAAAATGCAATTTTCAGCTGAGTGTATTATCTTATCTTAAAACACAGAAACAATGGAAACTAAGAATACACTTCAACATAAAAGTCCTACAAAAGACAAGACACAGTACAGGGATCGTGACAGATACAAGATACATGGAAATTCCATGGACAATGGTCAATTATTCAGTTTAGTATCATTGTACTTGACTGCTCAGTGCTGACCAATGTGAATCAAGTGTAATAAAACAACAGTTTAAATTATGCCTGTTTGATTATTATGTAGTCATTATGGGGCTGTATGGCTGTTTCGCAGTAGGTGAGGATAGACTGCAGTTAAAAGAAAGAGAGAGAAAGTGAAAGTGCTGAAATGCTTAGGGAAAGCAGCAGGGTGGTTTTTAGCAGCAGTCAAACTGAGGCCTGCAGAGAAAAGCAGTATTTTTCCATCTGCTAGTTGAGCGCATGGAGCACCCGAGTCATCAGGTGTCTTAAAAACACACACATAGGCGATACCCTCACTAAATACACACATCACATTTGAAACTGTTCCAATATACAGGCCGATGTCCCAAATGTTTATAGTCATTGTTTATTCATCCAGCTTTGCACCCCGGACTCAAGCCTTCTGCTCTGATGGTGACTCATTAACTACCTGCAGAATTAACCCTGCATTTGCCCCGCACATTACAAGGTGCAGTGGGAGACGTACAGAAAAACAATGAGAACAGAGTAAGTGAGAGAAAAAGTGAAATACAGAGTGACTCCCTAGGTATGTACTCCCTTTTTGACCACAAGGAGGTGCATCACACTGGACAATCGAAACCACAAAGAAGGTGTGTATATCCCACACGCACCCTAACTGGGCAACGTTTCGACCATCAGGTCTTCATCAGGCGCAATCGGGTGCCTGATGAAGACCTGATGGTCAAAACATTGCGCTTTCAATAAAAAGTTGTTTAGAGTTGTTGTTTCCGTTGTGATGTTCTATAAAAAAATTCAGTTGTATTGACAATTGAACATTTAAGATGACTTTGGGAAATCAGTAGATGCAAACAGAGAAAAATAACTGCAGAAGTGGAGGAAAGGAGTGAAAAGTCTATTAAAGGATAATTCCGGTATTTAGCACTTTGAGTCTCTTTTCTGGTTTGTTTTGGATGAACTAGAGTGGTGGACACAGAAATTTTGACGATGGGTCCTGTCTCGACTTTTTGACCGCTTCAGAGTGGCTGTCTATGGACATGCACGAACATGTCCTTAAAACAACCCTTAACGTTCGTTTTCAAAACTGTGCAACTCACCGAGTGGTTAGTGGTGTTCGTTGATGATTAAAAACAAGTAGCGTAGCAAAATACAGTTTCTGTCGTGTTTTATTTGGCATTTTGTAAAATCCCATTGATTTCTGTTGGAGGACTCATTGCTCGTTGATATTACTGCGCTTCAGACTCAAATATCGAGCGGAAGTTTATACGCGGTTGTGAGGTATCTGAAAAAATAGTTCCACTATAGCAAATAACACAGATTGAAATAATATACATTGCGCCGATATATTTGTTTTTAATCATCAACGAACGCCACTAACCACTCTGTGAGTTGCACAGTTTTGAAAATGAACGTTAAGGGTTGTTTTAAGGACATGTTCGTGCATGTCCATAGACAGCCACTCTGAAGCAGTCAAAGGCGATTCTAAACGAGTCAAAAAGTCGAGACAGGACCCAAAACAAACCAGAAAAGAGACTCAAAGTGCTAAATACCGGAATTATCCTTTAAGAATTGCCCCGCCTCAAATTTTATTTTTCCTTGACTGCATTTAAATAGATTTCGTTCCCTTATGTGAAGTCGTGGTCACAAGATAAAATATGTTGTTCTCTCAGCATAGGATCTCGAGGCCACGACTTTACATCGCTTGGCCACAACATAAGGATGTTGGGTAACACTTTAGATTACAGCCCGGAAAGGCTTGCGGGATTTATAGTGTACCTATAAAGTACTTACATGTAAGTATAAGGGAACAATATGTAAAGTTTGGGGAATAAAGGGGTAACAACCAGGAGAATAAAAAAATTATTTATACTGTAAGTATTATAGAACTAAGGGGTACTTATTCTACTAATAGCACAACAATCTAACATTTGGGAGCAATTTAGCAAGAGCATACACTGTTGTTTTTGTAATAATGGTGTACCAATACACACTGTATAGGCTTTTTTTTATTACAGGGTAGATATGTATGTATTTATACAGTAATCTTTTTAACAAAAGTGCACAAAAAACTGAAACTATATACTTTTGCTTAAATATTGGGGAAAGATATTCTCGTTTCAAGTAATGGTGCTTGTTACCCTCTTTTTTTTTATGTAGTTGGGTTACAGGGTTACAAGTGTGACATTGCTTGCCATAAATTAAAGTGGTGCTCGTTACTGTCACATATTGCTCTGATCCAAATGCAGTTTTATTGAAAGGGTAATCCACAATCGTAGTCGAAAACAGGCAAGAGGTCAAAGCACAGTAAATCAGTCCAATCAAACAAACAAACACATCCAGAGGGTGAGACAGGAACAGGAAAACCAGGACACAGGCAGATATCAAGAACCAGGAACATAGAAAACAGTGGAATTACTCAGAAATGCAGTATAAACACTAAATAAGACTTCGCAGATAATGAATGAGAAAACAGGGCTTATGGGGTGAGCTAAACAAGGTAATGACATACAGGTGGATGTGATGAGCACTGATGAATCCAGGCAGAGAATTATGGGAGATGTAGTTAGTGAGGGAATGACAAAAGTCTGATGTGGAGTGCCCTCTGGTGGCTCTCAAGGGCACTCCAGCTGGTGACTGTTACAGTTACCCTCTTGTTCCATGTAGTTATAATATATACACACAATCTAATATCACTGACTCGGAAACCTTTATTTGGAAAAACAACTTCATTCAAAACAGATTTACAACACTTTACATATTGTTCCCTTGTACTTACATGCAAGTACTTTATAGGTACACTATAATTACCTAAAGTTACGCTGTAAATTTGTCTTAATTACACAGTACTTTCCGGGCTGTAATCTAAAGCGTTACCAGATGTTGTTACCTCGAAAAAATGTACACAACTTATTATCATGTTCCCAAGAGTTTATATGTCGTGGCCACGACAAAACTAAATGAACTGAGCATGTCCCGGTACGGTCACCGTAGTTTTGTATTATGAAAGACTGTACTTCTTTTCAGATGAATACATGATTAAACCTCACAGAGAATAACATCCATAAGTCTGTGCTGAGACATTACAAGCAGCCTGCAGGATTTGTAGGGTTCACAATGCCACTAGTTTATTTAAGCCAAAAGCAGATGTAAAATCACTGTGCAGAAAACTAGGTTGTAAATTAATTAACAGAATAGATCAATATAGTTGGCCATTCAAAACATATGATTGTATAAAAAGTAGTAAAAATGCAGTTAAAAGAAAAGTATTTTTGAATACTTCAGAGTAATATAATGCAAACTACTCAGCTCTTTGGATAAAACACAATAACATCCCACACAGTATTTTACGGTTTCAAAATCTGAAATGTCAAGAATATGTACTTAAGATGGTAATCAATTTTAAGAGAATCAACAGATACTCAAGAAGTGTATGGTTGCCTCAATGTTCTGAACTTCTTTTCCGAGTTTTACATTGTTTACTTATATTTAAGGCCCTCTAACTGCATGCATTTTGCGAATGAATAACACGCCATTAATGCTTGAATAACACGCCACGTCTCCTTCCTTTAATAATAATAATAATGTCTAATGCGGTGGCTGTGATATTATATAAACCAACGTCCGTTGCCGTGATTTTTGAAATGACTTATCTTGAGAGAAAAAAGGACGTTTTAGTCGCACATCGGTTAATGGAAACGCCGTCATTTCGCAATAGTTTTTCATAGATATTTAGATAATAGCGCAAAACATTTGCGCACATCTGTAATGGAAACGCGGCTACAGGGAAGTTTTGATTTTAAGTCGGCAGCTGCACAATTCAGCACTGCAGAACAGCGTAAAAAGTAGCCGAAAATGACGCGAGACAATGTTATAGGCCTAGTCATTTGTTTGTTCCAGTTCATTTGACAAGGAGTCATTTCACGGTGGCCAATTTAAATGTTACCAGCTAAATGAGTGTATAATTAAGTTCGCTTGAATAAAAACAATAGGCTACTATTCAGATATTGTATGTGGGGAAGGGGCATTGGTTTGTTAAACTATGAATGTGAAACCATAGTAAAAACAATTGGCGTTGACGCCAATCGGACGTTCATGTTTTTTTCCGTCTATTTGAAAGTTATAAACATGTTGCATTCTATACGGCCTGATTATGTCATTTTTTAAGTTACATAGCCTGCCTCCAGTTTTCCTCAACTTGACTAATTAAGAGGCGATATTTGACCGGCATATCATCAAAATGTCCGGAAAACGAAACCAAGTGACCGGCACCATTTTTTTCTAGCGGAAACTCTGGCTTCCGGGTTCTACATCAGAACGCCGTCTCATTACTGGCACCAACGGGTTTGGAACGACATGAGGGTGAGTAATTAATGAGAACATTTTTTGTGTGAACTAACCCGTTAAGACAAAACAAACACGTTTTGGAAGATGGATTGGTGTTGTATTGAATCATTAATTAAATGTTGTTAATTTACATAGTGTACCTTTAAATTAAAATATTTAATTAGTTAAAAAGTGATAAGCATCTCTATATTGGAAGATTCAAATATATGCAGAAAATGGTGCAAAGGCATGTATGAATTTGAGTATCCTGCGTGTGAGCAAATCATTGCACTGGATTACACTGGGAAGATGACTCAACACCCTGGCCAGTGAATAAATAGAAGCACATGGCATGCAAGTGAAGCGAGGAAAATTGGCACTCAGAAATTCTCAATACTTAGACGGGGACCTCATGATCCCATACATCCTCTTTGGCATTAAGAAATCTATCAGTTTGACCCCATTCAAATTACTCTATGGGCACAGGCAGCTTTCAGGATTCCCTGCCAAGGAGGTTTGGGAACAATAATCATCTCCCCGCCACTACATCATGTAAACCACGAGGAAACAGATTAGTTCGATCATGCACCATATGCTGGAAGTCCAGCATGTGAGTTTCACCCTGACTGCAGAGTATTTATAATGCACTTTTTACAGTATTTGTGTCAAAGTCTACATTTCTGGCTTTCTTCAATGTCTTTGGCCTGTGCAGTGAAAGGCTCATGACATAAAGCTTAGAGATGGGTCCACCATCCCCATCGGCCGGAGAAATGTGTAGCAGCAATTCCAACTTGTTTTTTTAAAGTGGAAAAAGCCAGATTCCCACTCTGCGGAGGACTCATGACACTGAAGATGTGTGACCAACTAGTGTCAAGACTCTTCAACACTCCAAGACAGACCGTAATATGAATGTACATAACTGTTTATTAGTAGATGTCCTCATTCCCTCATACAAAGTGCAGACAGAGCATCAAATGGCTGGACACACTGACAAACTTCGCATGAACGCTGGATGAGTCAAACTCGTGATTGAATGCTGGTTGTTCTTAAATTTTCAATGACAAGAGACTTCATCAAAATAAAGTGTTACCTAACTCTCATCTTTTAAAAAGTGTCACTGCATAGACCAATTATGCAAAGTTTTATTTTATTTAAGTTTTATTACCTGGGTCTTTCCTGCAATTCAGTGCCTTTGGGGCTGTGAAACTTAATGCTCTATCATTAAGGGACATTTTAAAGTTTTCAGAAGTCTTACAACTTGATGACAAATTGCTCTATTTACATAAATATTTAAAACATATCACGGACATAAAATGTACACCCTAAACAGCAAAGTAGCCTAGCAGATATCTGATATAAAGTGTAACTTGTTTAAAATACACAATCGTTCATAAGTTTAGTAAGATGTTTTTGGAACAATATTTTTTATGTTCACCAAGGCTGAATTTATATTTGTATTTAATACAGGGAAAAAAGTAAGATTGTACAATAATAATATATATATATATTTGTATTATTCTGTGATGTCGAAGCTTAATTTTTTAGCATCATTACTCCAGTCTTCAGAGTCACATGATCCTTCAGAAATCATTCTAATATGATGATTTGCTGCTCAAGAAACATTTCTTATTATTATCATCAATATTGAAATTGATTTTTGTGGAAAGTGTAATACATTTTTAGGATTGTTTGATAAATATAAAGTTCTAAAAAATGTGCCCACTGCTCCAGGCGTGTGTGTGTGAGTTCACTACTCACTACTCCTAATGTGTGTGCACTAACTTGGATGCATTCATTCTGAGTATGGGTTAACATACTTGGCCTTCACATTTCACTTTCACTTTCAAAATATCTGCACAGATCTTCAAACAAAGGTGAGGTGAGTCACGTGCTGGTGATGCTGCACCACATGTCTCATGGGCAGAGTGGGAAAACTGTCATCCAGCTGTTTTCAAACTCATGTCAACAGCAGTGGAGTGGCCGTGCAAGTTTTAGTGGGTTGAAATCAACGGGTCAAGGTGGCAGTCGCTTTAGAGATGAATGGAAATGCTAATGGTTAGATTTCTCCAAGAAACATGGTTCATTTTTTTAAGTGATTGGTTAGATTCCCTGTTGGTTTTCATGCTGATTTGTTAATTTTAATATATGCAAAGGAAACTAAACTTCATTCTTTACTTGTCCTACTCTGTCTTTCCCTCACTTTCATTGTCCCCAGGCGCTCTGACGCCTCCATGCATGTGGTCATGTGGCACTCTGGGGTGTTAGTGAGTCAGTAGGGCGTGAACTGCTTTGAACAGGCTGCCTCTCTCTCTCTCCCACCCTCCATCCCTCTTTCCTGATGATTTCACTCAACTCTGAAACTGTGCGCATCT
Source organism: Leuciscus leuciscus (assembly GCF_965113295.1). Lineage (NCBI taxonomy): Eukaryota > Metazoa > Chordata > Actinopteri > Cypriniformes > Leuciscidae > Leuciscus > Leuciscus leuciscus. The sequence goes on along the minus strand of NC_138725.1, from coordinate 51,244,442 downwards.
CCCTCCATCTCAGTTAATCTCTTTCTCTCCCTTCCTTGTCCATTTCTGCCATCTGTTTTTAAAGCCTCACGCTAACCATCCATTAGGAATTAATGAGCTTTACATAACCAGGCCATACTTGCTAATTAGACTACTGTACACCAGTTGTAACATTTACAAACCATCATTTCAATCTAAAGCTTCTTGACTTAACAGCTTGGTATGCTAGCCTTTAAGAAAATACTTTCAATATAGAAACATTACTAAAAACAAATGCTGTATTTACATGCTTCCTCATCCTTCATAAACCTAAAAAAGGTAAGCCAGATCAATGTATCATAGGGTGCACATTGAACGGCAGCATCAAGCATATCAATCCATGCACTGCCTCCTCCTCCTCCTCCCTCCTTCTGCATTTGTATTGTTTAGGACCACAGTGTGTTACAATCTCAACACTGCAATAATTTCATTTTGCACAGTCATCACAACTGTTGCCATTCTAACCCCGGTGAGCAGCAGAGCATGACAGCATGCACTTATAAACACCGTTCAACACTCAATCTCCCTCTACCAGCCTGAATACGGCTGCGGGCCAAGAGCCGACTCGCCTGCCCAAATCAAGCGGCGCAGGGAGGTCATGTGGGAGTGAGGAAGGATGACCAGACTGTGAACGGGGTGAGAAGAGAGTGAGGTGTGTGGCTCTATGTAGCTATTAAAAAGGAAATCAGTCTTTTCCTTGAACATTTTATTTACAGCTTGGCAATAGCCTACACAAAGTTTGGTGTTTTGGCAAAGGTTTTTGGTAGTGAAAAAAATATATATTAAAAAACTGGCCAGATTTAGTTTAGGCAAAGTTATTTAATATTAATTATGTATCGTCCCACACGGACACACAACACTCGTATTTGCACTGCTTGCTTCGCTTGTCAGTCTGTTTGTAAGTAGGAATTTTTCAGTGACTCTTTCTGCAGTTGCATTTGCAAAATGTGAGTGTCTTTATGAGTGAATCAATAAATGATTCATTCAGCTGATTCATTCAAATGCACTGATTCATTTGTGGAACTCAACAAGTGGCTCTCTTTAAGAGTGAGTCATTGAATCACACAAGCAATTTGTTCAGAAACACTTAGGTCTTAGCACTGTATTCAAAAGAAAAACTACTGATACTGCTTTATAATAGTCATTGGTACTGGAATTTTAGTCATGAGCATTTGTGTTGGACCTTCGGTATCAAAAGGATGAAGGTTGAACATCACTGATGTGTGCATGGAAACACACAAAAAAGCAGTAATTCAAGTCAACAGACATGTCAGGGTGACATGACTCACTCAGAGCACATTAGACATGCATGTTGCACAAGTAGCATAAAGCATTATGATTGGTTGACAGGCAGAGAAATGAAATTTGTGTGTGAGAGGGGGAATAAGTCCCACTGCTTTGGAATGGAAATCAACCTTTACCCTAAAATACAAACGCTGTTGAGATTTGTGGGAAATGCTTAAGTAAAGAAAACAGACACGAGTTGACCTGATTCCTTATCCTCTGACCCAATCACATGCGAGAGGGAATCCCATTGGGCAATGCAAAATCATTACTAATCCACTAATGCTGAATCATGGAATAGATCAGATTTAGAGATCGCACAAAGAGCAGCTTATTGAGGGGCTGGCTACTGACAGAGAAACTGTGCAAAATCAGTAAAACACTTAAGGTTTGTGCTAATCCTGGTTAACAGTTTTGCATGAGTGCACAGTAAAGCGATATGGAAAGTGAATCATAACGAATCACATTGTTCACCCCTTACTGTGAATAATAAATCTTCAATAGGATTCTAATAACTCCGGCCCTTTCCATTACCAAGATTATTTCATAAAAATTTAAAGGGAACATTAGGGTTCGAAAGGAAATAAAAGTCTGCTAATTTATTATAGGCTATGTCTTGTAAGACATTTGGCTCAACGGGAAGCCTAAATGTTACATTCTGCAGTAAAATAGTAAGTAAAGTGAACTCTTCTGGCACTAGAATACGTGTTCACCTCTATCTTTTAAAATGCATGTCTTTGGTTTTCTAGTTACCTAGATTTGATTTAAAATAAGAACTCAAGCTGGCACGGCACAAAGCATCAATGAATTTTAGTCAATTTGTTTTTCAACATTTTAATATGAATTATGCAATATGAATTGCAATAGAGAGTATATTCATCCTACCATATCAGCTCTGTCCTGTTATAAATTTTGATATGAATTATGCATCATATCAAAGATGTGGAAACAGAGCAAATTCCATGGTTAGTGAAATCTGTACAATTACACAACATTAAACAATGTAACCATAATCTAACACAAATTAATTGTTAACCCCTTCTCTTGCACCCCCCTCCCCCCATTCTGGCAGTATATATATATACTTGAATGATATTTAATGATATACTGTATCAAATGTATATGGTAATTTATATTATATTTATTCACGCATAGTATGTCATCATACTCAAAGCCCCTAATCTGCACAATTCAAGTGTGAAGTGAATGAATTCTGCAAAGTGAAGTGAACGTCTACATGTATGCCCTGCTCATTGTGAGCAGTGAAAGCTGCACTAGGAACCCTATGAATGGGAATGCAGCTAATATCTGCATGATGGGAGAATGTCTGCAGCATGTGATGTTTTCATGATTGGGCACAAAAGCAACTGAGCTGTCCATGGTTCGGAAAATAGAAGTCAGTCATGACTCACAGACAGAGAAATAGTGACAGAGAATTAATAGGAGTTAATAGTTGAGTATATAATTTGGAGTTTAGAAAACGAGCAAACGTGTGACCCAAATGTCAGTTTTCCTCATTGTGCCCTCACCCACCATGTAAAAAACAAACAAACAAAACATATGTTGCCGCCCTTGGTAGTTGTTGTCATACGCAGACCGCATGCACCACAATATACAAGTCATAAAATAAGGAATCAGGACTTTTTGATGACTCAATGGCAACTTTCTTTGCACTTACTAAAGTTGATTTGTATCGTTATACTATTTACAGCCATTTACAATTTCTAGCTCGATGTGTGTGAGCATTGCACCAATTTATAAACAACTAAGGATGAAATATTAATACAATTTAAAATAAAATAAAATAATATTTTTTGTGGAAACTGTAAACATTGAAAATGTCTTTACTTTCATTTGTTTTAAACAAATTTAATGCATCCTTTCTGAATAATCTTCTGTTTTTTGTTTTTCAAAAAAAGAATCGTACTGACCCCAAACTTTTGAACGGTATAATATAACAAGTATATAATATTTGTAATTTTGTCTGAATTTAAAAAGAGCCAGAAGAGAAGAGTCCTGTTTAGTCTCAGCGGACACATTTAGCCCTGGTCTAGCGGCTGTGTCTCGGTTTATGTGCCTCAGTAGCTGTATAATAGTGTGGGTCCACAGGGAGAAAGAGTTCGAAATGGAAGTCCCATTGGTGACTGCTGACCTTGCAAACATGTTGTGCTTGAGTGGACATGTCAGTCTGATGAAGGCCTGAGTCCAGACCCGTAAAGTGACCTCTTCTGTATACACACATTCACACACTCAGTGTTGTGTGCTGCCCACTAAACACCATCACTCATGAAGTCACACTTCAAAATGAACACTTTTACAGATATATAAGGGTACTTTTTGTCAATCACCTAGCCAGAATTTGAGAAAATGTTTGTTATTCACAAAACAACATAAATTAAGATTACGATACAGTACATAAATAAATAAATAAATATTTACTGAGCATCACATCAAGTAAATGCACATTTACACACTGTAATTGTTCAGGAAAATATTGGCGCAATTCATAAGAAGTATCCCAAAATAGGAATATGGGTTTTATAAATCACTACATAATTTAACTAATATAGTTTTATTCAGCTTATTATAATTACTGTACACAGTCAACTTCTTAATTAAAAAAACTGAGCAACAGTGTGTATAAATCTAACACTTATTCACTCTTCAGTGAAGCCAAATGAATGAGTCCCTGTAAAGACTTCTCAGTGTGCTGTAGCTCAATTTGTGGTCACATGTTCGAAACATGATTACATGAACATGAAATTATGTGTTTGAATAAAAGCACACCCTTTTATCCAAAGCAACTTGGATTGCATTCAAGACATAAACATTTTCAGTTCATGCATTCCAGGGAATCAAACCCTTGACCATGGCGTTGCTTGCACCATGTTCACCTCTGCACCACTGAGGTGTATTCATTTAGAGAAGATTATAATGAAAATCCAGTTTGGTAGTCTAAGCCAGACTCGTAACACAGATTCTGATCTTTTTTTGCAGCACACGTGTCAATTATCTTTTACTGGCTTCAGCTCTGAACAGGACTAGAGAGTGTGGATCTGGTTTGTCTCAACTTTTCAAACCCTGACAGAGGAATTCTGTGGAAAAGTACACACATAGCGAAAACCATTCATGTAGAGTTGTTGCGCTAACGAAAGACTGAAAAGAAACAACAAATCCAGTGGGAGTTGTGGAATCCTCACAGTTTCAAGGATTATGTGCTTTAGAAGGTTATCAACTTTGAAGTTGCTCTCTGGAGGAATATTCTAAAAATGAGACCTTTCCTAGGTGTGTTTTCAGTTATTGTTCACGCTATTAAAAATAAAAGGACATGAATCTCATTACCATTTTCAACAACAATCAAATTCAATCAAAACCAGCGTTATAACCATTTGCATTCTCATTCAACACACTAAACACGTTACTCCAGCACGCCTTGACGTGCACAAACAGTATGTATGGGGAAGAATCACATCAAACCAGAAAGCACAAAACAAGCTCAACGATTCCTCAATCAAAAAAGGCAGTGAATTGGGTGGCGAATTAATTCTCACTTCACGATACTCCGTTTATTAAAGGGTCCATTACCAATTCAGGGCCATCCTGTGCACAAATCCAGGGCTGGGCTGGGAAATTCATTATGGTAATGAAAACACTACTGTGCAGAGCAGGAAGCTGCATATCCTCATTTTTTGTCTGTTTCTTGCTTCTACCTTATTAAAGCATTATTACATTTTAAAGACAGAAAATGTCCAGTTCGTTCAATGAAAGTGCCCCTTGTCAGAGAATGGATTTTAAATGACCTAAGAAGGGTTGCATGAGCCGTATGTAAGGTCTTAACGAGACAGAATTCACACTAGGAGGCTACAATCTAAAAATTAGTCTGTCACTAACTCAATTAATTGAATTGGATTCCCTAGGGGGAAAAAAATACACCAAAATCTACTTGAAATACATTTATTTCATGCTAAGTATACTACAAATACATTTACATATTTGTGTACTTAATAAAATGCTTTACCAATTAAACCAATCATATTGATAGAAGGTGACAGGTTAGTCACGATGATCTTATTTTGCTGTGTCTGTCTTTATCCTATAAAACCTGATGTATTCTTCTTTGTCGGTGGGATTCTCTCTGAAATTTGTCTGAGATCCTCCGGCCATGATTAATTATTCTTCTTGGGGTGAGATTCTCTGAGAATTGCTTAAGTACTCTCCCGGCCGTGATTAAAGCATTTAAAGGACATTTGCTGAAGTCTGTCTGTTTATTATTGCTGAGCAGCAAGTTAGAGTTAGGATCAGACCACTCAGCCGACGTCAATGTGTAGACGCGCTGAGTATAAATATTATAGGAAACGTCTTGGTTACTAATGTAACCCTCGTTCCCTGAAGGAGGGAACGGGAGAAGTAACGTCGACGTGACGTCGAACGTGAGCGACTGAAAGGGAACTAACATCGACTGTAGACGTTCGGGGATGTCGATTGTAGACGAGACCCAGGTAGACTTAGGTCAGGTGCGAAAATAAAGAAAAATCGACCACATAAGTCTTCTCATATCCTGAGAGCAATCACTATGTTAAGCGGTCTAAATGTATTCTTATAAATATATATAATCTGTGGAAGGCACAGGACCATAAAATGTTCGTTCGGTCCGAATGAAATGATAGCATGTGTTCCCAGCGTGTGTTTGCATACCACGTCATGAGCGTATTCACGTACTCTGCGCAGACAGAGCATGAATGGCAGGCAAACAACATAACTTTCCATCTGAACTAAGTGGTGCCGCTATGTCCTGAAATCATGTATGAATAAAGCAGAAATACAGCGCATTCTTTTCCTATAAAGAAGTTTGTATTGTGCAATAAAGAAGTACTCCAAATAAAGTTTAATTATAATATTTATATCAGAAAGTCTCAAGCGATATGTCAATAAATATGTTAATGGCTTTGTACTGAAAAAATTACATTATTAAGTATGAAAAAATTTATTTTAAATACATTTTGTTATAGGTTTTTTCACTAATTTGTTCTTATATAGTTACCCAAACAATTTAAATCAAAAGAAAATCATAAAAGTTAGGATTGACATGAGGGTGAGTAAATGATGACAGAATTTTCATTTTTGGATGAACTTTAAGACAGAACTGAGCTAGTAGGTCATAAGCTCTCCATGAAGTAATATGTGACCCTGGATCACAAAACCAGTCTTAAGTCGCACGGGTATATTTGTGGCAATAGCCAACTAAACATTGTATGGGTCAAAATGATCCATTTTTCTTTTATGCCAAAAATCATTAGGATATTAAGTAAAGATCATGTTCCATGAAGATATTTTGTAAATTTCCCACCTAAATATATAAAAAATATATTTTTGTGAGTGGATGCAGCACAATCGCCAATAGAAATGGATAACTTTATAGGCGATTTTTTTAATATTTTGATTTTTTTGCACCCTCAGATTCCAGATTTTCTAATTGTTGTATCTTGGCCAAATATTGTCCTATCTTAACAAACCAAACATCAATGGAAAGATTATGTATTCAGCTTTCAGATGATGTAGAAATCTCAATTAAAAAAAAATTACCCATAAGACTGGTTTTGTGGTCCAGGGTCACATATGTAGTAGCAGAATATGACATATTGTAACCTATAGTGCATGATTCACATGACACAGGTTATTGTTAACTATTGCATTTTGTTTAAAGAAATGCTCAAACCACAAGAGAATGTCACAGCATATATTCGCCTCCGTTATTCTCCCCACAAGGCTCAGGGTAACCCCAAACATGGGTCTTAAAGTAACAAACACCCAGACCATTACAATATCAGCTGTACACATTAGTTTGTCTTACATAACTGTCAAGAGTAATAAATTCAATTTCCATCAAAATATGATACATAAATAATCATGAAATCTGTTATAGTTATATCATTTATATAAATAATTTATTGTTTTATTAAACTATCAATATAATTTTTTTAGAAACTATATCTAAGATGAAGAAATAAAGATACATAGCCTAATCAAAAAAAATGTTTTGTGTGTTTTTTTTATGAAACCCTGCATAAAAAAGTGACATCAGGTGACACATAGGAAAGTGTGTAGTTTAGTGTGTAGAGCCACTTAGAAGTCATTTATTAATTTTATGTTTAATCCCTTCAAAAGGTAAACGAGTGTAAATGTCGTTGTATATGTCTAAAGGATTTAAGTCTGTCACACAGAACTTGATCTCATTCATGTAATCCAATCACCTTGCCATTTTGTTCCAGCCATCACTCCTGGTATATAGGAGGCTTCTGTATTTAAATTATATGTAGTGTTGCGATTTACTCAAGTTTAATAGTGCAACGCTCAGATATTTACGACTGCACAAGTTGTAGCTTAGCGCTCATTTAATTTCCATCCAGGCAAAGTTACAACTTATGCACAGCTTGTGGAATCAGTCCCTGGAAGTCTGAGTTTTCTGCTGAAACCTGTTCGACAGATTCTGTCCTGCTCTTACCTCGAACACCATTAAATGAAAATAAGAGTACAACTATACATCAGATTAACCAGCAAAACACAGAGAGCTTGGCATTCACAATACTGAGAGAGAGAGAGAGAGAGAGAGAGAGAGAGAGAGAGAGAGAGAGAGAGAGAGAGAGAGAGAGAGAGAGAGAGAGAGAGAGAGAGAGAGAGATGGTGGGAGATGGTGGGAGTTGAGAAGTGGGCAGAGAGTCAGAAGAATGTTATTGCCAAAACACTGAATTGGGACAGGCAGAAAAAAAACACTAGTATCTGTGATACGGAGCTCCTCTCTGAACAGCGGTTCTTCTATCTAAAGCAGTAAAAAGAGAAAAAAAGGATCACCAAGACATTCTTGGTTACTTATTGCTACAAATCCTCCTATTTCTCAGCTTCTCTGTCTCTTTCTCTGTCTCCCAGGTTTGTATGCTTCACACTCACTAGTAGTGGATGATAGGGGGTAACGGGTCTGGAGTGCTACAGATGGCAGATGGTACCACACACACACACACACACACACACACACACACACACACACACACACACACACACACACACACACACACACACACACACACACACACACACACACACACACACACACACACACACACACACACACACACACACACACACAAGTCTCTAACCACGTATGCCTTCTCTTGCTCATATATGAACATACATGAACGCTAACCCCTTCTGTGTGCATGTCTCATGATCAAGGTCTCTGCACACAATGAGTCAATCAGCTGAACAGCTGTACCTATCCAGGCACCGATAAACAGATCTGTCATATTGCATAAGATATGTCACATAAGATATATAGAAATAGAACAATTATGATGAACTAAATGCAATGCAAAAATCAAACTTTAGCTTATAGGTGATTAAAGATCAGTAAGCATGATGAAAATGCTTTGGCAGATGTTAATTGGGATATTGGTTTCCACAGAAATCATTCCTTTATTGCAAATGCACTGTATCACTGAAGCTAAAAAGGTAAATAATTATCTCTTTCAGAAGTATACAAAAGCAGAAATGATATACTGCTCTTACACAACAAAACAATTCAGCTAGTTTCAGCTCAAATCACTAATATCTCTTCAAAAAAATTATAGTGCTCATAAACAAAGCATAAAATGCAAGACTGTTTTAAAAATAGCCAGCAACATCACAAAATATTTCAACCAAATGCTTGAATAGGGGCAAACTGCAGTAACCTTAAATTGAATGTGCATTTGACACCTTTGCATATTTGACACATTGGAATATCTATGGTAATTCATGATCTCTTTCTCTCCCTAGCTCTCTGTCCCTGGTTTTCTTATCAGGGTTGTGTGGTAATGTTGCTGCCTGTGTAGAACAACTGTTCTTCGGACATTATCTCCACAATGATCGTCAATTTGAGGCTGAGAGAGTGATGGACCAATTTTTTTCTCTCTCTTTTTTCTTTCTTGAGATGGAATACTCTATAAAATAAAATCCTGATCTTAAACAAACACGTACTGTATTATGTAAGGGATAATGTACAGTCAAACAGTCATTATCACAAAATAACCCCCTTTGGGTGATACAAGGTCACTATAAAGATTACTATATTTGCGTCCACAGCGGACGATATCGTTCTATTCTAAACAAGTGCTTCTCTGCCGCTTTAAATGCTCAAGGTCGTTACAGCAGGATGGATTCTGATTGGCTGTATGATGGGTTTTTTAATGAATAAAATAGTAAACTGAATATCAAACTAATCATATCTCTAACATCTAACATTCTAACATTTGAACAAAATGTACTGTTCGAAACCAAGGGAAAATGTGTGACTTTGAGTGTGTGTGTGTGTATAAATAACAAATAGGGGAAATTAAACTTGACAGATGACTAGGTTTGAAACCTTGTGATTTCAAAAGTAATCACAACAAGATAATTTGCTCCTACCTAGTAACAGAAGGGTTTGTCTATGAAGAACCAATCAAATTGTGGGAAATTATGTAATGTATCAAGTCATTTTTGCCATACCCCTATTCTGTAAAAGCTGTTGTATTTGTGTTCACTGGTGGGATTCTCAATGGAATTTGTCTGAGATCCTCTGGCCTTGCTTCTTCTTGGGAGATTCTCTGGAGAACTGCTCTGAGATCCCCCGGCCGTGATTAAAGCATTTAAAGGACATTTGTTGAGGTCTGTCTGTTATTATTGCTGCAGCAAGCTAGTTAGGGGAACAAGTATTAGCACCCAGCCAATGTCGACTAGGGTATAGGATTAAGACTCAGCCGATGTCGATGTGTAGACGCGCTAGGGTATAGGGTTAGACTCGGCCGACGTTGACTGTAGACGCGCTAGAGTATAAATATTATAGGACGTAGTTAGGTTTAGGGAAAAATCTAACACAGCTGTCAATGTTTTTATCATTCGTCAGCTGGATAAAATCGTTCTGAAAGTGATTCCAATGATATAATTTCTCTGTGCCATTATCATTATAGTTATGGTGGCTACTCTGCTATTCTTTTACAATTAGAATTTTTATTTAGCGTTATCGATATCTTAAAAGCCCATCCACAACAGGGACGATAAATATAATGATAACAATAAAGATATCGATAACAATAAAAAAATCTTTCTAACTGTAAAAGAATAGCAGAGTCGACACCACACCAATACAGATAACGGCACAGAGGAATGATACTATCATTGGAATCACTTCCAGAATTTTTTTCTTTTCTTTTTGAGCTGATGAAAGATAAAAACATTGATAGCCAATCAGAATCCTCGGATGCCATAGACGACCAATCACAATTGACCAATCAGAATCAAGTATTCCAGAGCGCTATAAATAACTAAAATAATGTCAAATCTTTGCTAAATGTCCGCTTTTAAGTGAAGTTCTGAGTGAAAAGAAATGCCATGTTCTCTGAGTTGGTAAAGTACAAAGATGGACATTGTAAACATCACTCTTTTAAATGTCAGATGTGCTCATGTATGGGTGAAGGAATAAGACAGAGAAAGAGAATGAGAGGTCTGGTCTCAGGATATGAGTTTACTTAAATGCAGAGAGAATGTTAATCTTTTTTTTTCTCCACACTCTAACTCACACTGTTTATGGTTTGAACATGACATTTTTTTCATGAAAAACATGAAAAAAGAGAGGTGTGCTATTACTTTTAAAAGTACTAATTTTTCCACCAAACAGACTTACATTTCAAGTCGACATGAAATCAAAATTGACCCTATTTTACTTTGTTAGTGCATAGTCTTGTGGTGAACAATTAATCCGTGCAAGTTAATACACAGAAACAAATTGTTTTCCGTGGTAATCTTTAATCAAAATCTGAAAAGTTACTTCCGGTCTGGAATGGCGTTCCTTTTCTGATGACGTCAGTTTGATGGCTTGGGTTGAAAACGCTTAACCACTCCCCTCAAAACGTTAGTCTGCTATGAGCAGAGATGGAGAGGAGGAGCGCTAAAGTAAAACTCTGCCCTCTGTTCAATATTCCGTTTCACTGGGAAATACGTCACAACACTGGAGAAAAGTAGTTTGCAACTTCCGGTTCACGGGGACTTTCAAATGTTGCAGACTTACACTGAAAAGAGGACTCAGTCACACATATCACGGTGGCTTGAGGGTGGACTCTTTTTTTGTCTTGGTCTTGTAAACAACAATCTAGCAACCACTCACAACACCCTAGTAACCACATAGCAACAAACAAACAACCAACTGCATAGCAAAAACCTGGCAACCACCCATCATAATGGAGAGTTTTACACAGGTTAGTGCCACTCTTGGAAAATATAAAAAATGAATGCTATCACTTTCACGTGACAACTTTAGGAAACATTTCATATGTAGTAGGCCTACTGTTTAATGTATTAATTTGAATATCTGAACTTACACAGACACAACAAACATGTACGCAGACTGTCAGCATACACGGTCTAACAGATCCACGTTGTAATAGCAGTGCTTAAGGTAATTTAGGGCCCCCCTCCCATAGTACTGGGAGTGTAATTAGCCCCCTGAGCCAGCCAATAGGAAGTGACAGTAAGGTAAACAGGCAAGCCTCATTAACCCATCATCATGAGACTCGTAATGAGGAGACACACACCACAATTACAATCAGCACATCATCATAACACACACTGGCAGGAAGTTGTATATCATCTGGAGAGACGAGTTTGCTGTTTGCTGGGCAAACGTGTGAAGATGATGAGACTGTTTAGGTAGGCAACACATTCAATAGAAAAATATCTGCTTTCACACACTCAAGTGCAAATTCATACAAATGAATGCATACTATGTGTGAATCTGTGTGGGTCTAAAGTCTAGATTGACACATAGACAATACCTGTGAGACAGCTGCATGTGTTTCAGTGTATCAGTGTAGTGTGCGCCCAAAAAGCATTTAAGCATTTCTGTGTCTCTTAACATCTAACTACATACTGCATGATAATAATGTTGTCACATGATTTGAGTTGTAACACAGCAATTAAGCCCATTACAAATGAACAACAGGAATGAAATGATGCATAAGGGCACATCCTCCTGAGGTGACAGTAGAAGTTGTATTACATTTAATATATCATGGTCAAGGATTTACATCTTCATGTCTGGTTTATACTTTGATTTGGGATCATGTTAAATGACAAAACTGGTATCATTCGAATGAACATTCTTATTGTAAAAGTACAAATAACATTCATATAAGCATTTTATGTTAAAAGCAGTATAGCAATATCATGACAAAATTAAGCCCCAAACCACGCTCACGCTGTCCATTATGTTTTAAGGGTTTTATTTATTTATCGTAATTTGTATAAGGTCTACACTATTATTCAAAAGTTCGGGGTCAGTAAGTTTCCTTTTAAGATATTATTTTATTCAGCAAAGATGCATTAAATTGATCAAAAGTGACACTAAAGACTATAACGTTGTTACAAAAAAAATAATATGTCAAATAATTCTATTTCAATTCTACTTCAAATAAATACTGTTATTTTGAACTATGTATTTATCGAAAAATCCTGGAAAAAAAGTTTTACAAAAATATTAAGCAGCACAACTGGTTTCAACATTGACAATAAGAATTGTTTCTTGAGAGTTAAATCAGCATAATGATTTCTGAAGGATCATGTGACCGTAAAAACTGGAGGAATAAGTTACTTTTAATCTTTGTTACAGACAATTATAGAGTCTAAAATACTATTTAAAGATGTAAGAATATGTGAAGTATCGGCTAAGCAAAAATGTTGACAATGTTGTGCAGTTACAATAGACATAAGCATGGTCACTCATTCAGTTTAATCTAAAAAAATTTTTTTTTAAAGAGGCTAGTATTACATAAACCAAATTACTTATTAATTACCCAGAGCCTCATTACTACAACAACATTTGCTTAAATGCAACACAGACTGACTAGATGAAACAGGTTCCTCATTTGCCAAAGGGCAAACACACTTCTTTCTTTCCAAGGAGTTAACAATAACAATTTAACAAATGTTTAGACGCTGAGTTGCACTGATATTATCTCTCATCGATTATGTTACCGTAATAATAAGTGATCACATCTCAACTCTTTTATTGATTATGTGGCTTGCTTAGGCAGCATGACATATGATTACTTAATAGCACAGGTCAGCACTTCTCTACTTTCACACTAACAACATTATTAAAAATGTGTGATTGATGTGATTAAAATGATCTATTGCCCTACAAAACAGGAGCAGTTCTGACTTCACACACAACATTCTTGTGGTCCAATAGCCACAGTCTTCATTACTAAATCAAAGCGATTATTCATTAATGGGAAGCAGAATATAAGACTCCCCTCCCCCTTAACACACATACTTTCTCCCTCAGTCTCTGTCTCTCTTATATCATTATAAGGCTCTAATTAAAAGGCACATTGAAAGCCTGCAGGGTTTCGATCTTTAGGGACGTATTTGGAACAAAGGGACAGTTGAGCTTGGCATCATAATTACTGCCTCTCCGTGCAGTGAGGAGAAAGATGCATTAAGTGCAGAAGAACAACATCATCTATAAGTGCCTATTTCCTTCCTTACGCTGGTTTCACCTCACACCAAGCAGCATCAACCACATTTAAACATTTAAAGACCAGATTGTGCACCCTCAAACCATGAAGCTTGCGGGGTGATGTTGAAAATGTCCTCCACTTCACTACACTGGTGGCTTGACCTTTGTGTCCATAGCTGTTGGACAGTCTGTGAAAACACAGCACTCCTGTGGCTGAGGAACTGAGCTAATTACTCTTGAGTATCAATGACTGATAGAGGAAGATCGAACACTGTGGCACCCACCTGTGCAAACCAATGGGATTGTAATCCTGCTAAACTCTGCTATAAGCACTTCCACAAGTCATTTATTGCCATTGATTATCAATTTTAAAACTTGTTTCACTATTGAGAAGGAAGACACTGTGATATGAATTGACTTCACTGTAAAAATTATTACATGCATGCTGCTCCAGACCGGATTACAATTTGTGCATTGCTTAGTGACCCGTATCTTTATTGCATAAATATGGTTTGTATCTAATGCACGCACACACGCACGCACACACACACACGTTGTGTTTTCATGCTTTATGGGGACTTTAGACATAATGATTTTATACTGTACAAACTGTACATTATATCCCCTTACCCTAAACCTACCCATCACAGAAAACTTTCTGCATTTTTAAATTTTCAAAAAACATCACTTATTATGATTTATAAGCTGTTTTCCTCATGGGGACCAAAACAAAAATCCCCAAAAGGACAAGGATTTCGGATATTGCCATCTTTGTGTCTTTACCAGGCCACACACACACACACGCATTATATAAACGCACTGCACGACTATATAAAATGTAAGTGCATTTATGTTGAATGTTATATAGCCGGTATTTATAATAGAATACATTTAGAAAAGGAAACAATAGGGGAAAATATAAATGTAAAAAAATGTCCAACAGGTTTTTTCAGGGAATTTAGGCTACTGAAACTTCATAGAGACAAATCACAGGCAGTGCCTCACCGTTACTTGTCAATGCATATTAAAATAAACCTTAATCATTGTTCAATAGCTATATTTTAATCTCTCACCCTTACAAACACGCACATCCTCTGAGCTGTGAATGTAATTCCACCACACAGTTCATGGAGACGCAATGCTTTCTGACATTCTTTCATACATACTAATGAATAATACATGAGATGAAAAGAATCATGCTAAAGTTATGAAATACTAAAGGAACATGCCCCTTCCATCGTCTTAATGCTGCTGTGAACCGAAACCGTGTCACGCAGTTCGCCAACAAAACCCAGCCATGGTATATTAATACCAAATCCCCTCCGCACATCTGTTAGTGGCGATCTAACGGTGCGCCCTAAGTGCACCTCCTGCAGTCGCTCTCCATGTTTTTTACATGGCTATAGATTAAGACCAGCTCCCAGTGAACTACATCTTATGTGAGGAGACGCAGGATCATTCATATGGCACCACACAAGTAACACTCACGAGAAAAATCTCCTCAAACCTACATATTTGCGCTTCAACGACTGCTTTGAAATACACGCTTTGAGGCGCATAGATTCTGACAGAAAACGCGCTGCGCCAGAAACGCGTGAATGCGTTGACGGGTTCTACATGGTTTCTGAATAAAGCGTGTGAGTCGCGGCGCGTGCAGGTGGCTTCTCATCAGAGCAATGCGCAGTCTGGGCAACTACGATGCCTGCTCTCCGATACAGTGTGAAGAGGTGGTCCATATTTTCCGCCCAGGCATGCCTGCCATCGACTATTGCAAATTTGGGTGATATAAATACAGAAAAGTTTCTTACCTCTGTCAGTGTCTTCTCTGAAAAGATTCCGCTGTTTGTTTAGCTGCCTATCCGCTTTACTACACTGTGGGATCAGGGAGAGATACAGAATGAGGATGGGAGGGGGAGTGAGAGAGTGAAGATCGGGGTAGACCTCTCTACACTGGGATGATGCCACTCCTGCGTGATCCCAACCGCAATATGCAGCCACCCGTTATGTTAGACGAAGATGCCATCACTTTTTATTTAAAGATCATCTGCCCCCACCTCCCAACTATCCACCTTCTTCTCACCTAATGTGTTTTACAGTATCATCTTGTAGGAGCTGCTCTAAATTGTCTTTTGATATGTGCTAATATATATATATATATATATATATTTTTTTTTTTTTTATTGCTTGAGGCACCATTTGAGGTTCCTCAAACTCCATGACTGGTGAAAACCTCTGAAGAAATTCCAGGTAGCCCTTCAAAATGGTCAGTCCTCCCAGGAACATACAAAATAGATCGCTTATGGTTAGTTCATCCCCCCCCCAAAAAAAAACCCAAAAAAACCTTTTCAAATACTCACCATCACGTCGTTCCAAACCGTAAGTCTTTCGTTTATCTTCAAAACTCAAGATCTTTTAGATGAATTCTGACAGATTTCTGTCTTCAATTGACAGTCCACACAACTACCACTTTGTCGCTTCAAGAAGTTCACAAAGAGATCCATATGAATCGAGCGGTTTAGTCCAAATTTTCGGAAGAAATTCAATAGCTTTATACAATGATGAATAGTTTAAATATAGGCTTTTATTCAAATATAAAAAGCTGAACCGTACACGCTTGACGCAAAAGAACAAATCTCATTGGTTCTTGCGGAAGCTCAAACGTGCTGCGTAGCAAGAGAACGTGATTCTCGCACGTCAAGCGAACATGCTCGAGCTTCCGTTTATCATATTTATTACATGGCTTGGTTGAATTCCAATGTAGAATGTGGTCTGTTATTTCTTGCTAACAGACCGCTGCGAAGTATAACACACCGTTGCCATGAAAAACAGAGCGTTGCTATGGACGCAGGATTCTAACCGTAGAGACGGAACGGACTATTTTCTTTAGCAGAAGCAATACAAATCAATAAAAAGTTTTTAAATCAATAAACTCCTTTTTAAATCAATATTTTGTGTCAAATTATTGATTTATTTGGTAGGTAGCCATGTAATAAGCGGGATAATGTAGAGCGAGGCGGTTGTTATAGCGAATACAACCCCTTCAGGCTGATTCAAGACCCGGCCTGTCGGGGTTGTATTCGCTATAACAACCGCCTCGCTCTACATTATCCCTTACATATACATATATACATATATATATATATATATATATATATATATACCCACTCTTAATATCAAATGCTTATACGCTTATTTTGAGCATATAGCTGAGCCTTTCAGCATTCTTTAATGACCATGTCCATCACAGCTTCAAAAATGGTTGACAAAATATTCTGGTAGAAAATATACGCATTATGCCATGTGCAATGTGTAACAGGTCTGCTGAGGGCTGGACTCTAATCAAAGCATGAAGGATATGGAGAAGAACACAGTTGTTGTAGTAGTTCACCCACACTAAAAAAAAGGTTCCTTTTCTTTTTCCCTGAAGAACCTTTTAGTGAACACAGATTACCATTTTTTTGCCCCAATTTACAGTCTGGACAAGGTGACGCTAGTTGCCGAAAGTCAGAGCCAGTCTGCAGATTTGAGTTTACAGATTTCACAGAAAATTGTGTGTGTAATGGTCACAGTCTCCAATTATTTAGCTTAAAAGTTTGATTCCATCAAACATGTTTGACATTTTGAGCCAATTTTAGAACTTATTGTTTTTATTTGTCATGAGTCTCCTAGCAACAAGGAAATGGTTTCTACATTTTGTTGAAAGTATTGTAGTGTTAATTCCTCAGTCATTTAGTGTATGATGCCCAGGTTTTCCTCTGCAACTATTTAAAAGGTCGGCAAGTGTACGATGCCTAGTGTTTTAAAATCTTTTCAGATTTTAAAAGTTGTGTAGAGTGTTCCAGCCTTTAGAAAACATTTGAATAACCTCAAGGACCTCTTTTTCACTTTAAAGAACCTTTTGTGCAATGCAGGATAGAAGGGCTTCATGGATGTTAAATGTTTTTCAGTGAACCAATAATAAACAACCTTTATTTTTAAATAAGGAAAATTCTGTGATCACTTCTTATTCCCAACCTGTATTACTTTCTTCTGAGTTACTTCCTTCTGTGAAACAAAAAATATATTCTGAAGAATGATTATGTCCAAACAATAAAACAAACCAAACCAAAAAATAAAATAAATAAATAAAATCGTACAGGTTTTGACCGACATGAGGGTGAGGAAATGATTTTTGGGTGAACTATCCCTTTAAAAATTGTGCCTTGAGTCTGTGTAAGAAATGTTAAAAGCAGGGTAAGCAATTTTCAGAGTTGCTAGCAATAGCGAGCTCAGCTAGCTTTGAAAGCATGAGATCCCACCCTCCCTTCAGAGTGTCTTCAAAGCCATGTCTCCTTCAAACACATGAACGCGTGCATCAGGGAGCAATCAAAAGCGCCACGAGAGACGGCATTAAACTACCTCATGTCTTAAAGCACATATACTACAATAATAACGAACATAAACAACTTAAAAAGAACTGACCTGTACCACCTGACTGCTGCAGTTTCGGCGTTGATAGTGTTGCCATTGAAATGCATAAATTCGAATCACAAACCACTCAGAGTATAACTTCACAGATTTCCATTTCTTCCAAATGACTGTAGTTGGCGTGAACGTAGCATAAGCTCATTGTTTTGGTTTAAGAGGAACTGTTAAAGGTGGCTGCTTTTTGTTTGTGGTGCTCGGTGACTGACGTCTGTGTAACTCTGCATAGAATGAAACGTGCTGATAAAGTGTGATGTGGCTACTGTGGAGGTATGGAATTACATACGCTGACAGGCCTTCCACTGACGATATACATATAAATGCATTTAGACCACTTTACTTAAGTTGTGATTGCTATCAGGATGTGAAGAGACTTTTAACCAGCATAAAAAAAAAAATAATTCTGGAACAAATCGCCCACCCTGCCTTTAACATGTTGGTGCATGAATAGGAAAAGATACAGAGAGTTGGATGCACTATAAAGTGATCCTTGTGAGAGCTGACTTGTAAAACCATCCAAGATGAGAATAACACATTTGCTCACACCGTTGGCAGAGCTATGACTGTAGGTTCTGTATAAGCCACATTTTTTCCCCCCATCCAACTCGCTAAATCCAATGAAGAAATGTGAACGTGTTTACTAAATAGCAACCCCCAGCCTCCCCAACTCACGACTCAAGTGCTGCAGCTGTGTTCCCATGGCAACGTGCCGCAGAAGTGAGACAAGCAATGAGCCAAGGTAGAGCAAAAAGATACAGTGTGTGACACTGCTTTAAAAAGGCAGATCTTTCCTTTTATCTCACGCTCCCGTTCCATCCCTCCATTACTGTCCCTCTCTAGTCTCTCACGTCCATCTGTCGGAGCAACGGAGGCTCAGACAGTGTTCTCATAACTGGCGGTCAAACTATGTTTAAAACGGGCCCACAAAGTAGCTACTAAATACGTACGATACTGACGTTATGTATGGAGTTTTATTTGTGTTGAGCGAGAAGTGACGAGAGGACTCTCTAGGAGAAAGAGCATCATGTTTCTGTATCTCACAGAGGAACTTTGAAATTCACTTTGAAAATAGAGACCAGGGTAGAGGAGAAAAGATGAATAAATTATGGCGTGAATAAATGAACACAGGCTGAGATGAGTGGAAATGGATCTATAGTTAGCAGATTTCTAGAGGTTATCAGAGAGAGTCTGATAAGGTTAACCCATAAGTTTCATTTGTTCCTCATTCCACTGCATGTTTCTTCAAGCAGATTTAGCGTCACCAAGTTTCAATGTACACGTGCTGCCATCAAGTGGTGAGAAGAAGTAATCAATCAATCAGTCTTTACATTGTGATATGGTTTCCCTAAACTGAAGCGATTTCCATTTTTGCCCCTACCATCTGTCAGTGGACGACTCTTTTCTCCAGACAATCTGTGCTCAAGCTGTGAATTAACTATGGATGTCATTTTCAGCAGGCAAACAGCCACACGGCAGCTGCCGTCAGTGGTGACAAATCTACTGTAAGTGTTTTCTGCAGATGCTGAACACATCGAAATGTTGTAGGTTGCTTCTCACATGCAAATGTAGCAGACGCATAGCATAAGTAATGAATGGGTGAAATATTAATAGTAACATAAATACACAAAACTAAAATAGTGAGTAGCCTAGCCTAAATCAAGTGTGCTATCATACATTAACACATTTTATGCAACAAAAACGTCCATGTTGCTCAACAAGTATTTATTATAGTACATAATTATAATACAATGGCTAAATGCAATATGATGCAGTCTGAAATAAATAACAACTTGAGTTTGACACGTATGGCCTATGATGCTCAGTGTGACTAACTCTGTAAGAGGTTTTAGATAGCCTACACAACATCTAGTAAATGAAAAGTAAAAATGTGTCTCTTAAATTGTCAAATATTGGAATGCAGAAGATTCAGAGACTAATATAAATGTTGTTAGATGAGCTTCTCAAAGGAGAAAATAAAACGTTCTGCACCCTGAGATACTGTAATAATCCAATAATGCCACTAGAGGGCAGTGCTCCTTTTTGTTTGAATATTCCAATGTATACATTTCACACCGTGACTTTCCACAGAAGGTAGGCTACAACATGGGGCCTGAAACTCTTAAAAAAATATTTAAAAAACAAAAACAAATTGTAAGATACATTTTGAACATGGCTATATGTCCAAAAAAGGCCATGCCAGTTTGATTAAATTTAACAGTACATAGGCCTATTAATAATTACATTTTTACAAAATGTTATCTTAAACTTGGGATACTCCACTTTAAAATGAAAATTCTGTCATCATATACTCACCCTCACGTTGTTTCAAACCTGTATGAATTTCTTTCTTCTGCTGAACAGAAAGGAAGATATTTAGAAGAATATCAGTAACCAGACAGTTTCTGGTCCCACTAACTTCCATAGTAGGAAAAATATATACTATGGAAGTCAATGGTATCTAAAACTGTCTGGTTACTGACATTCTTCTAAATATCTTCCTTTCTGTTCAGCGGAAGAAAGAAATTCATAAAGGATTGAAACAACATGAGGGTGAATATATGATGACAGAATTTTCATTTTAAAGTGGAGTATCCCTTTAAGATAAATTAAGATGTCACTAGTTTGTGACCAAATGTTGGTTTAAGTTATTGATACATTCAACATCTCATAAAAGCTAAATATTATTATTTATTTAATTGGCAATAAAAATGTGTTCATATTTTAAAAGTTATTATTATAATGAATTTAATATCAATTCAACACGTTTAAAATAGTGTTGGCTACTGGCTGCTTATGTGCCAGCCAGTAATGTTTTATTTTTATTTAAAAAATGTTATGTACCAGTAACGTGAAATTTAGACGTGGATAATGGATAATGCGTAAATATTTGAATTATAAATTACACACACAAAAATGTACGTAATAAAAGACATAGTAGTCAAATTACATTAGTTCAAATTATATATATATATATATATACACACACCATTCTGTGCCTGGTTTAGTGCTCCTGTTGAGATGGACAAAAAGGTATAAACAAAAAAAGATTTGCAGTGTAATAATAAAATAAACATAAACAAACCAATCTGGCAACCCAGTGTTTTCACTTTCAATAATTCGTGACTACGGAAGCCCGTGCGCACGTTTCCAGACACAAAAATGCAATTGGAAATGTAGCTCACCGGGGTAATGTAAGGACATCTATAGGGTCAGCATGTGACGTCACGCGTTCGTATAGTTTTCCCTGTAGTTTAAAAACACATAGATGTACGCTATATGACTTGCAGACGGTGCGGGCAATTTTACATGGATTATTCGAGCCAACAGTGAGTATTTCATGCTTCCCATATCCAATTTCTTGATGAGCATTTCAAATCAATAATCGCCCACAAACCTCATTTGAATATGTTTAGGGATTATTTTATATCGGGCTGTTAAAATGAAACATACAGGAATTTTGGATCTTACTCTATTTAAATATGCGAGAAATATTAAAAGCAAATGCACCGAACTTAAAAGTTACCCATTTCAGGACGCAGTCAAACTCCCAAACACTAAACGTTGCTTCAATATAAGCAAACTTTATTTGATGTTAACGTTCCCTCACGGTGTGCTGTTCTGAGTTCATGGCGTTCTCTGCGAGCTCTACATTGGAGATCTGTGTGGCGAGACGTAGAGGCATGGCCTACTTTTTGCGCACGTATGGAAACGAGGCGGTGGCTCTTTTCGCTGTTGCTGTGCCAGCCTATGCGCAAATACATCTCGACGCTGGATAGGTCTCCTGGCATTGAGGCTGCGCCTGTGATGATCATGCGATTGAGTGACGATGGGGAGTCATGTCTAGTCTATGCATGATCAGTGGCTCTGCGCTCCGGATCCCGCTGGAAAAAGAGTTCGTGCTCGATGGCTCTGCGATCGACTTCGCGCCTATGCCCACAATGAATGGCTGTTTCCAGCGCGAGACAGACGAGGCGAGAGAGTGAAGGAGAGCGAGCGCGTCGGACTCCATTGAAACACTTTGAAACGGCCTCCAGCTAGGGGTGAGTATCCCGCCTTCGAATCCCCGCAGCAGGTCATGTGAGGCAGCGTGACACGCGAGGACGGCGCGCGAGCGGCTGTCCTGGCATTTTGGCCGAAATCCGATGGCGCTGAGATGTTTGGGGGGCATTGTTTTGGGGAAGGTGTGCGGTGGGGGATGGGCACAGACTAATGGTACCAACAAAAAGTTTAACCACTTCACCGACCTCACTGACATGGCTGAACGCTCGTGCTGGCAGATGTTCCGGAGTCAGATCTGGCTAATTTAAAAACCTGATTTCCGGGATCTCTTTAATCTGTTAACCGAAAGGCTCGTATTTGTGCATTTAGTTTGAAGATGCCACTTTGAGCGTGATTGATGTTGTTGTGGCGACGACGAGTTGTTCAATCATTTTCTTATTGGCGGAGTCTAGCTGACCCCCCCCCTGCTGTCAGCGCTGGTTCAGTCTGGCTCGCCCCCAGTTCGTGCATTTGTCCCGGGATGACCTGTTGATGTCTGTGAAATAAGATAAGGTGGGGTATCCGAACTAGCGCGTAAATCGCCATGGAACATTAACTTTGAAATTCCGTGGACTTAAAAGTATGCACTTGGGTATTTAAGGATGCTAACAGCCGGCTGGTCATTCAGCGTTAGAGATTGTTGAGTGTTGCCGTTGTAATTGAGTGGGTTGGAGAACGGGGCGAACCCTCATTTCAGCGGTGCCGCGCACGAGACGGACCCGTCTAGGCCCGAGGATGTAGGCACGCTCGATCTCGGTGAGGTGCATTGGCAAAGACGGGACAAGAGCGGCAAACTTGCTCGTTTCGCGCGGCCCTCTGTGCGTCGCGGCGTTTCCCCCCACTGCGTTATTGCTCGCTCGCATGTAGGTGCTGCATTTCTCACAGAGTGGCTCATAGTGGGCGCTTTTGCCATCGTTCTTCACCCCCCTTCACGGCCCGTGCCAGTGGAGAACTCCGGACGGACGGGCAGATTGACTGACACACGGTTAGCCTGCCGCCGACACAGCCTCATAACACTGCTGTACTGGCAGGGCTGTTTGCAAAGGTTTGCTCATTATTTACTTATATTCTACTTAATTTGTTCAGCATTGTTGAATTAGTGTTAGTTTATGCACCGTCGTATGTCCAGTGGCTGCGTCTGCACTTCCATCACACAGGCTTGACATCACATTATTAGACTGGATTCTAAAGCTGTGCTGTTTTTTTTTGTTCGTAATGTATCAGTGGTTCTCGACTGGGGTCCCACTAGGGCACTTGGTAAACTTGCTAAGGGGCCCCCAATCATATTATATTTGAGTATTATTTTAACAATAAAAATAAATAGTGTAACATGCATCAGATTACTGTAATGGAAAATCAGGGACTACACATGTTGCTGAGCTGTCACTCAGTCATGTTTCGTGTGTGTGCAGCATACAACCTCGGTGAACAATATGTACTTTTATTATTTGACCCTTTTCAACAATTGCATTTAAAATGTCTGTAGTGGCATTTTATTCACTCTTTGGTGATGTTTGTCTTATGTTTCATTTAATAAAAGTTGTAGGCTAGTTGAGCAGAGAAGTTCTTCAGCACCAAAGAAACAGCTATTTGTATTTATTTATTCTTTCCTTAAAGAAGGCACAATGTGTTGAAACATGTTATTAGATTTTTTTTTTTTACTGGTTAAGTAAAGATAATAATAATAATCGCAGTTAATTATTTTAATATATTTACAGCCAAAGTTTTTGTTAACAAAAAGGTTACAAGCACCTTTGATTTTAGGAGATCTTGAAGTTACAAGGGTTGAGAACCACTGACATTTAGTTCAAAATCACTTTTGAAAAAAAGTAAATCACATTTTTATGCTGACTGCCTAAAAGGGTCCCAGTTGACCCGAATGTACATAATAGTTAAGGTATAGAATTTGTCGTTGAGAAGAAATGCATGGAATTGAATGATTTGACTTGATTATTCATTACTAAATTAAGATTGAAGTTCTAAGATTACTTTATTTTATTTAGGCCTTGGTGTTTTTAGACTCCAAAACTCAATTGGTTGCATGTTGAAAGTTTCAAACAGGCAGTTTGAGATGTGAGGACAGTCTTTAAAATGTTGTGCCCCCCTCTCTCACTACACCATGATAACTATACCTAAGGTGTCCCTCTCCTCCCCCACCCCAAGGGAAAGCTTCTTAAATAAACCCTGGGCCTCTCAGTGTGTATGTGTGCCACAGCTCTCTGGCCAACTGTAAACAAGCCGTTTTGTCTGATGTCTATGGCTTGTGTGTGTGCATGCAAGGGAGGGGGGAGCGAGCCTGAAGTCAGACAAAGAGGGTACTTCTTTTACCACTAACGTCCTGTTAGTTCTGTGTGATCAGATCAGATTCAGTGATTTTTAATGTGATGGCTTGTGTGGAAAACATGTGCCCAGATGTTTTGCCTACCACTGTCTAATCTTAATGTGTGAAGTATATCACATCACGGTGTTATTCTGCCGTGTTGGTTTAGCTGACATGATTTAAGGGCTGTTTATACTTCACCAAATGATTGCTGAACAATAAGCCACCATTTTTCTTTTGATGGAAAACTGTAAATCTGTACCTTCTCAGAAAGTTCTGCTACTCATTCTGCTGACTCGCAAAAAATATAAGTGTATTTGTTGCTTGAAAATGTAACAGACCACCGTTTATAACTCTTCATACTTGTAAAATGTTTGGACAGCCTATTTTAAAGTAGAAAGTGCAGGTTATAATGAATTTCCCCAGCAGCACGGCTGCGAGCTGTAATGATGGCTTTGCTCATGGTGTCACATTTAGCAGTAATAAGACTGACTGCAGTGTCAGTCAAAGCCCATTGTTTTCCACCCTCTTCCTCAACTATGACCTCAATCACTGGTTTAGTATCTCTCTCGCACTCTCCCCCTCTCTCCCTCCTCTGATGTAGTACTGTAAAGAGTGCCATTTTATCTCTGTCTCAGCTGAATCACCATCTCATTCAGATTAGCCGTCACATCCTGCTCACAGGATTTTAGAGGAGGTTCGCCAACCCCCCTATTATTTTTCAGAGTTCGCATGTTTTAGGCCAGTCTGCTAAAGGTGCCTACAAGCTCGTCCCTGGGGTCTTATTCATTTCACCACCTTTTAATGTATCAGTCTGTTGCCAATAATTGTTTGTGTCTCTGCACTAAATTATGTTAGATTTAGTGGATTTTACTGCTTCAAAAGCAAATGACGGTTGCAATGAGTCTTAAGGGATGAACTACTGTGCTGCTGAGAGAATGCTGCTGACAAAGATCTCTTTCTTTCTCTTCCATCTGTCTTTCCCTCCTTCTGTTCCTCTGGTGCCGCTCAGATTTCTCTGGTGGTGCTGGCCATAGCGCCATGGCTCAGACCCTTCAGATGGCGATCCCAAACTTCGGCAACAATGTCCTGGAGTGTTTGAACGAGCAGCGGCTACAGGGCCTGTACTGCGACGTGTCTGTGGTGGTGAAAGGACACACCTTTAAAGCTCACCGCGCCGTGCTGGCAGCCAGCAGCTCCTACTTCCGTGACCTTTTCAACAGCAGCGCGGGCAGCAAAACCCCTACGGTGGTGGAGTTGCCCCCGGCCGTACAGCCGCAGAGCTTTCAGCAGATCCTGGCTTTCTGCTACACCGGCCGCCTCAGCATGAACGTCGGAGACCAGTTTCTGCTCATGTACACGGCTGGCTTTCTCCAGATCCAGCAGATCATGGAGAAGGGCACAGAGTTCTTCTTGAAGGTCAGCTCGCCCAGCTGCGACTCACAGGGCCTCCACACCGAAGAAACTCCTCCATCGGAGCCTCAGAGTCCCGTCACCCAGACGGCGGCAGGGGCCTCGGCAAATGGAGGCGGCGCAGCCAGTCGGCCCACTTCCTGCTTGACCCCGTTGCCCCTGGTGTCTCGGGTGAAGACAGAGCAACCGGAGGCTTCGCCCTATTCCGTGGTGTGCGCGCCGGTGGCCAAGCGGCTCTGGGAAGGAAGCAGTCGGGAAGGCGGCGGAGGCTCGGGCACAGCCGGAGGAGGAGGGATGAGGAAGGCGGCTCGCTTTTCCCAAGAGATGGCACGTGGAAGCGCCATCCAGCAGCAAAGTAGCATGGGACTTGGTATGGGTCTAGGAATGGGCCAGGGGGGTCACAGTGGCGGCAGCAGCACCAATGGCAACGGCACGAGCAGTGCCACTCCTGAAGGCACCAGCCCCGGTACATTGAGTGCCTATGCCAGTGATTCCCCCATCTCTTACCATGACGATGAGGAAGAGGAAGAGGCGGTGGATGATGGCACTGAAGAGCAGTACAGGCAGATCTGCAACATGTACACCATGTACAGCATGTTAAACGTGGGAGCTACAGGTGAGTCCACAGCCCTGCTGCATGAAATGAAACGCTTACAATTATTTAGATAATTGACTCAGTCGTTATTTATAATAATTTACTCTACCTCATGTTGTTCCAAACCTGTATGGTGACTTTTTCTTCCATGGAAAAGAACAGGTGAAAATGTAATAATGTTTTTTCCATGCAATTGCAATGAATGCGAAATGGAGCTTTCAGACTTAAATATGCACTTTAAAAGTTGTCAATATGCCACACGATAGCTTTGTGTGAGGACTTTTCTGTTAAATATTTTTATTTTTTATTTTTTATCCATGTATATTTAATTTAATATTTATCGGTACATTTTTTGCACCTTGACATTTTTAATCAAAATGTCAACTCATTCTTCCTGTGAAACGACAGGCTTGTCTCTGGTGACATATGTAGTTGATTGCAAATCCCACATCTGCTTTCAATTCAATCAACAACCAATGGATAGAACCAAGTTCTTTCCATACATTTCCTTTTTTCGCTAATCTGTTACACTCCGATGTACATCACAATAAGGTTTAAAAAGTTGTTGTTTTTTCCGCAACTATTATTTATTCAGACTTTCCCTCTCGTGAGCTGTTTACAGTTGAGCTCATTGGGTCAGTCCGATTCATGAATGAATACTAACTTCGATGGGTTAAATGCTGAGGACAAATTCCGAGAACGGGTTACCATACTTGGCCTTCACATGTCACTTTCACTTTTGTTCATTTTAATTCAAGCCAGTTTTGTGAACTGTATCAACCGATTCTTTGAAAAGATTTGACAAAAAAATAAAATAAAAAAAGCACAAATCTAACATCACTACTTCTCTCATCAACTGATGATTTTCACTGAATAATGACATAAAAAAAAAGCCAGCTCCAGTCCCTGTTCATGATTGCATGGAAAGAAAACGACCAGAACATGGTTAAAATGTTGTTTTCTGTGTTCCACTGAAGAAAAAAAGAAGTCATGGAGGTTTGATGATGACAGAATTTTCATTTGAGTTTTAAAATAGCACTTCCCACACCAGCACCTCCTTTGATCCTGTATGTGTTGTAATGTATACAGGCTCCTGCTTTTTTTTTGGCTTCCATTTTAAAAAGTTAACTATTGTCTACTCTCTTTTGTATTTCTTAAGTAGGAATATCATCATAGCTAAATTCACACTTTTTGTTAAAATGCTTCAACTGTTTGGAGCTCATGAATATTTTATCAGAAGGTCTTATCTTCTCTCAGATGGCATGAAAACTGAATGTGTTCTGATGCCTTTGGATTTCACAGGTCTTTTATTAGTCTCGGTCCCAAGAGGTCTGTATTATCTGTCTGTTTCAAAAGACCTGAGTGCTGGTTTAATCTTCACAACTGTCTAGACAGTGTGTGCCGAGATCACGTTTTTGTCTTCACACTTTCTCTACTCTCCATAAACTTCCTTTCTCGTCCTCTTTTTTTTCTCGTCTTCAGCGGGTGAGCGTGTGGAGGCCCTCCCGGACCACTCAGAGACGCGGCCTAGGATGCGCGGCCGACAGGATCTCGCCTCTCTCCCTGCCGAGCTCATCGCTCAGATCGGCAACCGCTGTCATCCCAAACTTTACGAGGAAGGTGACCCTGCAGAGAAACTGGAGCTAGTTTCAGGTCTGAGTCTGATCATTGTACCTGTTCCTTAAGAAAACGCAACTGATGTATTATAGTGGGATAAATCATTCTTTTGTTGCTCAAGCAGTCGTCATATCACCCTGTATGCACTGTAAGAAAACATCTGCCGAAAAAATTATATTAATCTATAGAAGAGACAAATAGGGAGTAAAACCGGCATCACACAACTGAGTCATGTTCAATAGCCCATGAAAAGCAAGTGATCTCTCGTGGTGATTGATAGGTCAGCCGTGTTTGGAGAAGCCATATTTTGGTATTGTGGTGTAGAACAGGTTTTGTTGAGCGACTGTAAGGTAATGGAGGCTTTTATGAGTTGTAAATCGTGGCCTTAAGTGACTCTGAGCTGTCCGACTGGAACTGTTCAGTCCACATAACAGAGGAATTCCACTTACCGCTGAAACTTTATTTAAACAGCAGTCGCATATATAAACATGCAGCTCAAAGTGCTTTACAAATACGATAAAAGAAAGCGTTCGAACAAGACCAGACATGAAGCAATATAAAGTGGAAAATGAAATGAGGAATTGAAACAAGACAAGAGGACAAACGATAAAAAGGTCTTTGGGAAAAAATGTCATCAGAAAGTCATTAAATGATGAACAAATACGAAGCGCTGGAGGAGTGAAAGGGAAAAATGGAAATGAGACAAAAATGTTTAATTAAGAGCATGATGGAAAATAAGCTTTTGAATGATTTTCAAATGTTGTTTTATTAAAGCCCCCTCCCCATCCAATGCAGGCAGGTTTTGTTTTTTGAATTATAATGACTGACGACTATTTTGGCTTTTCTTCTATAGTCCTGGAAAACTTGAAGATCAGACACATATACAGTGTAACGTCTCAAAACATGATTCAATATAATGTAAATGCAATTACTAATGTGAATGGTATTTATTGGACCTTTAGACCCCACTGTGTTTATATATATATATAAACCATTCAAAAGTTTGGGTCAATGAGATTTGTTCAAGAAATTAATTCTTATTTTCAGCAAGGGCACTTTGAATTGATCAAAAGTGACGAAAGACATTTATAATAAATTACAAAGACATTAAATAAATTACATATAAAAATATATTTAAATAGATATGTTATTTAAAAAAAATTTAATAATATTTTACAATTGTACTGTAACTGTTTCACTGTAGCTTTGATCAAATTAATGCAGACTTACTAAGCATTTTGTTTCAAAAACAAAAAATCCAAAACAGCAGCGTATGTGTATATTATAGCATGAGAGAAATTGTTTCATGCACGTTTTACTCTTTATTTGGAGCCGATCGATTATTTAGTTATTTGTGTTAAAGTGATGCTATTGTTTGACAGTCACTGAAGAAACTCTCTCAAATAATTAGCTGTTGAAGCCCACGAAATATTTTTTTGATATGCTAGATATAATTTATTTAGATAGTATTCTGTATTTGAAAAGTTGAATTGCATTAGAAATTGCAGTAAAGTCAGAGCTTAATCTTCACAGGTCACAGTCTTTACTAACATGAATGATCTTTATTTAACGCTTATAAGGAGATCTGAATTTCTTTATGCGCTTTGTGTGATTAGTATTCATTCGTTTAGTATTAATTTTTGGGATTTGAATGCATTCATGCAAATTGATGAGTCATAAAGCATTTGTCAGTCTTTCAATATGTATCTGCTTGTATATCTTGAGTACATTCATATGAATTAATTTTCACACCTTTTAAGCGAGATTCATGTATTTGGTCCACAGGCACCAGCGTGTACATTTCACGAGCTCAGCTGATGAACTGTCACGTCAGTGCAGGGACCAGGCACAAAGTCCTTCTGAGGAGGCTGCTGGCTGCTTTCTTCGATAGGTAAGTCTGAGAAACATTAAAGATGTCTTCCATAATAGTGAAAGTGTAAGGCCTCCAACTTTCCTGTTTCTTTTTGACACACAGGAGCACTCTGGCCAACAGTTGTGGAACTGGCATCCGTTCCTCCACCAATGACCCCAGCCGTAAGCCGCTGGACAGCCGAGTGTTGCACGCTGTCAAGTGTAAGTTTCCTGATCTTTTATTACTCAGAGCACCTCATTTGCCTACCTATGAAGGCATGTTACACAAAGTATGATAACTATAACGATAAAGTTTAACTTTAATTTAAATAAATGTTAAATACCCCAAACTTGGGGTCAATCACAAACTTGCTCATTTGATAACAGGAATAGTGCAGAACTTTAAATATTTCTTAAGCAATTTTCCATAAAATTTGTTTAAAATTTTTCAAAATCCAACAAGTAAGTTTGTTTTCAGGTTTAAATTTGACTTTGAATAACAGATTTTCAGTGTGACCCTACTGAACCCCACTACGTGTGAACGGAGTTGGCACATCACCGTCATTGTGGAATGTTTATCAGGATGTGATGCAGAACGGTCATGCTAATGATTTGTCAGAGTTGTCGGCTTTCACTGACTTGTGCAGTTTAATTCTCACACTTTGTTAGTATTTATAGCTCCTAAAACAAAGCTATATTACAATGAAAAATGATTACCTCGGAATGTAGATCAGTAATGCAGGTGAGAGTTGCTTTATCTTTTTCTCACGTGCCAGCGATTACCCCATAGGTTGCCGACCCCTGAACTAGTCTGACCAACTAGCAGTTACTTAGGGCTAATCAGTCTTACTTTTTGGATTCAAATTAGACCAATCTACCTTTTTATGTAACTGACTTAAAAAAAAGTTTGACCAATCTTGAAGAAAAAAATTAGATGACTAAGTTGTAAGACTAGTTTTAGCAGTTTATGTAACCAGCAACAGTACGTTTTGTTAACTGTTCATCATGTCTTATGCCCAACTTATACTTCTGCGTCGAACTCACGCCGTAGCTACGTTGTAGGCTGTGTGTAACGCACGTACCCTTCGGCGTACCCTGATGTGCATCTCTCCAAAAATGTAACACCGTGTCAATTCTACGCGGACGCAAGCGCTGTGATTGGTCTGCTTGAACCCCTCCCTCAGGTTTCACATGCTCCCTCTGCATGTGTAATTGCGGGTCAACGCGGACAACGACGCAGAAGTATAAATGAAAACCGCGTAGCCTACAGCGTAGAGGCTCCAGCGTAGGTCCGACGCAGAAGTATAAATATATTTCGGCTTTGTTTAAAATATTGTGATCAGTATTGTGTATGGAACCGAATCACGATACCACTAGAACGTTATCATCTATGGGTGTGGATGCTGATATAATTGTCATTTTAGTTATTCTTGTTGTGAACGTGCCTTTAGAAATGACCCCCCACCCCCCCGTATGTCTACAGTTTACTGCCAGAACTTCGCCACCAGCTTTAAAGAGAGCGAGATGAACGCCATTGCGGCGGACATGTGCACTAACGCTCGGCGCGTGGTGAGGAAGAGCTGGATCCCCAAGCTGAAGCTACTGATGGCGGAGGGCGACGCCTATGCCAATTTCCTTCCTGACAGCATCAAGATGGAAGCGGACGGCCTCAGCGGCGAGCCTACCTTTGAGACCGCTAGCCTGGAGGGCGGCGCTTCGGTGGAGACCGGAGGATCCTCGGGCGAGTCTCTGCAGGGTGTGGGCGGAGATAACGGCACTTTGTTTCAGTGAGCGACCTGGCGAGGAAAGCCCTGCCCCATCCCCTCTGCCGCCCCACCTCCTTCCTGCCTCCCACCCCGCTGCGTGACTCTGGGCTCTGCTGCTTTTGCCTGGGATGGGAAAGGGAGAGTCGGGTAGGAGATTGGAGGAGATAGCACGGTCTAGTGTCGGGAGGAACACGGGGGGTTTATACCAGGGGCGCTATTTTCTTTTCAATCATTTTTGTTTTTGCTGAATAACCCTCTTTTGCACAGAAGATCCCCTTTGCCTCCATGCTCGGCAAGTAAATCTAGTCACCGATGCTATAGGAATACATAATTAGGACCAGGAAAAGTTATTGCGACGGGAGGCCCGATGTTCCCTGATCTCACTCTACTGAATTTGAATGTATTAGTTTGTAGCTACCTGGCTATGTCAGACTAGCCGATTGTATTTGGCCCAGGAGAGAGACAGGAAAAATGCTTGTCATAAGATCTAAAGGAACAGCAGATGGAGAAAGTAGTGAGGGAGGAGAGGAGAAGTAGGTGGCATATTCTGTCTCTCGTTCTGTCTAAAATGGAAAGAATCTGATATCCTCCTCTCCTTCCATTCCTCCCAAAATATATGTGGGATCTTAGTCTGCCACGTTCTTTGTTTTTTATGTTGCCATTTTCTCCTTTCCCCTTCTACTTGTTCCACTGTGTGTGATTTATATGAATTCAGAGTTGATGAAAGATGATTAAGGACTGTAAAGGATAAAAATATATTTATCTGCTCACACCTTTTGAGCTTGAGAGAGAGGGATTGTTTTAAAATCTCTATTTTTGTTTTGTTTTATTTTCCCCTCAAGAGACACCTTTTTATTGGGTTTTAAATGGAAATAGTGAGAATAATGAGGAATATTTTTGCATAAGGATTATCTTACATTTCAAAGAATGGTGCTTGGCTTGTATCTGGATTACCATCGTTTCCGTAGCAGAATTCGATTGGCCGCTTTGACCAGTGACACAATTAATACAGTAATTTCAACCCCACTGACTTTCTGTGTTTAACATCACTAGTTGAAGCATTCTTTAAAATATCTTCTTTTGTGTTCCATACAGTTTAAGAATAACATGAGGGTGAGTAAATGATGACAGAATTGGATAGACTATCCCCTGAAAAGAAAAGAAAAATTGTGTAGGACATTAAAACTAAGTGTTTTTAGCGTGTAAACCTTTTAGCTTTCTTCCCCCATTCTCGCACACAAACATGCTTTTACAGCCCAGGGGGAAAGGAGGTTGTGCTTCTTATTGTTAGTCACTTTACTGTCTTAAGGTTTGGGCCTGACTTTGTGTGTGTTTGGGAGTGGAGGAGGGTTTACATTGCCTGTGTCCCAGGAGAGGAGGAGCAGAGTGATTAAGTCTCTTCATGTTGCCCATGTCCCTGTTTGGGCAGCTGTGTGTGCATGTGTGCGTGCGTGTGTGTCTGTGCTCGCTTAGGCAAGCATGTGTGTGTCCGCACAAGTCACCATCTGTATACATTCCTTGCACATAGTTGGCACTGTGTATTTGCATGTGGGTGATGTGTTGATTCTGGGATTTAGGGTGTTTGTTTCTGTGTTTATTCATCGGATGCTTCACGTACGGATGCTTCTTCGGCTGTCTGAAGGTGTGCTGTAACACGTGAACTTTTGCATAATCCAGATTTCCATCAGAATTTGAATGGGATTGCATGTGATGTCTTAATGTGCAGTCAGGCATGGGTTTTATATGCACATGCCTCACAAAAACAGAAATACGATACTTTAGGCGATTTTAATATTTCATGCCCGAATTGGTAGGCCGCGCGTGTATAAGCATAAGTGATGTTTTTTTGTGTGTGCATCTTATCTCCTGGGACACATACATTAGCCGCCCCCTTTCTGAAGAAATGGAACTCTTTGCACCTTTTCGTAGACTGAACTAGAGCCTTTTGCACCTTTTTGTAGAGGAGAGTGGTGGATTGTGCACCTTTTTTTGTAGAGCGTAATCGATGGTTTTTGGACTAAACTTCGTGGATGTGTATGTGTCGGTATCTGGCCCGTAACAGGATGCACCCCTGTGTCTGCGGCCAGCCATGTTGAATACTGATGTAAATATCGAAGAGACTGTTGAACAGATTTTGACCACGTTTTTAACAGGTCGTTCGTCTTTTTAATTGATGGCTTACATTAGGTCTTTCACCCCTCTTGTTTTAGCTCA
Organism: Leuciscus leuciscus; assembly: GCF_965113295.1. NCBI lineage: Eukaryota > Metazoa > Chordata > Actinopteri > Cypriniformes > Leuciscidae > Leuciscus > Leuciscus leuciscus. Next base: position 51,210,336 of record NC_138725.1, on the reverse strand, counting down.
ATTTTTTTTTTTCTCTTTTATTTGCATTATCAAGTCTGGCTTACCTGCTGTTTGTATATCTGGAAATTGTAGTTTTCTTGTTTTGTTTTCAGGCTTTAGAGTCGTAGCAAATAAAGTGAACTCCTGGCAAGTTTACGTCTTAAATGCAGTCTGGTTCTGGTCTGACCGGTGACCTATTTCTTTTTCTTTTCTTTTGGACCAGAAGACAATAATGCTCTAGTGTAGAAATGTATTACATCCTGCGAAATCAACATCTGGGAATGTGCATGCGTTCATTTCGTTCTCGGTTTCATTTCTCCATTCTTTTAGCAGACCACGTGTACTGTATTTACTTTTCAACTACTACTAATTCAAGGTGAAAGAGTTGACTTGCCAAGTTTTTTAAGGATACAATATAGAGTTGTTTGACTGATGATAGAGTACCGAGTATTTTTTCATTTCTTTTTATCGACTAAAGTGCTGGGAGGGTGGGGGCACGGTGAGGGATGAACTGGTGCTATGTGTGCTATTCTTTAGATGTTAAAGGCCTGCTGGGTCACTGGTGCCTTTTCAGGAGGACTGCGGGAGACGGACTGCGTGTGTATCTGGGTAGGGCATGGAGTGGCGGCGCTCCTCTCTCTCCTCTCGCCGGCTATGACTGTGCCAGTGTTTATGCGTCCTCCATTTTGATGGCACAGATCACATATGCTGCATGCGTCGCTGGAGAGGAACCGCTGTGTCCATGCGCCACCTGCTGTGTGTTTCTGCGGCTTAAATTTACTACTTACAGTCAACACCAGGGGGTGTCATAACTGAGAAAGATGACTTTTAGTGGCCACAAATGATGGCTTTTCTCCTTCTGGGAAGTTGAAGGTGATGTGTGTAATTTTTTTTTCAATGTTAAAATGCTAAAAGTAAGCCATTCGATGGTTGATTTTTCCCGAAAGGTGTAACACTGTGGCGCTATCAAAAAGTTGCTCTGTTTGTTTGAGCATCACAACCAGCCCGAAAGAGGCTGAAATCATTATTTTTGTGAATTAGTTTCAAGTTACACACTTCACCTTTAAATGATTATTTTTATTTAGGAAAAACGTATGTCTCGCCTGGTATGAAAGGTTTCTTAAGGCAAGTATATAGTGGGAATGAAGGGACCAGTGTTAATCAAAAAAGGCCAGGATGTCCATATCACGTTGCCTATCTGTCTGCTCATGTGCCCGAGTAAAGCACCTTTTTCTGGGGTTCGCGTTCATAGACGTGCTCCCCGGCACCTTGCAATTCAGTCTGACTGTGTCACGGAGCACAGAGCAGTTAGATGGCAGACGCCTGTGAGGGTGGAGAAAGAGTGTGAGAGTTTAACTGCCCATAAGTCTTGTCATTCTTCCTTCTAACACAGTTTGTTGGGGTACTGTGCATTGTAAATCATTGTGAATTTGTAACCTGGTGGATCGCTGACAGCTTGCAAGAGAGAGTATGGAGCGGTGTATTAAAAATGGAACTCTTTAATAAGTAGTGACTGTCTCTCCTCTCTGCAAAGGCAGAAACCGGACCCGTCTGTTTTGAAGCAACGGACTCGCTGCATTTTGCAGGTTTTCCTTTAGCTTGCAGTTTTGTTTTGTTTTGTTTTGTCCGTCTAAGCCTTTTTACCCAGAATGCAGCATTGCTATTCCACTCTAAATAACAGACATACCACATAAAGATACTCTCACCTCTTTCTCTGCGTGTTGCGTTCTCTTCCAGCACACCCCAACACTCTGCTTTCAGTCTTTTCCCTGAAATGAGATGGATTATAACCCAACTTTGCAAATGTTTTGGTAAAGTAACGTGTGACAGCTCGACAAATTGATGTCCGGACATGGTATCACGAATTACAGAGAAATACAGACAGGATGGGTGATGACATCAGCTCGCTTGAACACTCAAAACAACAAACAGGTTGTGAACTTTTTTTTTACGATGCAGTGTCTCACTTTCTATGACTACATCCCTATACAAATCTATATACTGTATATTACATAGAAGCACTAATGAAGTTTGATTGTTAGTCGTGCACTCTCAGCATGAGTTGTAACCCATACCCAGCTGTGCTCATGCACTGACCCTGTAACGCCAGTGCTCATCCACTCCATTCTGTCTGTGTTCAAAGTGCCAATAACTTTGTGAATCCCTAACTGTGACCCAATATTATCAAAAGTAATTGCACATTAACTACTGTAAAAAATGAGTAAGAGAAAAGTCAAAGGATACAGCTGAATATCTTAATAAAAGTTTGTAACAAAGATTTTTGTGTCTTTGGCGCCTTATTTTATTTATTCAAAAGAAAAGAAAAAAAAAAGATTACCCATTGGCAGATCTCTTTTCCAGTTTTAAACAAAAACTCTTTTTTTTTTTCTTAAAGAAAACAAGACCTTATATATTATCTTAATATATTTGCTTCACAAATACATGTAATTTGATTAAAGATTTATAAATATTTATATTGGAAAAAGATAAATGTACCGAGTTAAATAATAAAATAAAAAAATGTATTAAGTGTTTTAATGATATACTTAAAGTAATCTTGCAGCCCCTCTGGAAGTCTGGTGAGGCCACCTGGTTGAAAACCACTGTTGATATGTACATAGTAGTATGTTTAATATGCAATCTAATTGCAGGAGTGAATACACCTTGACTAAACATGGAGGTCTTCACTGAAAGCAGTCAATTCTTCATGTGAATTCAAGCTAATAATTTAAGTTTCAGGGGGGGAAAACCTTTTGATTGTCTTTAAGGCACACAACTTTTATAGGTTTACTTTAGTCAACCATACTTTATATTAAGTGGAATACTTTAGTGGATGTATAGATTTCAATTAAGTCTTACTTCAAAATAACTTTATGTACTAATTTCTTCCATGATCAGGCTAAACAATATTTTCATGTAGAAGGTTGTCATCATGGGAGGTTATTGAGAGGTTATTAATGCCTAAACTGTAGCTTGACCTGATCACAGAGAAATACTTGGAGTTTGTGCAACCTTTCTTAACACAACTTGATCATGTCTGCAACCCAGAGATTGAGTATGAGAGTGCACTTTAACATTTCATTATTATTGTTATCCCATTGACTAGATCAACTGCCTCTTTGATAGCCAAAAAAATATTTTAGCAGGTTTTACCATGTATGGATAAAATACCATGCATATCTCGTCTCATGTGTGTCACCTCTATAATTTTACAGTTCCTCCGTCCAAAAACCAATTTGAATGTGGACTGAATTTAGAACATTTGTATTTGTTTAAACAACATCCGTGGATCTAACGTTTGATAAAATGGTGCTGTTATACGTTTTACGCGAAAACAGCTGGATCCACCCGTAAATGGGCAGAGGAAGCTTGACGCGCTCGTGTCGTGTGAGGTTATTGGCTATGACGAAATCTCTTGAAGCAAATAAGGCAACAGGAAGTAGCCTGAACGAGCCCACGCATCATGGGTTTTCCATAGAGCCGACCGACAAGCGGAAGTTCCTTTTATGGGCATAAGAGAATGAGGAAGCTAACAATATCCATGGGAATAAAAGTAGCCTATCTATTAACCCAGGCTAGAAAAATGGCACAGACTTCTTATGCGTTTGTCATTGTGTTGTATTGTCGAGTAATTATATAATATAATATATAATTTTAGTTAAAAATGCAATTATTTTAAATAAAATACAGGCTACAATAAAACAACCAGAAGGTGATTCATCAACGTTTTTTTTTTTTTTTTAAGGTCATTGATCGTCTAGAGGTATTGATTAATTTAGTACTTGGTTGTCAAAAAAAAAAAAAAATCTTCCGACTGATTACATCAGAAGAAGAATGATACACGTTCTGACTTATTTCCTCAAACAGAGCCGCAATTCATGGGAGGAGCCCGAGTGTCAATCACAAGCGAACACGTCACCAAAACTATATAAAGCCCGCTGTCTTAACGCTGAGGTTTACTTCGGTGAATGAAACGACAGTGAAAGTAAACTGAGCTCAGAAGAAATTGCCTAAACATTGTTTTTATATTTGAAAAGAGGATAGAAGTTACTTAAGTAAGAACGATGGATGTCACAACAGAGGCCAAGCAGATTATGGTCCATGCGTTAAGCAAAATCTACAGCTCGCGCACCCAGCGTGGTGGACTCCGACTCCACCGGAGCCTGTTGCTGACGCTCGTCATGAAATCTGCAAGGGACATATACCACTCTGCTCGACTGACAAGCGAGAAAATGGGGCAATCTGACACACTCAGTGTCACAGAGAACACATCGCAAACAGAAGAGCCCATTGACACAACGAGCTCCACGACAACACCTCTGCGCGCGATAGCGACACAGTCCAACGAGGATGAGCAAAGGTCCGGACTCGAGGGTCATGCACACCTACACAACCCCGCAGGACTCACGGTGGACAAAGAAAACTGCAACCCAACCAGACCGGACCGTCACTCCAGAAAGCGACGGAGCAAAACAGCCACAGATCCCGACTTCCTACCGTGCAAAAAAGCCAAACTGGAGTTTGTGGAGGCCAGAGGAATTCTTCAGAATAATTCCGCCAACTGCGGTAGAGCGCTAGACTCACTGTCTCTTGTACCTATGCCAAGAACAATTGTGACATTTTGAAAAGACAAACCGCAATGGCACAACACAATGACAGTGAAGTGAACTTTGCGCACTACAGAGGAAAGCGTATTATGTGACGCATAACTGCTGTGATATTGAGGGCAATTGACTAACGTGGAGAAGTCAGTGGGTGATTACTCACAGTGGAACAATGTGACAGCTCATCGGAGAGCGGGTTGTTTTGGGGAAAAGGTGTGATGGTTCTTGTTCAAACTGTCGCGTTTCTCTGATTCAGGAATCAGGACATGACGCGGCGGTATCATGACTTCTACAAGAAGTGTTACTGAGAGAACTTCCACGGACATTCACATGAACTTGTCTTTATCTATTTATTTATTGGCCATCTGGTTATACCATGTTGTTCAGACTGTATTTATCTATGGTGCTGTCAGGATTGTCCAGTTATGACACTGACTGGGATTTCTGTGGTCTCCTTGCTGGGAAAACCCACATTAAGCTGTGTTTTGGAACATTGTATCTGGTTTCTTGCTGGTCCAAGCAGTAACCAGTTGAAACATTGTAGCCAGGGATTTTCCAGCAGGTCAACATGACATAAGCTACTACAAACAGACATTGTGATGTTATGATCTATCTACCTCAGTTTTGTACAATAAAAGATTCTCTGACATATAATTTTTGTGTGTGACGCATTATCTTGAGACCTGTTAATCCAGGAAATGATCTGACGGAGTCAGCTAGGCTTGTATGTAGTTGCATGCGCTCTGCTGAAAGTATTCCGCGGTCACGTGACCGGAGGTGCGGATGGCTCGCGGGCAGGAGCTGTATGTGTTCGCGGAAGGCAGGAAGCGGTGAGGCCGTGAGCACATCAGGCCGGATAATCGCTGCTGTCGTCTCTTTTCGCACTCCCACTTCTTTTCAACCCCCATAACCGGCTCAGGATATGGGGAACAAAAGACGAGAAGCTGTAAAACGTTTAAGTCGTCTACTAATAATTAATGGCCCATTAGCAAGTGCTGTTAAACCCAAACTAACACTTCTTTTTATTAGTCATTGTCCTTATTCTGAATTCTATACTTAAAGTCTATGTTAAAGATATACTAGCTGGTTGAACACATACATTCACACATACCTTACTGCATCACAATGCTACTATCCAAACTGCAATGTGCGAACAAGACTTTTCCAAGGGATACTTTTCGGCGGCAATCTGTTAAAGGTCTTTGCGCGCACCCAAATTTGTCTTTTGGCGCCTTTATCAGCCTACAGTTAACCAACTCACAAATCGCCTATAATTTTTATATAGGCCTAATTTAAATCTAACAGTAATAATGACCATTTTTGCTACAGCGCTCGAGCAACATTGTTGCTGTGGTACCTTCGCACGATTTCTATTGGTTTGTAGCACTCGCCGACTTGTTGAAACGTTATACTTATACACTTATTTGAATCAATGTAATAAAATAGTAGTTTATAACAGATAGTCTACACTTAAATCATGTATTTGTATCAAAACCTGATTCACTTTGTGACCATGTTATATTAACAAACACGGAATTAAATTCTATGTGTAATAGATCTAAATAGGTGTAAAAGACAGATAAATCTTCATGTGAGCCATGTGTATATTTGTTGACCCAGCAAAATCATACCCCATGTTGGATCATGATCACGGGGTAAGGGAGTAGGAAGTGGGGCAGGCGCGAGAGAGGAATGTGCTAGTGAGCGGAAGGAGGTATTAATAGACTAGAGGAAGGACAGCACCCTTCACGGTCCGGGTATCGTTCGTTCATTTGTTTTTGCTCTCACATACGAAAAAGAAAAAACGAGAAAACAGCTCCTTGTTCCGTTTTTTGGTTTTTTTAGAAAAACGAAAAAACGAAATTATGACTTGATTTTTGGTTTTCCCGTTCTTGCACGGAAATCAGAAAAACAACTTGATATTGGTCCGTGTACGTTTTGATAGTTTGTTTTCCAATTTGAAATGAAATAAGCAGAAACGAGAACACGGCCCCTTTATTCGTTTTTTCGTTTTTTTTAAAAAAACGAAAAAACGAGATTTCGGCTTGAGTTTTCGTTTTTTAGTTCACAGGCAAAAAACGAATAAATGACTTCAAAATTCGTTTTCCACATGTGGGCGGCCTGACACGCCCCCTTCCGCCGATTGGTCAAGCAAATCTGAGCATGTGACGTCATCAGTTGTCGCTCCGGTCAGGTCTGCTCAACAAAATAATAGTCAAGTCAAGTCAAGTTTATTTGTATAGCGCTTTTCACAATACAGATTGTATCAAAGCAGCTTCACAGTATTACATTTAAATAATACAACAAAGTTTGTTTCAAGAGGAATTTATTGATTGATAAAATTAAATTAAATATCCCCAAAATATCCCCAGTCCTCTACTATGGCTACAGATTCTTAAACTGTACAGGGCAGGTCCTACTGGGCTTTCTTCTGTGCAACTTTACACGTTTCACAGAAATATTTACATCAGAAATATTAATTATTAGTCTGCCACCAGCCCGTTTTATGTAGCTGTGCGGAGTTAAATCTGCTGACAGCGCCGAGCGGGAGACGCTCACTGACCAATGTTCAGTCAGCAGTCAGAACTTTTCTTTTAGACGCTCCGTTTTGCCACGGGATGGTGATTGCAAATACTGTAATGCCAATCGGCTGAGGATGGGTACCGATGATGGTGAAATACATTTTTACTGAAGCTGTAATCATAGCCGCGACCCGCGAGAATGAGACAGATGATTGACAGGACGATAGCGGAGGCAATTAAAGGCGCAAGATAACTTCTGTTAACAAAAACATAAATAAAAAAAAAGTTTAATATAAGTGACTTTGTCTTTGTTTTATTGTTTTTGTTGGTTTTAATCAAATCATTGTGAACCACAAACTGAGCCTTTATTTAAGCCTATACTGAGCCTATATTAAATTTTTTTGTTATAAAATGGGTATTTTATAATACAGCATAAATAAAAACAAACACACGTATGTATGCCTATAGGCAAAACACCACAGTTTTTTGGTTTTGTTTGTGTGAACTTTTATCCCCAACCATATTTCTTCATGGGCTCCACGCCAGGGGTCACGCTCAGCACCCCTACTTCCCATGGTAGCCTACTAACTGTAATTATGCTGACCCAGTTTATATGTAAAATCTTTGGTATATGTAATATCTAAAAACACTTTACAGTGTGATGGAAATAAACTTTTCTTAAAGCGTGTTGTATATCACCACAGATTTATTGACACCCTTCTATCTGTGTTGTATACTGAAATAGACAATTGTCCTGCAGAATGATGAGGTTTTTTGTAAGAAAAACATTGTGAGCAAATGTTGAATTGTTGTTTGAAATATAAATCAACAACGTAAGAGGCTTTAGGCTGTCTGATGAACTCTGTATGAACAAACTCCCAGCTTTGCAGTATAGGTGGCACAGAAGCAGCATCTGACCCTGCATTTAGATGTACATTACACACTGTCTAATGCAGCTCAAAGGAGGCACTGTGAATTTGCATAGCAATTTCATTCTAAGAGGCTATTAAATGTGAAGTGACAACATGAAACACTACTTTCAATATATAAAAAAACACCAGTAGTTGGTGGCAAGTCAGCCTGATAATGATTGAATACCAATTTACTCATTTAGGCTCACAATAAGCAGATTACATAATTATACCATGAATATATATATATATATATATATATATATATATATATATATATATATATATATATATATATATATATATATATATATATATATATATGTGTGTGTGTGTGTGTGTGTATATGTATATGTATATGTATATGTATATGTATATGTATATGTGTAAAGGCAGGATCACCTACTGGTGAAACCCAAACGGAAAGTAGTTAATTAACAAGTAGTTATTAGTAAAAATGGGGGAAACTGGATCAAGTTCCTGTGGAATCAATAAATGTTCTTGATGGCATGCATTGTTTCTCGTTTTTATTGTTTGATTATACAGCCAGGGGTGCGTTTCCCGTACAACTATATAGCTCGCTGCTTAACTACCATAGTACGATGCATCGTTGGAGAAATCAACTAGTCTGTTTCCCGAAACCGTCTGTCTCAAAGTATCGTTCAACCACGTTGGTTTATGACGTCTCGCACGTGGTGGACTAATAACTTATTTTAATTAATCTGTTTAAGATCGAATTAACGCTAGATTTTGTCATATAAGTTACAGACATGGCATCTGAAGACCATTTCTAATTTTTCTCAGTTATTTTGCTTTATTACCAGACTCAATATTTGGCTCGTTCTTACATAGTAGAGCACGTTCGCACATGCGCAGTCTTCAAAAACGGTGCTTTAAATCTCTTGACAAACTAAAAGACATAAATTACATTTGTATGTATTCTAAATAAATAACACGGGTTGTACTGAATGTCAGCTTGCTTATTTTGCTAAAGATAAGGATTTATTCAGTCTACATCTAATGTAAACTAGAAACTATGCTTCTAACGACAGCTCGAGAGCTGTCGTTCCAACCACACAAGTTTGCGATGATGTTTGCGAACGTTCGTTTGAACGATGGTTTCGGGAAACACCAAATCGTTGAACTATGCTGATAACGACGGAACTTGCGACCATAGTTGGCTAACGATGCTTTCGGGAAACGCACCCCAGGACTGGACTTCCGTTTAGGTTCCACCAGTAGGTGATCCTGCCTTTACACATATATACATACACACACACACACACACATATATATATATATATATATATATATATATATATATATATATATATATATATATATATATATATAAGGCTTAATTTGAGCCGGAACACGCCGGAACATGTTCCGTCACCTCCGACATTGGATCCGGAACCTTTTTTATTGGATCCGGCACCTCCTGTGTCACTAAAATTAATTGCCTAAATGAAAAAAAATAAAAATAATTTTCCTGTTTGTGTAGTGTTCAATGTTTGTGACACATGACTTGCGCGCTTGTTGTACGAGTTGAGATTGCTGTTAGCCTCGATCGTTTCACTCAGGGGAAAAATGTCAAAAAGACAGGAAAGTTTGCTTAACTTTTTCAAATACGCTGGACAGTCAGATCCCAAAAAAGCAAAAATCGTTCCCGCTGATCAAAAAGGAGACCACGGTGGACACAGTAGCCTAGTATCGACATAATATCTTGTTATTTCGACATAATAAGGGGACATTCTAATCTGCATTAAGCCACATTAAGCGATAATGTTTTTCTATGGGAGGAAAATGCTTAACGTGTAAATGCGTTCATATTATGGGCTCATCTGATTTTTTGTACATAGCATAGCCTATTTGTTAGGATTTTAGTATCATAATGATTAATAAATGCACGCACAATTATCCGTGAACTTGATTTGAACAAATGCCTTTCAACTTGTGTTTGCAAAATTCAGAATTAAATGAATGTGCAGAAATTTGTACAAATAGAGAGTAGCCTATGTAGGCGTACTATTGTAGCCATTAAAAAAGCGCATTTAGTTTCATATTTGTTAAAATATTATAATGTTATTTTTATTTTTTCTTCCATTTATGTTGATTTATGAAAAGTGAACAGCACGACCGAGTAAGATAGGATGCGCAATATGAGACATGGAGCGGGTCAGACATGATTTTGACCGTTGAAGTTGAAGTTGTTTTGTAGAAAGCCTTTCTTTAAAGTGAATTTCGTTTTGTATAAATTGTATCTTAATTTTAATCAATTTTTCATCAACCAATTGCCTGTATTTAATGAATAGGCCTATGAAACAAATATAACGGAGGCGCCCGCGCGATCCTAACTTAACGAAACTCAGCGTATGCCTCACACAGACATGACAAATACATCAAATACACAAAGCTTGAAATGTCTTTAAACGAAATAATTCAAAACGAAAAAAGAAAAAGGCTACTTTCTGATTATGTAATCCATTAGGCTTATTTATGTGCATTTCTCTCTATAAGCGCGTTCACACGGAGATGGCGATCGTCAACTTCATCTTTGCAGCCGAGTCGACACTTTTAGAGAAAACACTTGTTTATTAATAAAAATCAATACACGCGTCACCGGATGCACGCACACATATTATTTCGAAATAACGAGATATTGTGTTGAAATAACATTATTATTAATAATAGCCTACATCTTTTAGAATAGGCCTATTTGATTGAATGCGGAATGTTGCGCTTGTTCAATTTAATCAAATTAAAACTGTAATTGTGATCATTAACATAACTGAATATTAAATATTTAGTGGCCAAGTTTTGCGCAGCTCCCCGTCAATGATCTAGCACCCACTCAGCACATGCGTTAACAATTCTCTGGCGCTGTCCCTGCAGAGAAGCTACGTAGGCAGTGTATTTTGTATTACATTTTTTTTTTTTTTTTTTGTTCTGTTACCTCCAACCCCCGTTTTGAGTGGCCGGATCCACACCCCCTCTGCGCTCCGGGACCTCCCACTTTACAAATTAAGCACTGTATATATATATATATATATATATATATATATATATATATATATATATATATATATATATTTTTTTTTTTTTTTTTTTTTTTCATGGTATAATTGTGTTATTACAAAAAACCTCATCATTCTGCAGGACAATTGTCTATTTCAGTATACAACACAGATAGAAGGGTGTCAATAAATCTGTGGTGATATACAACACGCTTTAAGAAAAGTTTATTTCCATCACACTGTAAAGTGTTTTTAGATATTACATATACCAAAGATTTTACATATAAACTGGGTCAGCATAATTACAGTTAGTAGGCTACCATGGGAAGTAGGGGTGCTGAGCGTGACCCCTGGCGTGGAGCCCATGAAGAAATATGGTTGGGGATAAAAGTTAACACAAACAAAACCAAAAAACTGTGGTGTTTTGCCTATAGGCATACATACGTGTGTTTGTTTTTATTTATGCTGTATTATAAAATACCCATATTATAACAAAAAAATTTAATATAGGCTCAGTATAGGCTTAAATAAAGGCTCAGTTTGTGGTTCACAATGATTTGATTAAAACCAACAAAAACAATAAAACAAAGACAAAGTCACTTATATTAAACTTTTTTTTTATTTATGTTTTTGTTAACAGAAGTTATCTTGCGCCTTTAATTGCCTCCGCTATCGTCCTGTCAATCATCTGTCTCATTCTCGCGGGTCGCGGCTATGATTACAGCTTCAGTAAAAATGTATTTCACCATCATTGGTACCCACCCTCAGCCGATTGGCATTACAGTATTTGCAATCACCATCCCGTGGCAAAACGGAGCGTCTAAAAGAAAAGTTCTGACTGCTGACTGAACATTGGTCAGTGAGCGTCTCCCGCTCGGCGCTGTCAGCAGATTTAACTCCGCACAGCTACATAAAACGGGCTGGTGGCAGACTAATAATTAATATTTCTGATGTAAATATTTCTGTGAAACGTGTAAAGTTGCACAGAAGAAAGCCCAGTAGGACCTGCCCTGTACAGTTTAAGAATCTGTAGCCATAGTAGAGGACTGGGGATATTTTGGGGATATTTAATTTAATTTTATCAATCAATAAATTCCTCTTGAAACAAACTTTGTTGTATTATTTAAATGTAATACTGTGAAGCTGCTTTGATACAATCTGTATTGTGAAAAGCGCTATACAAATAAACTTGACTTGACTTGACTATTATTTTGTTGAGCAGACCTGACCGGAGCGACAACTGATGACGTCACATGCTCAGATTTGCTTGACCAATCGGCGGAAGGGGGCGTGTCAGGCCGCCCACATGTGGAAAACGAATTTTGAAGTCATTTATTCGTTTTTTGCCTGTGAACTAAAAAACGAAAACTCAAGCCGAAATCTCGTTTTTTCGTTTTTTTTTTAAAAACGAAAAAACGAATAAAGGGGCCGTGTTCTCGTTTCTATCAAGTTGTTTTTCTGATTTCCGTGCAAGGACGGGAAAACCAAAAATCAAGTCATAATTTCGTTTTTTCGTTTTTCTAAAAAAACGAAAAAACGGAAAAAGGAGCTGTTTTCTCGTTTTTTCTTTTTCGTATGTGAGAGCAAAAACAAATGAACGAACGATACCCGGACCCTTCACACATCCGCACATCTGGCCGACATACAGCAGACAGCCGGGGGAGGGGGAGCTGCTGAATGCCTGTGTGGCCCATCGATTGTCCTTCTAATGGAACGAGCCTCCCCTCCCTTCCCTCTCGAGTCTGAAACCTGATCCTCCAGTATCTGAAATCTCACAGGAATGCACTGTTAGCTCCCACAATCTCCTGACCAAACGACTTTACAACACTCGGATCAGCAGAACTGCATATAGCCTACACGAATACACGTAGAATCAGAAAAGGACAGAGCAAGGGTAAAAACAAAAGAAACAAGCTAATAATGTAGCCACATGCCTCCCAAATGAGATACTGCAGCCTCATAGGCGGAGGGTAAACCGTCTGTAAGGCTATGTGAAAAACACCTTGACATATTATCTCATGAAATAGTTACGTGTTGCCTATCAACAACCTAGGCCTACACATCACAGCATAAACGCTCTTTTTATTAAAGTGGTTATGTTCGCAAACCACTATAATTTGAACAGGCAAACCTGATAGCACATATACATCCAGAGATGGGCATACATACATGGAAATGTATTTAAATACAAATACAAAATACTGTGTGAAAAAATAATACAAAATACTGTGTGAAAAAATGTATTTAAAATACAAATACAGTATTTTGTATTCTGAAAATACACAAAATAGGCCTACATGTGAAACTGGCCATCCAGTGGAGGTAGAGGTCACAGTGAATCAATAAACTACATAATGCCTATATTGACTTTTAATTCCTAACCTCATCTCTGCCCTCTCTGTCATTCTTTCTTTCTGGCGATTACAAATACACTTATGCAAAATAGCAGCCATTTATATACCTATTTCTGACTAGCTTACAATGTAGTCTATTACTTGTGAACACTATTTAAAAATTCATACTGTATGTAAAACTGTAAAACTAGCAAAGAATATGGATAGGCGATATGACCCAAAATCTCAATTTTACTTCACAGTAACAATATATGGTTTCACAATTCTCAATATCAGTTTTGAAACCACAAAAACTAAATTTCAAACTCTTTTGAGCTTTTTTTTTTTCTTTTCTTTTTTTTCCCCCACAGGTAGTCCAATGTTTTTTAAGTAATTTTATATTTATTTTATGTAAAGTTTATTTGTTTCTATAAGTTTATCAAAATTAGAAAGTTTATCTAAAATTAGAATTAATTTAGATTAATTTGACACTATTTACCCCTTTATTATTATTATTATTATTTTTTTTAAAAGCTGAGGATTTTTGTGGTGTATCATTCATCAGTGCTTCTTTTTCCACTCCAACGTTCCAATAATTCCTAAATTGCCCACTAAAAGCTGCACGGATAAATTTGCTTACCCCACAAATAGGCCCATCTGTGTAAACGGTTTAAAAAAAGTTCCATCGATTCACACTTTATATCATCGCTATGATATGTAGTGTCATGTCACCCATCCCTAACATGCAGTAATGCTTTAAACACATTTGACAAGCTAGTTGATAAAAATCAACAAAATATTTTCCCACTTGTCTTCTCTTTTATTCTTTCATGTTAACTCAAGGCAAATCTAAATAATGCACTATTTTAACTTTAATCAACAAGTAGATTTGATCATGATATCCTCACCTTATTCCAAAAAAAAAAAAGAAAAAGTGGTCCAATGCTGAGTTGTACTGCAGTTGTACTGTCATGCATGAATGTTGAATGTTGGGGGTTGGGGGGAGGGGGCGTGTCTGAACTAGTTGATGCACGATATCAGTATCTTGATAAAGAGGTTGACTGGCAAAAAGTATTTTATGTATTTTGAAAATACAAAAATACTCATCTTAAATGTAAATTACATTTGATTTTTTTCCAAAGGCTTTAAAATACAAAATATAAAATACGTATTTTAAATACATGTGTATGAAAAACTGCCCATCCCTCCGTATATCACAGAGACATCTATTTGATGTGCGTTTTTACATCTGGAAGACGTTTTTTTGTTTTTGCTCATCTGCAATACGTCTACGTTCCCTGTCAGATGTCAAACAGACGTTTAGAAAATGTCTTTAAGATGTTTATGATTTAGAATGTATATGCAAAACTGACATGTTAAAGACGTCTATGAGATGTTGGTAAACAGCAGATGCTTTCAAGATTAAGTGATCTTTAACAGACATCTTGCAGACATAGCCTACATGTGCTATCTGGCGTGGTTTAGCATGGCAGCCATTTCGAAAATAGCCTATTGCTTTACCTAATGCAGCAATACATACGTTTTCTTCAAATTCTGAATGGATCATTGCCCAGAAAGCATGCATAAAAGCGCTCCCTTTAGCCTAAAATCATGTCACTCATCTTAATTCACAAGTTCTGCTAATCGAATAAGCTGACTGCATACAGTCTTATTTAGCCTATATAATGTCTACACTTTTTTTTTGTGTTACGAGTTAAATTATAACGAGAGGATTTGAGTTCTCAGCACTGAACAAAAACTCCGGCGTTTTGAGTGGTGAGGGGATTCCAACTTAAACACGGCCATTGCATTCAAGAAATCATCAGATATGTTTGTGATTGGCTACATTGCTCAACGCTGCAAATATACGTTGTAAATAGAAAAACCTCTTTATCGTGTGTGTGCTTGGTTATAATGCGCAACGCTGTAAAACGCGTACAAATATGATGAAACATGAGCAGATCTAAATTTAAAGGTGCACTGTGTAATTTTTTGCGGAATTGGAACCAACAGAAGTTATGGTGGCTGACAGGAAAATATGTCGTCGTCTGAGACAGCAGAGAGTAGCCAGTTAAGCAATGAGGTTTATTTACAAAGATAAATGAAGAAATTAGGTTTACTCTATTTAATAAAACGATATGTTATTGCGAACATTATTGTTACTTGTTCATCATTGTGTCAGTGTTTTATTCGCTGACTTAGCTAGCTTCTTTGCACAAAGTACAGCATAGTGACAAAACGCGTTAGTCCATTTAGGGCTACTGTAGAAACATGTCGGCGCATTTCAATGTAAGGGGACCCGCGTTGTATGTAGATAGAAATGGCTCATAATGAAATAAAAACATAACGGTTCATTATGTAAGGTCTTTATACCACTGAAAACATAGTTATGTATGATATTGCATTTCTGTCAACAGATCCTCCTAAATATTACACAATGCACCTTTCAATGCCGCAATCGACACTTTTAAATAAATTTAGATTTAAACTTTATTTTAAAAGGTGCATTTTTGGCTAAAGCCCCAGTTAATTTTATGACCCGTGGCCAACACGCTCCGCCTATGTGCAGCCTCATAATTTATATGTAGGATAGTCGGCGATCACATTAAAAATGTATGATTTTTTTAATTATTATTTAGCCTTGGAAATACACTAACCCCCAGTTCCACAGATTAAAATGCATGTTTGAGCTGTTTTAACAGAAAGCAACTTGCACTTACACATCTTAAAATATATTAGTGCCATTGTTTTTTACTCAAGACGCACAACAGTAATGTTTTTATAAGGCATATATAAAAGCAAAAAAAAAGAAAGAAAAAAAAAAGAAGATACTCTGGTTTAATCTAAGCCCTGTCTGTGAAACCAGGCCTATAACTGTAAGAATTTAGAATAAGAAAAAAAAATATATATAACTCAGCTATTTAACTTGTAACATTAACCATTTAAAATGGATAGTTCTCCCTCATGCCGTTCCAATCAAAAATATTTTAAAACTGTTAGTAAACAGTTTTGGTTACCATTGACATACAGTGAAAAAAACCTGACTGAAACATTTCTCAAATTATCTTCTTTTATATTCCACAGAAGAAAGTCATACAGGTTTGAAATGACATGAGGGTGAGTTTTTTCCCCCTTTAACTCTTTGTATTTGATTTTCATTTTACCACTGAAGCTCACAAGATGCTTTTAAAAACATGCTGGATAACATGATCATCATGCTTGTGGCTCAAACGGCGCTGCCATTAAAACACAAGTGGGACAAAATAAGGACCATAATTTGTAATAAAAATTGGAAAACGGAGAGAAAAATACGAAAAGAAAGAAAGAAATGTGTAAGATACTTTTTAAACATTTGTCAGCAGCGTGAGTGGGGTACTGATAGCAGCACCAAGAATTGAAAGTGTTAAATCCTGCTCAGAGCACTTTCTCCTGACCATACTCAATTTAAGCAAGGCACTTCACCTCTGAAGCCCTGGAGGTCTTATGACTACTCTTGTGGTCTGATCCCTCTATGTGTCAGATAAGGCTAAACCTTAAATTCTGTGAATAAGAGGATGCATTCAGCTCTGTGTAACCTCACTCATGTACTCACAATCATGACCCGGTTAGCCAAATGCACATTCCTTTGGAATTGTGTAAGAGTCAGAAACTCAAAACCGTAGTGAAAGCAGAGGAAGATGAACATGTGGGATTTCAGAACTAAAAAGAGTTTTGCGCACAACAGCAAGGATTTTCTTCTTGACTCTTTTATTTCATTCTTTTTTTTTTGTGTGTGTGTGACAGTAGTCATATTGACGTGCCCTGAACATAGTGTTGAAGTGTCTCTCCTTCTAGTTGGCAGAAAAGGAAAAGAAAAACAGCTAGAAACAGAAAGAAATTAACAACCTGAAGTTGCATCAAAGTGATTTTCCTCCCCAGAATATGCAATTTTTTTTGTTTGTTTTAAAAAATAGAGCATAAAGGAATATATTACTTTAAAAAAGATTTATCTGTACTCGTGTTTTTTCTACAAAACATTTCATTTTTTGAATTCCTGCAGATGACTTTATCAAACGCTGTGGCATGCACATTGCACATGCAGTTCTCGAGGTAAATGCTTTTCTACATTTTTTTTTTCTGACAAAAACTTGCGTGTTTTTAATTTCTTCTTTTTACAGTGTGACTCCCACATCGGCATTGTATTTTTAAGTGTCACTTGTTTTGCCAAACATGAGGTTGTTAGTAACGATGAATTATGACAGACGATGAGAAATGTCGATGTCCTATCCAGACAATCGCTTGTCTTTTACCTCACATTCACACACACAGCAAGACGCTGAGAGAACATCATGCATGCAAATTAGGATGACTGAAAATCATTCACGTGTTGATTTTTGTCAAACACATCCTCATGGACCTGATCACAAACGTATACAAACACACATTGCTCACAAACATACAGACACATGGTTTCCTTATACGCTTGTTGCCAACTCAAAACGGGTTTGTATTGCATATAGATACTCTCCATATAAAAACTCAAGTCACTCAAGCTAAATGCCTGTTGTGGATAAAATAAATCAAGACTGTTTTTCACTGCAAACCAACACACTGCAGCTGTATAAATGTGTAAAGAGACGTGCAGTCTAAATAATGCTGAATAAGGCACTGATTAATCTCAGTAATAAATGCAGTTCTCAAAGAAACAATGACCACAGAATCTAGTAATGCTCAACTAGCAAGGGGAGACATGAAACTTGGATTCTGTATCTTGTGTTTACAATACTCACCAGTTGTGGGCACACTTATACATAGAGTCTTAAAGGAGAGCCACAATTTCATCAGTAGTGCTACATACAGGACTCACTCAAGTGGGACTGTACGTGAAAATGTGGTAGTAAATGCTACATACATCGTCTAATTTGCACATGCTGCAAAGTTGGACTCGATCGGCAGCGTGTCTGTGTATGCGGAGTCATTCCACAGAGGATTCTGCCTCGTAAAGAATACTGAGATGGCAATGGTAATGTGGGCCGAAGAGACACAAAGATCAGTGGGACACAAGAGACAAGTTTTGGCAGAAAAGGCCCGGTCATTGTTTCACCCATGCAGTTTGATTGGCTGTGTTACATGTTCCTGTGCAGTTTGACTGGCTGTGTTACATTTCCTGAACACAGAACGGTGCACCATCGGTGACAGACACATATTACGACTCTCAATGTACAATGTCATTGACAAACATGGAACAGAAAAAGGTGAGACTGACAGAGCCAGAACCTCTGCCTGCCGAACAATGTGGATCACAGCGCCATCTGCTGATTGAGTAGAGGTAGTGGAGCTCAGTTACCTTCTCACATTTACCTACAACATTGAAATGTCTTAGGGATTTTTTTTATTTATTTTTTTTAGGTCAGTTTAAAGCAATGTTTTTCAAGCTTTTTGATTTGAAGGCCCCCCATTTCTGGTATGTCTTTTATAATTATGACAAAGCTGCTTGTTTTGTATCTTTTTGGGGGGAGTTTTAATTAACTACAATTTATTATGCGATTAGATTATTTGAATATATTAAAACTAATTTATTTAATAATGAAAGTCATTGTTGACTTCTGGCCCCCTGGTTGAAAACAACTGGTTTAAAGGTATAAAATAAATAGTTATTAATAAATAATTATAAAAAAATAAATAAAAATCAGCATTTAAAAGGAAGATTATGACAGTAAAGATTTGTATAAAATATAAGATTTTTACGCCAACCTAATTAATTCTTGTTAACTAACATCTAAACGCTCTTTTTAATATCGAAACGTCTTCTAAGACGTTTATATCATGTTTCTATTAAAATGGTTGATAACTAGTCAGCTCTTCCTCTATTTTCTTTTTCATTTTTTTCCCCTTCTTGATAAAAAGTGTTCACAGTTACAGAGACTTGAGATCAGATGCATGCTTCAAACTGTCATTAACGCTCACTGATATGGCTGAGAAAGTGTTTCCATAGAAACAGTCCAAGTCGTCGAGCTACCGAGGACGTCAGCTGGTCAGATGGGTTTCTGTCATGGCCCATAATGGATCACTATCACAGAGCTCCACACACCATCTACACAAAACTCACATGAAAACAAGTATGGCAATACAAAGAGTGGCAGTCAAATACAAAAACAGGTAGAAAATGAAATTAAAAGCATCATCATCATCATTATCTTCATCATCACCATCATCACTTATCAATACTTATTTATGTGATCATCTTTATACACACATTGTCATTATCAACATGAAATCATATGTAAAGATGGAGAGGTTCTCTCTCTCTCTTCTCCCCCCATTTCTCTCTCTCTCTCTGCATGTACCCTGGAAGACTGGAAGAGCATGTTTATTCATCCTTTGCCTGTTATATGTTTGTATATTTTATGTGCTACTATATCTGCATTTTTGTGCAAGTGAGCAAGTTATCTATACAGTGATAGAGGAATGTAAATAAAATGTTATCAAATGTCTCAAGCTTAAAAAGTAATTGTGCTATCTGTTTATTTTGGATTGTATGTGTTATTTGGCACCAAATCTGGTACAACAAAATTGCGAACATCTCTCTGGTCACCCTTTTACTAGTAGTTTGAACGTTAGCAATGGCTTCATCTCCCCTATCCTTCAGGAGAGAGGGATCTCAGAGAGTCGAGAGAGAGAGAGAGAGAGACGGGGGGCGTCGACGGGAGAGAGAAAGAACGTCACGGACATGACAAAGGAGCCAAATAATTTATCCCCCCTTCCCCCTTTTATCCAAAGTTTCTGTGTATTTTTTAACTTGTTTTTTTTTTTTTCAATCATGCAGGATTTCCAAAGGATTTATTTTTTAGGAGTTCAAACAAAGCTGGGCAGTGAAACAGAAGATTCAAACTCCAGTGTTTCCAATGAGAAGCAGAAGACGAAGCCGAAGAAGAAGAAATAGTGAGGAGCTTTGCGTTTTTCTCTCCTGTTTTGTCTGTTTGTTTATGATTCTTCTTTCTTGCGTTTGGGGGGCTGAAGTGCAGGGTGGGCTTTCCTATTTTAGTTCAGGTGAGTTCACCTCCATCTCCCACCCACAATTTACCCGCACGCCTCCCCCTCAACTGGGATAATTATTAACAGTAAACATAGATGATAAAACTCATCGATATTTCCCAGCATCTGGACTGATTTTTGCAATAAACGAATCTCCAGTCAAGTTCTGTGAAATAAAAAGTGATCCACCTTTTTTTTTAAACGAGTGCTAAAGAGTTTGTAGCGTCTCATTTCCGGAGGGACTGCATGAAATGTCCTGGGGGAAAAAAGTTCAGACATTCCTCCTCCTTATCAAAACATTTTTTGTATTCTTCAGAAAAAGGCTAGGAACAGGATTTCATATTCGTTAGTCTTCATATTCACTGTCAGCGGTCCGTCGCTTTCAGGGAAACACTTGGCAGCAGAGGAAATGGAAAAGAAACAAGAAATAGAAAGAAACGAATCATGCCTTGATTTCCCCTGTGGACATTCAGCGCACTGCCAAGTGTTTCCCCGGACAGATCTGCCAATCCAGCGAGAGTATTGTTTTACTGTGAGCCTACGCTCTGCGTGGTGGCAGTCCGTTCCAGAAAAGTGCGGAAGGACTCGCCCCTCCCCGTCCCAGAGGCTAGCACCAGTCATCCTCATCAGTCTCACTGTAGGGTTCATGGAGGCCCTTCCTGGGCCCTCTGGGATGAGGAGGCTTATGCGTTCCCGGGTGGGTGGGGGCGTGGTGGTGCGGAGAGGGCGAGGACGAACGGTAGCCGTTCGGCATGCGCCGCGGGTGGCCCTGAGAGGGGGTGCTGTGGCGGGAAGTCCTGGGGGAATGTGGGTGAGGGTTGCCCTGCACAGGGCTTTGCTCGTAAGATGGAGGCTCGTTGTGATTGAACTCGTAGTCTTGGTCGTCGTAGAAACCGTCGCCCTCCACACTCTCCGTAGGACCAGGGCCCCAGTGCGCATGACGGGAGGAGCGGGGAGAGCCGTGGTGGGGCGGCGACGGGTGGTGGTGAGGCGGAAGCGGGGGCTCGGTGCCAGGCGGACTGAACCGACGGGAGGTCGGGGTAGGGAGTCGGTTCTGCTGGCCGGGAGGGGGGGTGCCACCGATGGGCTTACGGACCACGGGAGAATAGGTGACGTGGGGCCGGGGCGTTGCAGGGGTTTGGGGTAGCTGACGCCGGCCGCGGCGGGGAGTGCTGGTCCCGGAGGTGGAGGGGACTGGACTGCCGCTTACTGAACTACTGCCCTACATGAAAATGGAACAAGGCAAATAAAACAGAACCACAAAATTAACCACACAACAAGAAGAAAGACAGTAGGAGGTGACACACACACACACACACACACACACACACAAACACACACCGCAGTAAGAGAGGAAAGAGCGCAGTCATAAAAGAGAGAAGGAGAGAGAAATGCAAGAATGAGAGACATTGCAAAGCAGTAGAGCAAAGCGACCGATGCAAACAGCCATAAAATAAACGACCAAAATTAAGCAACATATCACAGGGAAAAGAGAGGACACAAGGAAGAAAAAACAAACAAAAAACAAAAAGAATTGAATTCTGTTGCAGCTGTGAAAATAACTTCAGGTTTGTTCTTGACAGACTAGGCTAGTTAATGTCAATTCAAATGAAACTGAAATTTAGACTGATCACATCATTTTTGGGCCTGACTATCAGATATTGTCACAATATTATTTAGATAACAAACAGCATAAAATGACTCAACAACAGACCTAAAAAATGGATCTTTTAAGTTAAACATCCTGTTGTAATACAAGAAACATGGCGTCTCTGCAAAAATCATTAAATCATTTTCCCAATCAGTATTTTTGTCTTGTTTTCCAGTAAAAAAAATAAAACACAGTTTGTTTGAATGTTTTTGAAAGAAGTTTCTCATTTCTCAATGATCAAAAAACAAAATATGAAATATTACATTTTAAAATCACAGTTTTCTTAAAATAGATTTGGGAAGAAAAACGATATATATATATATATATATATATATATATATATATATATATATATATATATATATATATATATATATTTCAGCATCATTACTACTCCATCATTACTACTCAGTGTCACATGATCCTTCAGAAATCATTCTAATATACTGATTTACTGTTTAAGAAACATTATCTATAAAATATATTTGCTAAATATGTTTTGTGGTTTAACATTATAAATATATTTACTGTCACTTCTGATCAATATAATACATCCTCGCTGAATCCAATAATTAATTTCTTTAAAAAAAAAAAATCTTAGTGACCCCGACCTTTTGAACGGCAGTGTACATACATAAACTTGGGAGATATAAACACACACACACACACACACACATTCTCACACAAATCCACATTTTGAACTGAAATGCAGTTCAAACTTGGGCAAAACACGTGCATATATATGTATATGTATATGTATATATATATATATATATATATATATATATATATATATATATATATATATATATATACATACATACATACATATACACACACACACACACACACACACACACACACACACACACACACCTATATATATAAAATAATAATACACACAGTGCATCCGCAAAGTATTCATAGCGCTTCACTTTTTCCACATTTTGTTATTTTACAGCCTTATTCCAAAATGGATTAAATTAATTATTTTACTCAAAATTCTACAAACAATACCCCATAATGACAACGTGAGAGAAGTTTGTTTGAAATCTTTACAAATTTAAAAAACATATATAACACGAAAAAAAATCACATGTACATAAGTATTCACAGCTTTTGCCATGTCACTCAAAATTGAGCTCAGGTGCATCCTGTTCCCACCGATCATCCTTTAGATGTTTCTACAACTTGATTGGAGTCCACCTGTGGTAAATTCAGTTGATCGGACATGATTTGGAAAGGCACACACCTGTCTTAACACTGCATGTCAGAGCACAAACCAAGCCACGAAGTCCAAGCAATTGTCTCTAGACCTCTGAGACAGGATTGTACCGAGGCATAGATCGGGGAAAGGGTACAGAACAATTTCTGCAGCACTGAAGGTCCCAGTGATCACAGTGACCTACATCATCCATAAATGGAAGAAGTTTGGAACCACCAGGACTCTTCCTAGAGCTTGCCAACCGGCCAAACTGAGCGATTGGGGGAGCAGGGCCTTTGTCAGAAGGTGACTAAGAACCCGCTGGTCACTCTGACAGAGCTCTAGCATTTCTCTGTGGAGAGAGGAGAACCTTCCAGAAAAACAACCACCTCTGCAGCTCTCCACCAATAGTATGGTAGAGTGGCCCAAACAGCTCTCCCCGTAAAAGGCACATGACAGCCCACCCGGAGGACTCTCAGACAATGAGAAACAAAATTCTCTGGTCTGATGACACACAGATTGAGCTTTTTGGCCTGAATGGCAGGCGTCATGTCTAGAGGAGACCAGGCACCTCTCATCACCTGGCCAATACCATCCCTACATTGAAGCATGGTGGTGGCAGCATCATGCTGTGGGGATGTTTTTCAGTGTCAGGAACTGGGAGACTAGTCAGGATCGAGGGGAAGATGAATGCAGCAATTCCATTTAACCTGATGGAGCTTGAGCGGTTCTGCCAAGAAGAATGGGAGAAACTGCCAAAAAATAGGTGTGCCAAGCTTGTAGCGTCATACTCAAAAATATTTGAGGCTGTAATTGGTGGCAAAGGTGCTTCAACAAAGTATTGAGCAAAGGCTATGAACACTTATGTGCATGTGATTTGAATTTTATTTTATTTTTTTGACTTTGCAATAGACTTGCAAAGATTTCAAACAAACTTCTCTCACGTTGTCATCACGGGATATTGTTTGTAGAATTTTGAGGAAAATAATGAATTTAATCCATTTTGGATTTGGAATAAGGCTGTAACATAACAAAATGTGGAAAAAGTGAAGCGCTGTGAATACTTTCTGGATTTTTTTTGTGTGTGTTTATGTATGCATGTAAAAAATACAGAATAAAAATGTATGTTTGACTGTTGGCAAAATAGTTTTTTGTTTCTTTGTAAATGTAACTCTCTCCCCCTCCCCCCCCCCCCTTTAAAAAAAAAGGATGCTTTGATCATTTTACCAGAAAACAGTGAAGGCAAAAATACTGATTAAGAGATAATTTTTTTTTTTTTTTACTTCAGTGCTGCAGAAATGCTCAACTGTGATAAGATTCATTATGAGCACGTTCATTATGAATGAATTGCCCACCTGTCTGTGAGTCAGGCACTCTCTGCCCTCACTCGGTGAGCGGGACCAGCGGCGGTCTCCCTCTCTAGACTGTCTGTGGCTGTAGTCCCCTCGTTCTCTCTCATGTCCGTAGTGCTCCTTATCTACAGAACTGTGGTGGTGATGGTGATGATGGTGGTGCTTGCGGTCTTTGGCCCGGCCCCGGTCCCTCTCCTTGGATGGCAGGTCTCCTGACTGTGTGGTGGTGCTGAGATCAGTACCAAGACCTGCTAGGCCACAGCCAGAGAGAGAAAAATGGTACTAGTATTAGCTCTCCTATTCTCTTATACACAGAAATATATGGGCCATTCTACAGAATTGGTTCAAAGTCAGAGTTGGAAACGTCTTGCAAAAATGTCTTTTTCCAAAAATGTTGTATGCAAATTGTATAATATCCAAGGTACACATTTCTAGTGCTGTTAATTATCATATTGTATTTTCAGAAAGTTTTGGACTATTTTTCCTCTCCCCAAATTTGTCACTACCGAAACACAATCATAAATAATTGAATAAGAAGGCTTATATTGACCTATTAATATTTTGTTTACATCTACCTTGTAAACATATTTTTTGATATTTAAAAAAAAACGTTTTCACAGGTAAATCAGTAACAATTACAATTTTAACAATATTTCAAGTGTCATTTATAAGATTTGTTGTATTTTGACTAAGTTAATCATACTGATTTCAAAGTCAAGGATTCATTAGTTTGAATATACATTGAACCAAACACTATAATAACATCTTAGTTGACAATTCAATATACTTTATTTTAGACAAAACATCCATGTTTCGGTCGTGACGGCACATTTTCGGTAGTGACAGTAATGTATTGGTAGCGACCACATCACATTACAGAATTTTAACTCACATACTAAAACACTACTAAAACATACCAAGATACTAATGATTTGCATAACTGTACAAAAGTTTTGTTTATTTCCCCCAAATAAATGATTATGCTTTTGTCACTACCAAAACAATGATGACGTTACGGTCATGACTGTTTCGGTAGTGACAATTTGAGCTATTTTTGAGCCTAATTCAAATATGCCAATCAGCACATGATTAACTAGCATAGTTCTGAACAGTTGTACACACACAAAAACAAAATTTTATCGAATAATACAAAAAAAACCATGATGTCACAACCGAAACTTAACCACATGTTTCGGTAGTGACAATTTAAGATACTTATGAGCCTAGTTCAAAGATGATAATCCCGCACATGGTTACCTAGCACAGTTCTTAACAGTTGTACACACATAAAAACAAAATTTTATGGAATAGCACCCAAAAAAGTTTGCTTAATTGCAGAAAAAAGGTGTTTGGTAGTGTTCCTTAAAGTTACACACAGATTTTCTAACTTTTGAACACATTTCCCTCAAAATGATGGTACCAATCTACAATGAAAGAGAAGCTATGAGAGAGAGGCACACAGGAATATTTCCTGATCAAAAATGTAGGGATGTGGTTAAAATCAGTCTCAGCCAATGGACTAAAACACACACTGTTTCGGTAGTGACTTGAAAATGCGGGAAACATTTTTTTTTAATGATTTAAAATTAAAATATAAAATAAATGATAAAATCATTTTCACAAGCTGAGATTTAGGGGTTAGGGTCCGGGACAGCCACCTCCCAAATGAAAGTACCCAATAAATGATGATTTTATATATATATTAAGCTTACTGATATTTTAAATTATATTGTGGGATTCAAAAGATAATAGAAGGATCTTTGTAAACATCTAAAATTTGAACTCTTAAATGCTTTTTAAATGTGTTTTTTTGGTTGTGGGACAGCAGTTTGCACCAATTCTGTAGAATGGCCCATATATGCTTTGGTCTCTGACCTGTATCAGCATCAGTGTAGCGGCTCAGGGACCGCTCTGATGCGCGGTGACTGCGGTCTCGATGGCGATGCCCATGTCTGTGACCCTCTTCTGGGATGACACTCTCCATGGCGTAGTCCTCACCCCGCAATGAGCGGCCTGGACGCCCGTGTCCCAGAGATGAAGCTGAGCGCTTCATAGGACTGTTATCGGTGATGGTCTGCTGAAAGAGTCGGCACAGGACAGAGAAAGAGGTAGGGAGAGAAAAGAAAAGGGAGCGAAGGAAGAGAGAGTTTTCTGTTTATTGGAAATAGATGGGTCTGGAAGATTTGAGAAGGGAGCTTCATTTCTGTAGTATTTAGTAACGGCAGGCAGATGGTCGTGCGAATGTACGGCCTTGTTTACACCTGGTATTAACATCCGTCTCGGGTGATCCCGACACAAGTGGTCAGCTGAGACATATGAGTCTCCTGTGGCCACTTTTGATAATATAACATATTGATAATATAAGGGAAACAGTATACAATTTTGTGAATATACACATCACTTGAATCATCAGTCAAAAGTTTGGGGTCAGTAAAAAAAAAAAAAAAAAAAAAAAAAAAAAATATACACACACTTTTATTTAGCAAGGATACAATAAATCAAAAGATGTTTACTTTAAATAAATGCTGTTCTTTTGAACTGAAAAAACATCTCTCAGTTTCCACGAAGTATTAAGGAGCACAATTGTTTTCAACATGGATAATAAGATTTTGGGGCAACTATTCAGGATATTACAATGATTTCTGGAGGATCATGTGACACTGAAGACTGGAGTAATGGATATATCTCCAAAAACAACAAGTCATGCTATTTTACATACTTTTGCTTCTCAAGTAAATTGATCTTGTTTTAAGGATATTTTTAGATATTTTTATTGGAAAAACCCTGCTTACGTCTGTAGATAGTGCAGACCATTTGTGATCGTATCTACCCAAACATATCTTAATACCAGGTGTAAATGGGCAATATGATGACTTCAAACTTGTGTTAAATTCTGCAGGTCTGGGAGTTGGTGTGATTTTATTGTGTATGACCTGACGAACACACTCAGCCGATACCAGCGAACAAATAAACAAAATCACCATTCACCATGCAGAGACCGAGAAGAGGAGAAAGATAGAAAAAATATGAAAAAAAGACAGAGAAACTAAAAGATAGCTGCAAAAGGTCGTGCCCCGCATGCATCCAGGACTGAATCTATGAAGTAAAAATACTCATTGGTTATAAAAACATTCTACTACAACATTTGAGAGAAGCACATTTCTTCCAGCAGACCCCTCTATCCATCACTCACAGTCATGCACACCGCAAAGAGCGAAGAGAGGGGGCTGTCCAGGCTTTAGAGAGAATGTGTGGGGCAACACCACATACATGGTCCAGGAAGAGGGACGTGCAGAGTTGGGTGGTTTGCAGTGACTCAAGCCCTGGACCCTTTGCTCTAGTCTGATTAGAGCCTTTCCATCTTAAAAAAGCATGAATTTGACTGTTTTGGTGCAGCTTCACTATCAAACACCATCAACACTGACGCCTAGAGTCGTGGATGGAACATTACATACCATGAAGAGTTTTCAGTTACTGATTCATTTGTAGAAATCTGATACAAATAGAAATCATACACCCATTCTCATGTGTAACCTGGAGCAAATACAGACTATGAGAGTGCAGCAAGTCAATTTTCATTTCTCTTTTTTTGAAAACATAAACAGTGTAGAGGAATGTTACATTACAGTTTTGCATTTTATAGAAAGCAACATGTATTATTTTTTTCTCACCCACTTCCATCACAGTAGCATTATATTTTTAGGTTTTTAATTTTTTATTTACAATTATGTTTTCATTTATATTATTTATTTCCTGCGGAAAAGTGGTTGTTCCTTCATCATGTGTTGCATTCAACAACTATATTCCAGTATAGATGTAAGCGTTACTCAATAACACATTCAAACTTTTCTAAAAAATAATAAAATAACAAATAAAATAAAATAAAAACGCCTTAGAAAGTCCCTCTTTTCTCCCAGTGACACATTGAAAACCAAAACGCACATCTCTGCTCAGCAACACAGTCACACACTCACAGTCATAGCACAGATAATTGCAGACTCACGCACAAAGACTGTGGAGACATATGCATATAACATGTAACATGCACATGAGCACAGCACATAATGAGTGTTGCAAAGCACAAAGATAGCAGATATAAATTAGGAGGAGGCAGACAAGGAGTTTTGTGTGGTTTTATCTGCACACAAATCTAAAAATATGTCTGTGCTGTACAAATAATAATGCTATATATGCTATATATATATATATACACACACACACATACATACATACATACATATGTACATAAGAGTTCAGATGCAAAAACCTCTAAGTGCCATCTGAAAATTTCTTCTAGAATGATCATTTTTATGAAGCTTATATTTAAGTTCAGTAATTTCACTTAAACGGCAATGATAATTACCTATTAATTGCCATTTAAGTGAAATTACTGAACTTAAACGAGCTTGATAAAAATGATCATTCTAGAAGAAATTTTCAGATGGCACTTAGAGGCTTTTGCATCTGAACTCTTCATATACACATTCATTATTCAACCCCCCTTGCAAATCAGGTTTATTGGCGAAAAATTATTCTCAAAATTATTCAACCCCCTGAATAGAATCCCTCACAATAGCACAAATCTGCAAAACAGGATTTGACTCAAGCATATGCAACCATATTTCTGAGAAGACAGGTTCAGAAAAACCCTCGAGTGACTGCAACAGACCTGCAGCAAGACTTGGTGGCAACAGGCACTCAGGTTTCAGCTTGCACAATAAGGCGAGTACTAAACGCATGCGGTTTCCATGCCAGAACTCCAAGACCTACACCACTACTGACCCAAAAGCACAAGAAAAGTGCTCAAACTCATTTAAATAAGCCACAGAAGGGATTATGTTCTGTGGAGCGATGAAACAAAACTGGATCTTTTCGGCCCTATGGATCAGTGATATGTCTGGAGGAAGAAGAATGAAGCATCTGCTGAAAAGAACACTCTTTCTACAGTTAAGTATGGCGGCGCTCGATGATGCTCTGGGGCTGCTTTGCAGTTTGTGGAAGGCAAGATCGATTCATTGAAGTATCAGGAAATCCTAGGACAAAAACGTCATGCCGTCAGTGAGGACGACTGAAGCTTGGGGGTCATTGATGATCCCAAGCATACCTCAAATTCCACCAAGGCTTGTTTGCAGAAGAAGCCCTGGAAGATTCTACAGTGGCCATCACAGTCACCTGACTTGAACCCCATAAGGGCTTTTCATGCTTGAAATAGTTAACCCTGGGTAAACGGAATCCTGGGTTATCTTTATTCACGTTTATCACTGCTCATACTACACCCGGGGTTAACAGTTAATCCTGGGTATTCATAAGCTGCAGTTTCACACTGCACATTCCTAAACCCTGGGTTAAAGTCCTTATTTGCATATTTGCGGTGTCAGTGTTACTGACTGGACAAACACAGCATGTGACCTGCTTACATAAAAGCTTTAGCATTGCGCATCCTCATGTTACACATTGCTTACTGTAATATCAAGTTTTTTTTCTTCACTCCAATTGTCACTCATATTCTTCACTATTTTTCCTATCATACGCAGAAACGACTGTTTATATACATCGCACGTTGTTTCAGTGACTGCCCAAAGCGCATGAATATAAGGCTTGGTTGTTGGTTGTTAAGCATCTAGTTGTAACATTCTAACACCACATTGTTTCGTACTGTACAAGTTCGGCACAGCAATGCGGAGATAACACCGCAAAAGAGGTGCTTGCACTGCTCCAGAGCAGGGTTTCAAAACCCCAGTTAAAAAGTGGTGCTGACCCCGCATCTAAATTACAAGTGTGAAACGCTCCTTTACCTAGGGTTAAAAGCGGTGTTTAGAACAACGGTAACCCAGGGTTAAGCGCAGTGTGAAAAGCCCTATAGAAGATATCTGGTGGGATTTGAAGAAGGCGGTTACTGAATATTATTGAACTGGAGGCCATTGCTCATGAGGAATGGGCTAAGATACCTCAGAAACGCTGCCAGAACCTGGTGTCCAGTTATACATCTCGTTTGCAGCAGGTCATAACAGCAAAAGGGTGTTCCACTAAGTACTAAAGATGCTTGCCATGAAGTGGTTGAATAATTTTGAGATTGCAGAAGTCATCAAAAGTTGTATTTTCAGTTGAATTTGGGGAAACCACTTGAAACATTGGTTGTGTTGAGCTATTTCAATTACTTTTATTTGATTTGTTCATTGCAAACAGCTGAAAGTCTGTATTACAGACTGTAAAGTCTGTACATTGTGCCTATAAACCTGATTTGCAAAGGGGGTTGAATAATTTAGATTACAACTGTGTATATATATAATTTTCTTTTAAATACATATGTTAAATATTACATATGATTCTTCCTTAATTGCCTTAATTTTTTCAGTTAATTTTGACTATTATTTCATCAAACATTTTGAACTAAGTTTGCTACAATGGCTGAAATAATGGGTCTTTTAATATATATTTTTTTTAATGAATGTCAAAAAACAAAAACAACAACAACAACAACAACAACAACAACAACGTTACAGTATTGAACGTTTTTTCTAGTATTTTCTCTTGAAATATTCGGGCACAAATGATGTGATTTCCAGAGAATTGGCCAGAGAGACAGAAAGACAGATGTTAGAGTCAGACAGGGTCAAACAGAGTGATGATGGAGAAAAAAGTAATAATGAACGAGAGAGGTTGCACATACAGTGAGATTATCTCCCCGGTGCCGTCCTTTCCTCCTTGGCTGCTATACAGCCATTTCCATAAAAGCACAAGACACGCCAAAAATATGTCCATACAAATACACACATATGAAGCACATAGGGCCGCATTTACACAAGACAAAGCACATTAACAGTGGGTGACCCCAGGCATGAAAGAGAAGGAGAGAGAAACAGAGATTGCACTCAAAAGAAGAAAAAGGTGGAGATGGGGTTCATGCAGTAAATTAGGATGGGGAGGCCAAAAACAGAGCGAAAGAGGGAAGGGAATAAGGAGAGAGAGATATATAAATAAAGAGAGAAAAGAAAGACACAGAGAACCTGGTTAGACACAGAAGCAGTGGAGACGGAAAAAGACACTTACCACAGCAGCACACAAACTGAGGGCCAGAGGCAGTGTTAGAGACACGGCACAGTACACCACACAGAATGATACGGTGAGGAACGGTACAGTGATCATCACAAGACACAGTGGCCATAGAGAGGTAATTCTACTACAACACTGCACACATATACAGTACGTATAGCATGAGACCACACCAACAAAACTCTTGTACTTGGTTTCTGAAATGTATGTAAATTACTCTCACACTGTACTGTTCAAAAGTTTGGGGTCGATAAGATTAAAAAAAAATTTTTTTTATTTTTTTTATGAAGTCTCTTATGCTCCAAGGCTGCATTTATTTGAAATAAAATTACAGCTTAACAGTAATATTGTGAAATATTATTACAATTTAAAAGAACTGTTTTCTTTTTGAATTTATTGTAAAATGTCATTAATTCCTGTGAATCTGTATTTTCAGCTGAAATTTCAGCATCATTACTCCAGTCTTCAGTGTCACATGATCCTTCAGAAATCATTCGAATATGATGATTGACAGTTGTGCTGCTAAATATTTTTTGTGGTTTAACATTATAAATATCTTTACTGTCACTTTTGCTGTCCTTGCTGAATCCAATAATTAATTTCTTAAAAAAAAAAAAATCTTAGTGACCCCTACCTTTTGAACGGCAGTGTACATACATAAACTTGGGAGATATAAACACACACACACATACACAGTCATGCTCACACGAATCCACATCTCAGTACCAACTCCCAAGTCACTGTTTGCTTCAGCATCAAATTCCACTGAGCTTTAAGACCCTGAATGAAATGCAGTTCAAACTTGGGCAAAACAGAATTTATATATATATACACTTTAGCACTTATATAAAGTAATACTGCACTGTAAATACAGTTAAATGCAAAGCTTAATTTACAATAGTAAAATACTGTAAAGATACTGTACGAACACTGAGTAACTTCTTTACTGAGGGAGGAAGTCAGAGTTAGCTAAACCCCAAAAGGAAAATAAGAATTTAAAGAGAAAACGAGAAAGAGAGAAGAAAAGACATATTCTATAATGAGACAGCATGATTAGATGATTAATTCAGGGAGAAAAACAAAACAAAACTACTTTTCTAATCTCTCAGCTTCTCAGTTCCCACAGCAACATGGGACAGCAAAGTGTGCTACAAAATCCCAGAGAATGTCATCTGGGTATTGTGCTTTATGAACACAGAGCATTCAGATGTCCTATTTGTGTGACATACTGCTTTTTGTATAAAACTGCTTTTTGTGGCAAGGACAAGTGTATATTTGGGTCTGTATGAACGAGGAGGCGTTCACTCAAAGGCCAGTGGTGAGAAACATGATAAGAAAAAAAAGAAAAGAAAAGAAAAACACATACACACAAATTCTACCTGTTCTAGACCTGCATCAAATATGCATCATACACTGTAAAAAATGTCTAACCCTCCCAAATCAAAAATTTCAAGTGACCGATAACATCTACATTTTTCAATTGGCCCAAGTGCAATTCTTGTTGCAATAGTCTGTTAACATTGGCTCAATGAGAAATAATACGTCAGACTAATTGAAAAATTTAGATGTTATCGGTCACTTGAAATTTTTGACTTGGGGATGTAATTTTTTTTTACAGTGTAAGTAAAGAGGGTGCATGTTGTAATATGCTAGATATCATATATCTAGACAATTATAATAAGAGAGTGTTTGAATGCCAAAAAAATGTATCCTTGAATACATCACATCAAACACATATTCTGATAATTACAAATACTTAAAATGCATATTTATGACAGGTATGCGGATGAAGATCATGGATCTGTTCTGGGCCCAACATGTTTTCCTATTAATTCACAGCTTTAAACGGCAATTGTTTTTCTTTAGAATTGTATCTGTTATGAAGATTGATACACAACATGACACAAAGTATTTGGACAGCTAAACATATGTCTCTAATGAAAATGTAATATATGCTGCTATCAGGGACGTGCGGTCCATAAAAGCTGCGAATGCTTGGCATACCCAAGCCATTCGTGGACTTGCTACTTAACATTAACATTATACATTTCTATAAATGTCCTTTTTTGAGGTGTACCATACCATTACATGGTGAAATGTTGGCAATACGTATGTAACTCTCTCTATTTTTTTGACGAATGACGGAAATTTTCTTCAAATCTGCCAGTTAAGAAGGGTTTTGGGTAAGCGGATCTAGAACAGCTTTGGCGCCTACGCTCTGTTGTTATGTATTGTCATCATTGTCCCGCATTCTTATTGGTTTAAAAAACTGCCTTTTTGCAAGTCGCACCTGACTCAACTCAAACACAACTCAAGCTTTTACGGGTGCATGTGAAGGCATTAACAGGTAAATGTAGGCTACTTTCAATAACAGGTCAAACATATAAGGAATACTTTAGCTGTGTTGCTATGTGTCATGAGAGCAAGCAACTGAGTCACAGCTGACACTCTGTCTAGAGCGAACGTGAGCGTCTCGCTTATTATAAGCCCATCCAAAGTTTCTGTACCAGGTGCATTTTTGACAAAACGCGCCACCCAGCATACCCGGTTAAAAAATGTCCCTGCTCGCCACTGGCTGCTATACCAATTTCCAGTCTTCCACTCAAGAGACTGCATGGCTGTATACTTGATCTGATGAATCTTTCAGCCATTTAGAGTGGTTAGGAATTAGTGACCTAACATAATTCACTTGTTTGTAACTCACCCTCACACTTGCTTGTACAGGACATCAATCCATTGCAGATGCTATAATGGTTCTCTTTGCTTTATCTGGTCAATGGACACATTTGTTTAATGCAAAGGCAGCAATGGAAAGTGGGTTGTTTGGAGGGCCAGGAAAGGAAAGACAGATGTGAAAAGGGGGTAGAAGAAAAGGAAGGGGGGGGAACACAAAGGAATGACAGGATGAGGCGCTCACTTGGTTGTCTGCTGGGAGTCGAGGCATGGAAGCAGCCCTGCCATGGCCTTCCATCGGCAGATAGTGCTCAGTGTCCGAGTAACCGTCCCGCCCCATCTCTCTCATCTCTACTGTCTGCAGAAACAGAGGGAGACCATGCATGACTGCCCAGGGACAGCAGGCAAGAGCGGAATGCCAGGAGCCTGAGAGGCAGGCCTAAGCACAGTGGATGGAAGGAGGACATCTCCACCTTCATCTCTCCCTTCACCCTGTGGGGAGATGCAAGAGTAGCAGGACAGTCCTGCCCCAGCCTCTGTTCTACACGCCACTGCTGTTGGGTTTGCATAAAGTGATCTGATGCTGTTATCAAGTACATGCAGGGATTCAATGACAAGATTATCCGGAGAAGATCAGGAGATGTTGGTATTACAAACAACGCTCTATCTCTTTCACAAATAGTTTTAAAACAGCATATAGGGCGTCAACTTGAAATATATACATATACATATGCACTTTTGTTAAAGGGTTAGTCATAACTTTGCTCAAATTGTTGCTCCAATGATGTGTGCACTATAATTCAAAATTATCTAAAAAAAAAGATATATATATATCTAAAAAAATATTGTTATTTACCGATTTTTCTTATTCTTCACTGAGTGAATGGAATCACTCATTTATATTTACATTCATTTACAAGAACAGACTCAAACGATTCAAATACAAATCAGACATTGCTGCTTCTCTCATGAACAGATTTTTTTTCAGTAAATAGACTTAAATTTCAGTCACTAAACTACCATATGGCTTCAGAAGATTACAGTGCACTAGTTTTATGGACCATGTGTGAATCCTCTTTTTTGTCATTGGGGATTGAATGTCCTCATTCACTATCATCGCGCTTAAGATATTCTTCAAAAACTCACTCTTTATGTCCCATAGAAAACAAGTCATATGGGTTTCGATCAATATGAGGGTGATTAAATTAGGGTATTTTTAATTGTTCAGTTTTCATTTTTGGGTGAACTATACATTTAAGGTTTTGCTATATATATATATATATATATATATATATATATATATATATATATATATAATTTTTTTTTTTTTTTTTTTCTCACTGAACTATATTCTCTCACTGTATCTGGTCAGAAGATCTTGTGTTTTTCCAAGCAATTTGGGGACTTTGTTCTGTAGCTTTTGTTACTTCCTTCTTATGAATCACTTAAGTTGCCTTCCCCATTGATGAGATTAGGATAAAAACACCTGCTGTTTTAGTTTAGTAATAGTTTAGCTGGGCAGGAGTGTCTCAACTCCTGACAGTACAATGGCACTCAGAACTGCGGAAGGGTTTAAACATCCTTCCCAGACAGCCGAATATTAATGCATATATTCCATGACATGAGCTTCACCGTACAAAGCAGACATGTGAGAGTAATAAAATAAAAAACGATAACAGATGGACACACAGACTGAGGGGAAATATAAATGAGAATAAGAGTGTGTGTAAGTCTGCTGAATTCCGTTTTTACTCAGCAACAGAGAAGGTGCTTTGTTGCTCTCTGTCAATGAGATGCACATGGATGAGGGAAAGACAGACCAGCCATTCATGGTTATGAAAAAAACCTCAAATAAATACCCTCCACAAAAGACTGAATATCTGATATGCTATCTTATAAAGGCAGAGAAAATATTATCGATCCACTGCGACACCCAATGGAGTGACACTACATGAACGTCCTGAGCTCTAACAAATAATTATCATGCTGTGAGTGAGTTAGCATGCTGCTGTAGAATTCATAACTAATGAAATAGTGGCTCTCACATTTAGAAAACTATTGTTTTATCTCATACAGTAGTGTGTGGGGACAATTTGACTTGTAATTATTGTTGTACCACCATATTAATCTGGTAATGCTTGAGGTTAAGAATGCAGTGATGCACTAACCTAATCTATATATTTTTTTTTTTTACCATAATTTCAAGCATTTATATGAATACCCTAATAGTAAATTGTAAATGAGATGGGGCAGGCTCTGTGTACCTGAGATTGTCTGTGGTTATCTGCTGTGTCGTCTGGGTGTTGGCCTTCAGGACTCCAGCTGCCTGCTTTCTGAGACATCTCTTGAGCTCGCGCCGTCACCCATGATTGGCTCTCCGGTATCCTTTCATCAACAGGCCTGACAACACACCCATATTTAGTCAGTTTACAAGCTCTCTACATTTCTTGAAGGGCTCAAGGCTCTGGTTTAGATGATTTTCTCATTAGATGTCCATTAGAGTCAAGGAGAGGGAAGATGATCTTCATTAACATTTGTTGTTTTTGTTTTATTGGTCATGGATTATAAAAAAGAAGAGAATGAAAAGTGGCCAGCAATAATTTTTTTAAACAGTTTTTTTTTTGTTTTAATCATAGTTTTTATCTTTTGGTGAAAAGAACCTTTGAATTCAATATGTCATCATGTCATATTTATTAGTTTAAATAAATGTTACTCTAACTAGAATGAATACTTGTCATTACTGACTGGGCTCAGGTTGATTGAAACTCTTTCACTTATATTCTTTCTGGATTTTTCCTCAACAAAAATGGTTGATATTTTGCTATAATTCCTCTCAATCCTATAATTTGCTATAAAATAATTAAATTATTGTCATAATGTACACATTAATGTAATTCTTTTTTGTCTCTGTTTCGTCATCATTGAAGAAAATAA
Source organism: Leuciscus leuciscus (assembly GCF_965113295.1). Lineage (NCBI taxonomy): Eukaryota > Metazoa > Chordata > Actinopteri > Cypriniformes > Leuciscidae > Leuciscus > Leuciscus leuciscus. Next base: position 51,173,089 of record NC_138725.1, on the reverse strand, counting down.
TAAAAGAAAAACCCTTTATTAATATTTATGTCAGTAATTTGTTAACACTGAAATTGACACTAAAAACTTTAATACTTGGGGAGAGAGACTGGGAAGGAAATGGAGAGGGTGCTACTCACAGATGATTTGCTGGGTGCGGTTGAGTTTCAGGAAGGCCAGTAAGTCCCTGCCCCACATCCTGGCTTGGAGACGGCGGCTCCACACGCTGAAACATTAATGGCGTTCGATTCTGTGTAAGATACAACATGGCCTACAGCTGGTATCAGGCAAGCTGATGGGAAAATGGGGTTGGGGAAAAACATGGGATGCTAAGCATCCCATGTGCGAATGGGGAGGGGATCCAGCAGCGGTCAGTCAGGAGGCATTCCAGGAGCATTATGGGTAAATGGATGTATCCTGTGAGTTGTACTGCCTGAAAGCTGTCGATGGTACCATGCTGAGAAATCATTTACTTTCATTATCCCAGTAAATGAAAAGTGTCTGTAACCAACTGACTGCTAAACAGTGGTGATAAATCTTGGTGTCATTCAGCAGACCCGATAATATCAAGATTGGGTTGATTGTTAGCTATGAAGTAACTTATACACAAGTGTACACATATAACATAGACAGGAATTCACTTTTAGCAGATATGCACTACCATTCAAAAGTTTAGGCTCAGTAAAAAAAAAAAAAAAAAAAAAAAAATATATATATATATATATATATATATATATATATTAATTTTATTTCAGAAAGGACATTAAATTGGTCAAAATGGACAGTAAATACATTTATAATGTTACAAAATATTTGTATTTCAAATAAATTCTCTCTATTCATAAAAGAATCCTGAAAAAAAAAATATCACACTTTCCACAAAAATATTTAGAAGCACAGCTGTTTTCAACATTAAAGTTAACGTTTGTTGAGTAGCAAATCATCATATTAAAATGATTTCTGGAGGATCATGTGACACTGAAGACTGAAGTAATGATGCTGAGTAAATGCCATCACTGGAATACATTTTATTTGAAAATATAATTATATATATATATAAAAAAAAAATTTAAATAAAAAAATTTATTCTAAAATGTAATAATATTTCATAATAAACTGTTCCACTATATTTTGTCAATGCAGCCCTTTAAATTTTTTTTAAAAAAATCGCACAGACCCCAAACTTTTGTAATGGTAGTGTACACATTTAACACTAGAAGTGCCATGGCGGTCATTTTGACCGTTTTGAATTTTATATCTGCAATAACTTTGTTGAAAAAATAAATAAAATCCTGCTGGTACCTGACTTTTCCTAAAAGTGTCTGTATTTTCATTTAAAATGTTTTTCATATAAATTGCACATAAGGCAAAAAAACTAATGAACATATTTACCTATTTCGGCCATAGACGGTCATATTGGCCGCACTGAATTTCGCGGTATTATAGGCTATACCAATATACACAACAATAAAATGTGGTAAAAATACACAAAACATATTCAACAACAAATAATTTAAATGTAATGATATTCAGAACAGAACAAGAATGAAAAAATAACTATAAACAAGCCAAAATGAAATACTTTATAAGCGAAAGTGAAAGTAAGCGGTGTTAGGCTCACGTAATTCTCTAATTAGAATCAAAATGTTTCAACATTTGCGATGTATTTGGATGGTAAACTATTTTAAACTAAACTACTTTATTATAGGCTTTGTACTTCACTCACGTTCCAATATCGACGGAAAAAATCATCCTCTTCACACGTGCAAAATGGTACGAATTGTATGAGGCTATACTGACTATATAAACAGAGCAGTGGAATTTGTATAGGCCTATGTTAGGTTGACTATTTTATTATGGCTATAATGAACAGGCTGCAATGTCAAGACTGCAATGCTGTAATATGGTGTGTGTGTGTGTGTGTGTGTGTCGGCGGGCGCGGGCGCGATCGAACAGTGGAAACATGAAAACATACTCCGTTATTTTGTTCAGGACATCTACAGATATTATGTATAAATGTATAATTGAACTTGTTTAAATGTACAGTTTGGTGTTGTTTTGTTTTTAAAATATATCCTAATACAATAAATGCATTAATCTCTCAATTGGGTATGTATCATTAAAGATATAGAGTTTGGAATCTAGCGGTCAAAATGAAGTTATGGAATTCTGGCACTTCTAGTGTTAAAACAGATAATATTGATGACTATTTCTGTAAAACAGATTTATGTCCACTAAAATGTTTTCTAGAAAGAGAATGTCCCTGGAAACCACCTCCAAAATGAGTAAAAAAGTAGCCACATAGCTGTGATGTAACTAAACCCTATAGGCTATTTGCTCTGTTTCAAAATAAACTGCATCAATCCTTATGACTACTGATTTAAAAAATAAATAAAATTATATATATATATATATATATATATATATTTTTTTTTTATGTCCAGAGGTGGTAAAAACTGTTGCATAATTGTTAAAGGCACTTTTAACACTCGTGTACAGTGTTACACTTTTTACACATGTGTATTTGACCCATAAAGCAAATCATTGGTTCCACCAGCCAAAAATGACACCTTGAGATTTGGAAAATGAAGGGGGAAAAAAAATCAACCAATCCAGCGAGAAACACAAAATGCATGTAGAATGTAAAGGCAGGTCTCATATTAAAATCTCATGACAGGAAGTAACAGTTGAATGAGAGCTGATAAAAGAAATATAAATAATCTGTGAACAACATGCACATTTTACTTAACTCTATCTAATGGATGAGTTAGGAGATAGGCTGTATGAGGAAAAGCTTAGCAAGCTCAATGGTATCTGCAAAAACTGCTACATCCACAAGAAACATCATGGGTTACCACCAAGATTGTATACAGGCCATCGCCATGTTTATGAAACTGTGGTCAACTTTCATGTGGATGTAGAGTTGTAGATCACACAAGAACAAACCAGTTTAAACTGTAGACCAGGCCCATGTTGCATTTAACTTTAATATTAAGTCTAATATTCATAATCAATGAAAACACATGTATAACCATCTTCACATAAACCAACGAGGAAATCAAAGTGTTGTGTTTGACTGCTAAAATAAAAATAAAAATAACCTAAACAATGATTTTGTACACTCCTTCAGCAAACAAAATCATGGTAACTGCTAATTATCAATAGTCATATAGTAAACTGCTGGGATTCAATTATAGAAGGACACACATTATTCTGTTATTCAATTGGTAAAATGAATAGACAAAATTAAAACAACCCATTAGATATTGAAATAATAAACCACCCACTGCAAGTGACTTCATAAAATGAGGAATTATCTATGTCAGTCAGTAAGTTTGGCAATGAATTATCAATCTAGAAGTTTATGTGGAAGAGGGCAATCATGCAATGCAATACTTTCAAAATTATAACACCTTTTAAGGGTCATTATTACAAGAATCCCCAGGTTTATTCTATTTCTTTTCACTTCTTGGATAGATGCCACAAATGGCACAGATGTGATTTAAATCTGTAGATTACGATTGCAAGTCTAGTTTTCCAAGGAAGATGATTTGAGAGATAACATTTCTTCATGAAATCCCCTCAGTCCTTATAGTTGTTTTCACTAATTAAAGAGATCAGCTAAAATGTTTCAAAATTCACAATTTAGTTAAGAAGCACTGCTGGACAAAGACGACATAACATATCTTACTCCGTTTCTTCTGTTTACTTTGAATGCACAACAAATACATTGTGCATTCAACCGAGTATAGAAGGCCTGATTTTTCAACCCACACAGAGCTTAAAGGTGATGTGTGTAATTTTATCAATGTAAAAATACTTTTCTTGTCCCAGCTTTAAGTCGACATAAAACCGAAATTGCGATCGACTTTTCTCCCCTAATATGATATTACATATATAAGTGCATCTCGAATGAGAGGGGGAAAAATGTGAGGCGGGACTGGATTTTGTCAATGTGGAATTGATTGGATTGTTGAAAAAATGTGCTAATTGCTGTGATCTCATGCGAGTGACAGGTTTCTTGAGGGGAGGGATGATTTTGATTAAAGATTACTAAATTGTGTTTGGGGCAGGTCTACAGGCTTTTGTCCATTGTTCCATTTGGTGACACTAGTGGTGCAGAAATTAGACACTTCACCTTTCGTTCCATACCTTATTTTGTGGCAGAGATGCATTTGTTAATGTAGTGCTTTAATGTCAAATGGTTGTTCTTAGTAACAGTAAAATGTTGAGCTAACATCACGATCAACAGTTTGGATAAAAATAGTCATGATGAAGGTCCAAGCAAAGAAACCAGTTAAATCTATTGAACTACTAAGTACCAAGAAAGTTATCACTCACATTCAAGAAATTAGAAAGAGAGAGTGAGTACATTGTAAAATTTGATAGAGAAGAACAGTTTATTCTCAGATTCCACATGAACTGTGGCAAGCAGCAAGGATCCAGCACATTTTCACTGGTTCTCCATCTGAAGGTGAGAGTTTTGGCTGCAGATCTCAATTGGTACTAACTAAGAATGTTTTTTTGTTTTTTTTTTAAATAGAGGCACATCCACAGACTTTGGTGAAAATAACTAATTAGCATAGCTGAGGATTGCTTGTCACAGCTCATTGTGGATTGAGGTTTTGACTGCAGGGTGAGAGGAAGACGGCATACCTGCTCATCGTGGAGAGCTTGAGTCCGTTTGGCTTTACTTTGCCGATAATACTCCATGATCATCATGGCAGCGTAGATTTTTCCCACTGTTAGGTCTGTCGCTGCTGAGAAATGGACAAGTTACCCTGTACGATTAGACAAGGTGAGATGGACCCTGAGCAAGGTGGATGGGAGTGAGGACGGGACATGCACACGACAAACGCAGATGCACAAACTCACATGCACAAACAGTGTCAAATCGACACACACAGAGCCAATGGTCTTTTCACAAGCAGACTGATTAAACTGGGCTTTTTATGCACTTCATTTTTATGATCAGTATTTTAAATACTCTTACTGTTTCTACTGTTTTAAGTGTCAAAGTATTGCAAAAACTGACACCAAACTACAGCATAACTCCTAGATACAGTAAACAAGGTAAAACGGTCTCCCAATAAATGGTCTTTGCCACTTTATGGAACCGAGTCCACATGGAGAAGTTACTAAGAGTAACTTCAGACTAGGTTTACATGCCATGCTTAGTGGTGTTTAAAGCCATGGTCACCACCTCTGTATAGGATCTGCATAGAACAATGAAGATAAAATTAGCATCAAACAAAATCGTTCTAAATTATTACATGCTGGCTGCAAACTCATCTCAAATGTACTTTTATATTACTAGCATTATGATTTGACCAAAAGCTTTATTGTGTGACAGCAACGCCACCTCATTATTTCATGCTTTTTTGGAGCATCTAGCAAGCATTAGGCTATCTAGTTTTAAGCAAGTCTCATAAGATAGTAAGCATTTAGCATGTCTTACCGGCAAGCTTGCACATACATCTTATTGGTTGCATATTAGTGGTGCAATACAAATTTTTGAATACTGTTTTATGTACATCTTGTCAGGAATCTCATAACCCCTGTAGTGAAAAGACATCTATAGAGGGTTGATCTATAGTAAGGCACCCCCTGATCTCAGGCATAGTGAGCTAGAGCGTACAAGTAAGGCTGTTATCACTGTTTTTTGTAGCACTTGAATATACACTCAATATGTTTTTGTGTTAAGTTGCAGTTTCTCTACATAGCGGAAGTGGAGGAGCTAAACATGCTAAAGATAACGGAAATACAACAGGTGTCCTTGAAACATCTTTCAAGGTTTTTTTTTTTTTTTTTTTTACTGCTCTAAAGTATATTTCGGGTTTTACGTGTAAAAGGTACAAGGTGGACCAACAACAAAATACTGGTGACAACAACAACAATATACGTTCCCAGATAACCAAAACTAAATGAGTGCTAATAGTACAGACACTGGATAAGGACGAAACTTTCTAGTCAGTGTTTGCACACGTTATTACATGGAGTACACTTTGAAAGGCTACGAGTTTGGCTGTTCGCAAAAAAAAAAGAAGGTATATTTATGCAAATATTGCCTTGGTTCATTGCATCTATTTATATGTTTGTGCCGTTATCTGATTTGCGTACTACACACTTTCTACGATTCATTCTGTGATCAGTCTGCCATCTAAAAGTATGTGGTCTATATCTATAAGGTCCTAAAATGACTCTAAACTAAGGGTGCAGGCCTGGACCATCAGGGGGTGCAGAGCAGTGAGTGGGCTGACTGAGAGAAGCTGTCCTCAGGTGGTAAAAGAGAAACGCTGTGGACACACCAACCTCCTGGGTAACTTACACTTGTGTGGCGTCACCAGAAGGTCCAGAGTCTTCTGAGAGAGATTAGGCCATATCGCCATCATCTCCTTCCTTAGTTCAGCATCCATCTGGTGTTTATCTACACCACCTATTTACACAGCAACAGGTACACAACACAACACGTACACACACACATATGCAAACAAATTTCCACAAACACACACAATTTTTGTTATGGTTTGAACAAAGTTGTATCCAATCTTATGTAAAAGTACTGTACGCAAAATCGTACAAATTATATTTTACGAGTCAGTGGGGTTCCTAAGTTTTCTTACAAGGCCTCTTTTTTAGATTTTTTCTTTTTTCACCAGAAATGTTTAAGGTTTAAATTAAAGGGGGGGTGAAATGCTATTTCATGCATACTGAGTTTTTTTACACTGTTAAAGAGTTGGATTCCCATGCAAAACATGGACAAAGTTTCAAAAATTAAGTTGTACGTTTGATGGAGTATTTCTGTGCCAAAAATACTCCTTCCGGTTTGTCACAAGTTTCGGAAAGTTTTTTTCGAGTATGGGCATGTGTGACGTCAGATGGGGCGGAATTTCCTTATACGGGTCCTAAGCATAGACAGTATATAAACTGGACACAGCGACCCCATTGGATTCAACGGAGACAAGTGAAGTCAATTAGAAGCAGGAAGCACTAACTTCCTGATGGTCGAGCGTAGTGCGCAGACTCAAACTGAGCTTGACGATGTGGATGTGACGTGAGCAACCCGTCTGTCTTCTAGTAGCTGTGCCAAGAGAAATCTGAATCATTCCCTTCCGAAACTTGCAGAGATTGAGAGTGTGAGTAGGAGCTGTCCATGAGCTAGGAGCAGGAGAAACTTTTGCTAAGTATTCTGATTAATTACTTTGTCATTTTGCCTCCACGTCCCCCCGATTGCCCGCGAGCTTCTCCTCCTGTCCATACGGTAATTCTCTACTGTGCGACAGAGAGTCGCGTGGTTATGACGCAATCGTTAGCCTATTTTTACAAAAACTGCATCTACGGGGTCATAACGTAAAATACAAGGTAATGGAGCCTTTTATACATTTTCGAGTTTCTTTAGAAATAAATAATGGACAAATGGAGTCTTTAAACGCCTCAGATGTAAAGTTATTCGCTGTCAAAGTGACGCCAAAATGAATGGGAGTCAATGGGATGCTAACAGCAGGTGATGGTCCGCTAGCCAATGGCGGCGCCCGGGGAAACTTCAAAATAATATGAAACCCTGCCACCCTGGTCCTAAGGGCACTTCTCCCAGAAGGGCGCGCGCGCACCCGTAGACCAGAGCGAGAGAGGGAAAGCAGTACGCCCATCAAAGCGCTGTGCTCGCTGCAGTCACAGGACTTTGTTTGTTCCCTGCATTTCGACGATGATTGTTTTATAAACAAGGCCCAGTTCGACGCCGGGTTTGCAGATCATCTAATGCTTAAGGATGGAGCAGTCCCAACGATAAAGGATCACGGTCGTGCGTTGGAACCGCAGGCGGTGAGTAAAACTGCTTCAAATGTCTGTGTGTTGTTAGCTATCGGCGCGTAAGCACAGCCCCCACGGCACGCCTCCAGCCGCTCGTTTTTTTCCGGAAAGACTCGGTACAGCCTATCTTTCTTTTATAAATATAATAAAACTAAAGACTTTTTGGAGATATGAAGGATGCAATACTACTCTATAGGTACTCAAGATTAACATGAGATTGACTGAAACGGAGTGTTTCACCCCCACCCCCCCCCCCCCCCCCCCCCCCCCCTTTAAATTTGAATCTCAGACTTTTGACCCCCACTGTAATTAAACCGCTATAGGCAAATATATTAACCATACATTAACCAGACAGATTTAGGCACAAACAGAGGAAAAGTCTACAACTACTTAACACAGGAAATATATAAAGAGGAATGAATGAGGGAAGGAAGAAGAAAGGGGTGGCAAACCTTCCCCACCCTTGGCGATCTTGATGTCCAGAGCAGTTCGGATTAAGGCCATAAGGGTAGAATTAAAGTGCACTGTGTTGTCATCGGCAACCGGCAGATCCATCCGCAATAGTCTCTGTGGAGAGCCAATCAGGGGCAGTTAAAAGTGCAGGACCACTGAAATGTGTGTGTTTTGAACCTCCGGGTAGGGTGTGCTTTTGGTGTGCGAGAGGGAATGGGAGGAGAAAGGAGGAGGGATTTTCAGGGGTAGCTCTGTGACTTCTGACACTCAGTTTATAATTCATTTAGAGCTGTCTTAGTGTGGTAATCATGACAATTTTATTATAAAGTATTATTCTGTTGTCTAGATCAGTGGTTCTCAACTGGTTGATCAGGACCCTAAATTGGGTCATAGACACTTAAAACATAATACAAATAAAAAATTTTATCAACTTTTTAAAGTGAGGAGGAAATAATTCTCCCATCTTTTGTTGTTGACCTCAAAGTTTGTTTAATCCTACTGTATTTTATTTCTCTGCAAATTCATTTGTAATTTGGTGCAATTCTATTTCTATATTGCCAACATTGACAGATTGTGTGACAGGACCTCACTGTCAAAAATCATGAACATAAGGTAAGGTGTCACCAAGGTAAAACAAATCATACTAAATCAATGTGTCAACGCTGATGTTTGATTTTAAGGACATGTTTTGTTCGTTTTGTAGCTGGGTTGCCCTTTGATGTAAAATTTGGGTCCTCAAGCAAGATCAGTCAAAAACCACTGATCAAGATGTCAATGAAACTGGGGCTGCATATGCTACAAATCGAATTTGTATCTGTGCAATGATATATCTTGTTTTCATATCAGCAACTGAGCTGTCAGTCAAAGAGCTTTTCCGGGAGGAGGTTCACATATTAAACTCAGACCAGAGGATGAAGTAATAAATTAAAACAGCATTACGTAAATGTCAGTGTTTTAATGTATAATTCATCCTGTACTGGTCTGGGGAAAGATTATACTCAAACACAGAAAGTCATAATTGCATTGCACAGGGTTAAATGTTACCTCAATCCTTCCGATACCATGACACCCTATGCTATGCAATCACCCATATTACCCGATGTCTCCCCGTCCCACTCCATCCCAGAAGAAACACTCACCCTCCACCCCCCACCACCCTCTTTCCCAGCATGCATCATGCAGTCACATGCATCACAGGACAAGCAACAGAGCAGCCAACACTGAAAGCATCATCTAGTTGGTTCATTTCAGCTCATTCATTTAGGTTTAGTAGTGGTTGCTGTCATTGAGACTCAATCATAGATGGGCTACTGGATAAAACAAGAGCTTGATCCAGATTCTCTGGTCTCTCAATGCAAAAACGATGGGTGCAGGCTATTGGTTTAGGTTAGAGCAGCATTCTCCAGTAAAAAAAAAAAAAAAAAAAAGAACAAAAGAGGGAATGGCTTTGTGAGTTGTTGTTGCGAAGAGGATGAGCTAAGAGAGAGGATTCAGCTACCTGCTGCGCGAAGGTAATACTTTAATGCTACAGATAAAGAGAAAAGCAGAGGGCTGCCAGAGAGGAGTACCGGAGCAGGAAGTTGGTTTAGGACTGACAGCTTTTAAAGGAGGAGTTTGGATGGTGGATATGGTAGTTATGAAAGAGACAGGACAGAGACAGCGACAGTGACACCAAATTTAAAGAGAGCTCGAAAACTACATGAAAATCCAAGGGCGGAAGATAATGAAGTGTAAGATAAAGCTACAGGAAACATAAGAAAAGAAAGCTCTACCACAGGCTGGTCAAATTCTCTCCAGGTGATTCTCTATTATGGGCCCTAATGTTTGACACGGAGAAAGAGGGTGAATGCAATGGTTTTGGTCACTGTTCCTCATTCCACTGAGATTAGGCGGCGACAGAGACCACATTAGACAGGAAGTGACCTGTCTGATTGAATACACAGAGATTGTTGGTCTGCCACCACAAGTCTATGTTGGTGGAGATCATTGAAAACTCTGTGGAACATTATATTTTACCCAACAACGAAATGGGAGTTCAAAAGGGGCAGAGAAAAAGGAAGGGTGGGCAGAGCAAAAGTAAGAGAAAGGAGATCCCAGTCTTGTTGAGGGCTCACTAAGGGCGCAGATCTCCTTTCCTGCACTTTTTAGCTGTCGTTCACTGACCAAGGGTGAAATGTCAGTGTACACTTGCGGACAGACAGAGAAAGAGAAGAAGAAAGAGAGAAAAAGCTAACAGTGTATCTTGTGGGAGGGTCCAGTGGCCTGTGAGGCGGGGCATGCAGATGATTGGCAGAATGTAAAGAGGAGGGGCTGGAAACAGATTAGAACTGCATTGACAGAAGAAAGAGCAGTGGGGAAAGGATTTTTTTTTTTTTTTTTTTTTTTGTGCAAAAGAGTTACATTGTATAAAAATGACTTAGACCATCATACTGCCTTAACGCTACCCAAGGATTATATGTGCGTTGTTGTGCGTATGTGAGTGTTTGCTTATCTGTGTGTAATCGAAAAGAGAGACAGAGAGCTGGTCCCAAGAGGAAAGGGTCCCTAAGAGAGCGGCATCCACAGAGCTGAGGGACTCGGAGGACTTAAGCCCTTCAGGCCTTCCAACCACTGCTGCACACGCACATTTGTGTGTGTATTTGAGCATGTGTGTGTGTGTGTGTGTGTGTGTGTGTGTGTGTGTGAGTGCATGATGATGTGAATATACAGTATGCATGTGTATGTGTTTAGCTGCGTCCCAATTTGTGTACTTATGCACTATTCTATGCCCTTTTGTAATAATAGTGTGAGTGGTGTGTTCACACTGAAAATCCCAACTAGAAAAAGTGCACTTCAAATACCCAGATGATGCACTTATTTAACTGAAAAAAGTGTGGGATGTTAGACACTACATGCACTCATCTGTCGCAGCTTTCCTTAAGTAGCAGAGGGGCTATCAGACTATGATGCTGGATGACAAAATAACCTTATAAAATTCATACACTAGACAGTAGAGTACATAGTGTATGTGCATAAGTGTATTCTGCATCATTTGGGACACAGCTTTTGTGTTTATTGTCATACACAGTTCTTAAATTAACTTATTGACCAATGCTGTACATTAAAGCATATGCATTTAGCTTTAATGTATCGATGATGTAGACTGTAAAAACCTTTACATTTCATTCTTTAAAGCTTTAAAACCTGCATGAGAGTGTGCTAGTGTATGTCTTTATACGGTGCAAAAGTGCTGAGAAGGTTTGTCCGTTCCCGCTTCCCTGTGGATCGGCCCGTCTGAGCCTAACACCCTCGAACCCGGCCCTGCCACCAGAATCACAATAGCGGCCTCCGTCAGACAACGAAGGAGGAAAAGAAGGAGAGAAAATAAAAAGAGAAAACACCAACAGTACAGACACAGCGCTGGCCACTCGGAGGCCCTCTACCTTGTAGGCAACCCGTGCAGGGCACTTCTTCCCCAGGCCTAATGGAGGAGACATGTGCCTGAGCATCTCATACATATCCCTGTAACTGATTCTGCCACTGGGCAACCGAAACAAAACAAAAAACCAAAGGAAATGTGCATGGGAGAGAGAGAAAGAGAAGAAGAAAAGGAGTAAATCAAAAAAGAAGGGATCAGGAAGGAGACGGGAAAGTGGGAAGGGAGGAGAACAGAACAAAAAGAAGGTTATTGGCCTGGACGAAAGGAGCGGTTTGGTAAACTAGGCTGCCGTAAAACTGATGATCGGTTTATTTGTGGGGAAGGGGAAGGGGGAGGTGCTCAACATTTGAGTGTTAAAACGGCGTTCTATGCAATGGGGCAAGTTGCATAGAAGAGCAGGGGGGCTTCAGAGCAGGCATAAAGTCCCGCTGCTTTCAGGGCATTGTAGTGAAGTTTAATGTCAATGCAGTTTCTGTCCCCCTCCACCCAGAACAATGCACGCTACCGTACCAGCTAGGCCTAGCCGTGCCTCAACAGCAAGCAAAACAAAAATCAAAGATGGCTGATTAGTTTCTTTTTTGTTTGTTTGTCTTTCACTTTAGTGTTTTTCTCGTTTGCTTGTTTCATACACACTAGTGCACTTCATGCTCCTGTAAGTGTCGGCATTGTCCTGCACATTCTCATTGTCATATCAAGTAGAATGCAAGTAGAAATGGTGAGAGTACAAAAACATTGTTGAAAAGAAAAAGAAGAGGAGGTAAGCGACATTCATTGCATTCTGGATGCTAGCAGGTAATATTAGTTTTTAAGTGGAAGTCAAACCTTGCAGGCCACCCTATGAGGACATTTCTTGCCTAAGCCCAGAGGGGGGTCGATAACTCGCAATAAACTGTACATATCCTTATAATGAATGCGCCCGCTGTAAGAAGAATACAGGGAAGTTAGAGAACACAACTCAGAACAGAGACATTGGCAGGAAGAAGAGCACAAGAACAGAAAAAGAAGCACAGAATCACACAAACATTTTCTTATTTGCTCGTCACCCGTTTGTGTCGTCAAATCTTTAGGCTGCGTCTGGTCATTTCACACACGGTTCCTCACCCGTCTCTACTTCTTTTCTTGTTCCCCCCCCCCCCCCCCTTTTCATTCCTTTCAGTTTTCAGTTTGTTCTATGTTTTTCTTTTCTTACTATCTTCCTATTTTTCCTTTCCTTTCTTCCTCCCCTCTATTTTTCCTCCCCCTTTCCTTTCACCTTTTGTTTTCATTCCTTCCTTTCTCTTTCCTCCTTCATTCCTTCCTTTCTCTTCTCCTTCCTTTTCCTATCTCCCTATTTCCATTCCTTTCTCTTTTCCTCCCCTCCTTCTTTTTTCTTCTTAATTTTTCCTTACTTACTTTCTTGTTACTTTCCTTCTTTCATCCATTTCACTCTTTCTTCCTCTTTCCATTCTTTCTACTTCCTTCTATTCTCTTCTCCATCATTTATTTGTTTCTCTTCCTTCCTTCCACTTTTCCTTTCTTTCTTTCTCTTTCCATTTCTTTCTTCTTTTAACTTGTTTCTTTCTCTTTCCATTCCTTCCTTCTTTCCACTTTTCCTTTTGTATCTTTCCATTCCTTCCTTCTTTTCACTTTTCCTTTCTTTCTCTTTGGATTCCTTCCTCCTACTCCCTTCCCTCTTTCCATTCATTCCTTCTTTCCATTCCTTCCTCTTTAGTCCTTTGTTTTCCTTTTTTCCTTTCTTTTCCTTTAGTCATTTGTTTTCCTTCCTTTTCCTTAACCTTTCTTCCTTTTACTTCCTTTTATTTAGCCTTAAATTCTTACTTCTTGTTCTACTTCCTTTCTCTTCTTTTTCTTTAATTCTTCCTATCTTACTTGTCAGATTGATCCTGCCGTTCAGGAAAAGAATCACTGGAAGACAAACTCTCCTCAATCTTTTGAGTATAATTTCCCTAACAAGGCTTTAATCCTGCTTGTAAGTTAAGATTCAGACCTTCCTTTTCTTCTCTGAATATCTACGCTCAGTTACCCGCCTACATTATTGTCTAACACACAACATTAGGGTGACAGGCACTGGAATGCAGATACCGGGAAACTTAGCGTGTTCAGTAGAAGGGATGGGGGCTGGCACAGTAAGTTTGGCTTGCAGTATGCAGTATTCCAGAGTGGGAGGACTGGGACTCACAGAAGGGCACGTAGGAGGGTTTGGGGGGGATTGATGGATTTTAACAGAGCTAAGAAGCTCAAATCCATGATCCCTTTCTCTCAGCTGGTGCTGTGGTATTCTCCCCTCTGTTTGGTCCAAGGTAGGATACAATGAAGCCAGGCTCTGTACGTTAAAGACTGTGCCAGAAGCCACGGCTCTATACCAATGTCAAAAACGAAGCGTTCCAGTCGAACACATAAGAGAGGGCCAATGTGTTCTGCATTATATAGGACAGAGGCTTTATTCACATGCATGAAAATGTATAGTTAGACACTTAATTCAGACTGGCCTTTCACACAAGATCAAAAAGTGTTTCTTAAAATAGCCTCTTAAAAATGGTCTGTCCAGAAATTCAGGGGCCAAAGAAATTCAAAAAGTTGTAGTCAGAGCATGTCAAGTCTGCATTTTAAACAGCATGTATTTTAAAAGACTGTATGGTATTTTACAAGGATTATCTATTAATTACCAAGAAACCTGTTATTGACAAACTAATGTTAGTTGTATATCTACAGTATGCAAAACTACCAAGAGTGCATTGTTGAGTTTAGTGAGATACATTTATAAAATTACTTCAATAATTTATAACTTCACTTCAAGTTAACAAGTAATTAGTACTTTCTTAGAATTAGTATGTTATTTACAAAATATACAAGAGTAGTATTTAATGTTGTGTTTATGCATGCAAGTGCACATGGGCTCACCAAGCAGCTGGATCATACTCTGCCCAGATCCTCACATACTCGTCCAGATGATGGGGTCCCAGGATAGAGGAGTCGCGTGTCAGGTACTCAAAATTATCCATGATCACAGCCACGAAAAGATTGAGCATCTACACACATGTAAATCAAAGGTCTGATGAGTTGAGCTGTATATTACACACCAAATGTACATAGGACTATTTTTCTGTTTTTAAGCAATCATGGGAGTCACGTTGTAAAAAACGTTTTTTTATAGATATAAAACTAGCCCTCACTACAGTAATCATGCTGCCTCTCAGTTTGATAGGTCAATGGATTAGCGGTGTAATACAAATTACGACCAAATATTTGTTTAAAATAACTCATATTCATATTTTATTTGCATTTAGTTTTGTTTATTTTATTGGAACAGATGGAAAAGCACTAGAGAAGTATGTCACATGTCTGAGTCACTGTTCACCACTGATGACAAACAGTGACCACTCAGCAAAACATTAAAATGATAAATTCCGATTTCCGATTGCCTCTCATTATAATAAAATAATAACTAAAGAAATGAAAACTGCTGTTCAACAACTGGAGATCCTTTCATCTTCTACAAGCTAATAGCAGGGACAAAATCCAACATTGCAACCAGCTGTGGTGACATGTTCCATAGTATATTATGCCTATGAGTGCAATGGTTTTAATAACAACAACAGTGCTGTCATTCTCACCAGAAAGGAACAGAGGAAGATGAAGGAGACAAAGTAGAGGTAGGCAAACTCGCTCCCACATTCTGCTTCCGTGTTCCCAGAGAAACGATCACATTTCTTCTTTCCCAGACATGACAGCATGATTTCATGCCATGCCTCACCTGTAGCACTCCTACAAATGCACAGAGTTGAACTACGGTTAGAAAGTGTATGCAACACACACACACAACATTTAACAGAGCCAGTCTGTGATGCATACACAAACCTGAAGAGCAGCATTAGGGCCTGGAAAAAAGTCCTGAAGTTGTTGTGCTGGTTAATGGCACTCTCACTTTCCTCCTCAATATTAATGTTCCCAAACAGCTGTGAAACAAAAACACAAATCTCATTGCCCACTACCTTCAAATATAGCCATTTACCTATTCTCAGTATGTACTGTGCAGCCTCCCACACACTCTCTCACATACTCACCTGCATGCCAATGATGGCGTAGATGAAGAACAGCATGGCGATGAGTAGGCACACATACGGCAGAGCCTAAACACAGCATATAAGTCAAAATTAATCAACATTTAAATGTGTGTGAAAACCTGTTACTGGAAGTTTGAGGAGAAATGTGCACTGTATTGTCAGAATGTTAACATTTTGTCTACAAGAGATGCATGCAATGTTCATTTTTACACAATTTGTTAAATTTTTGTCTTTCGATAATCGAAACATACTACCATTTTAGTTGACAAAAATATGCTTTAGTTATTCATTCTCTGTGATTTATTGCATAAGTCTCATTGTAAATATGGTTGCTTGGCATTAACATCCTGACTAAAGCGTAACAAATTTCAAGTTTACTTAAGTGCATTCACGCCATTTTGTTCAGATCGAAATGAATCATCCAGTTTATGTTGTGTGATTCATTTTATGTGATTATGATGAATACAATGATCTGATTAGGTGAGTTAATTTACACGCTTTCCATGTTCCACCAGCGCAAGCAAGGCAATTAATGACCATAATGACTAGAATTGGATTATTTCAAAGAATAATATTCTTTCTAGACTTTTCCTCTTCTTTCTCACTTTTATTTTCCTGAACAACATTCTGTAATTAAAATGGTTTATTTATCTTAAAAATGCACATTTTTCTTCACATCTTCTTAATCTCTGACGAATTAAACAAAACCAACCTATGTTAACCAACATTTTCTCCATTCATTTCATTGATGAGATTAACACTGTGTGTATGCTGCGCTACAAAGTCTCAGAAAACAGTGGTTGCATACTTCTTTGTATGTGTATAATTTTACCTTGAAAGACTGGACGAAGGTCCAGAGCAGGATGCGTATGGTCTCACCCTGCCTGAGCAACTTAATGAGACGAGCAGCTCTGAAGAGCCTTAGAAAACTCAGATTTATGAAGTTGTTCTACACAGAAAGAAAGGAAGCAGCAGACAGATGTAGAGAAAGAGGAGGAGATAGAGATAGGCAGACAGAGAGAAAAGAAATGATGTCAGTCTGAAACATTTGATTACAAATTGTAAACAAATAAAAAAAGGAAGGAAGGAGCAAAATCAAACAAGGAGAAACCAGAAAACAAATATCAAACTGGCAAGACTGAACAGGCTCATCATATCCAATGGTGAAAAGGGGGAAAGACAGAAGAGGGAGGAGGCAGCAACTCAAACAAAAATATATAATAATAATAATAATAATAAAATAAATTATTGTAAGAGTCTAAACATCCTCATTAGGGAAGGGAGTGCACAGACCCTAACTTCTTGCTTCAGTCAACCAAATGCACTGATCTGTAGATTCACGTGGAATCATGCCAACCACATTAATAGCTTACAATGACCAACAGAGGGCACTAGCAAAGAGAAGGGACACGCGTGCTGGGTTAAAGGACACATTTCAGTCAGATGTGGTAAAATGTTCTACTTTGTCATTTTTGGCACATGAAATCATCAGGAATTGAGGGGAAGAAATGACTGTTCAATGTCTTTTAAGCAGCACAGAAATACAGGGAAACATATAGAGTATGAGCTCAAGGTGGATTTAACTCCATCTCTACCTTCATAACTGACATATTTAGATGCCTTCAGTATCTTTACATCTGTGTGTGTTGATGTATTTGGATGTCTATATATGACTGTATGAAGATGCAGTGTCAGAAACATAATAATTACTAGCGTTCCCTATCAACAAAAAAGTTGAGCGCAACATGCATTCAGGAAACCTGCAGAGAAACACCAAATGTTTACCAAACTGTGCTACGGATCAATTACACCTCAGCTGAGAGGGGTTTTGTCATATCATCAGACAAGCAGGGGTGAAAGGTCATCATGACTCGAGCACATGCATCATTATCATCATCACCATCAGCCACAGGGAAACAGATGCATTAGTTACTCAAAAAAAATTATAATTACAAACCATCTACATGTAGATGTTGCAGAAGCATGGTTTATAGCAGTATTTTTGGAGGTTGATTAAACAACCATTGTGATTGGTCAGGTCAGGTCATGGATATACACATGAGTTTCATAGTGCATTTTGATTGGATGGAGTCATCAGAGGGCAAAGCCGCCATAAAGAAGAGTTTAAAGAAAGCATGTAAGAAAAGATAAAACAAGAAATGAATTATATTTATGCATATCTTACAACAAACTTTTTGATCCAACTAAAGGTTGATTATAACCAAAACCATCTCATTTTTAAAATTAAGATGCACATTTCATATGCTTTCAACGCAGCTTGAATTGCTGTTAAGCTTTTATCAGTACATATATTATTTGTCAGTCGGATAACTGGAGATCTGACTTCCTTCAGACTTTAATTGCAACTTTAACAAAGCACACCAGGTCCAGATGGTTCACTGAAGGTTACTGGCAGGTGTGCTTGACCAGTGATGTAAAATCTCCAGGTAGATCTCTAGATACAGGACTGGGCCTTAGACTAAGGAATCACTGTGTTATTAATATCATGTCAAGTTATTTCACATCACATTTCTGTTAAAAGACCCCATGCATTTAAAACAAAAGCCCATGTGTGTTTGCATTGAGGTCATCAATATGCTTGTGTAATCCTAAAAGCTAGAAAAAAAATTAATAAAATTTAAAGAGTCAATGTAAATAAAATTAAATATTCACATTTCTTTGATGGGAATAAAAGTCTTGATGACTGAAATGTATGTCCAATAAAATGCTCTCTAGAATGCCAAATGTCCCCCTAATGCAACCTGCCATTGTTGTGCAATAGCAAGTAGTAAATCATGGTTTTGTCAGACTGTGAAATAAACTAAAGAAAAAAAATTATAAAAAAAATTAAGCAATAAATGATACAATTACTAACTAAATTAACAACTATTTTTTATTACATAGGCCGTAATAAAAATCGTAGGAAGACCGCAAGGGTTTAGGGTGCCATTTGGGACAGGGCCATATGATAGGCAACACACTTTAGTTACATTACACCCATGAACTATGATTTGCTAGTCGCATTTGGGGGTGGGACATTCTCAGTCTAGATAGCATTTGATAGGACAAAAATTTGTGTAATGCAGGATGAGTCATCAATATCTTTGGTCTGTTTTCCTAGAAATGAAAGACAGTACTTTTTGAATGTGTAGATTTGAATGTATATGTGAAGATTCATTTGGCCAAATTTAGGTGCAAACTAACATATAAATAACCTCACAGTTAACAGATTTTGAAAGTCTCAAAACTTAGATTTCCTGAGGTCTTTAAAGTGTCTGTACAACAGTTAACTGGTAGGTATTGATGGTCAAAACCAAGAAAGAAAAAAAACACAATCTTATGTTGCACTCATTTTTAGAGATGGTCATCATCATTTGCTGGATCATAAATATATGTTAATAGTTGAGAGTTTATTGTTAACTGTATATATTTTTTTGGTAACACTTTACTTGAAGGGGTGTGCATAAGACTGACATGACACCTTCATAATCATGACATGACACATGGTTTTATGAGTGTTAATGCCAACTGTCATTAAGTGTCATTTGCTCAATTATGTAATTTTTAATGCAGAGATGACATTGTTTGAGATGTCTTTGTTATGACAACTTGACATAAACCAATACATCATAACCTGTCAGTGTCTTTGTCATGACAACTTGACATTACCAAGACAACATAACCTGTCATAAATATGTCATAAACATGACATAGCAGATTAATCATCAAACTTAAGAAACTACTTAGCTTTATGGGTTAACATTACATTATATTACTGACCACTTTTTTTCCAGTGGTACAAATTGAATTTGTCATTAAAATTAAGTGTTAATACTGTCAAATTATTTTATAACTAATACTGGGAAAGAAAATGGTCAGACATATATTCATGACACAGTTATAATGGCCTCATGACAGCCAATGTCAAAACCAACCACTGTCAAAACCAACCACATGACAGTAATGTAATGTTAACTCATAGAGCTAAGCAGTTTCTTAAGTTTGATAATTAATCTGCTATGTCATGTTTATGACACATTTATAACAGGTTATGATGTATTGTTTGTCAAGTTTTCATAACAAAGACATCTCAAACAATGTCATATTTGCATAAGAAAAATGTCATAATTGAGCGAATGACACTTAATGACAGTTGTCATAAACATGCATAAAACCTCCTTCATATTCATGACATGTGTCATGTCATGATTATGAAGGTGTCATGTCAGTCTTATGCACACCCCTTCAAGTAAAGTGTTACCTTTTTTTTATTTTATTTTTTTATACACTGGTAGGTCAGTTTGATCTGACTCTGGGATAAATTACTAATCTGGAAAAGTCACCGATGAGCACCGCTGGTTCACTGATCTGCCTCACACACCAACTGGGACAATTATATAAGACTTTTAGGAGTTCCTTACACCTCAGTGAGCAAGAGAAGATCCTGCTGAGAGTCTCTCAATCACATACGGAAATACACACCAACGTACAGACAGGATACACAAACAAACACACATACGCACGCACAGATGGCAGCCCTTCTGCTACACACTTACCCCTAGCTCTGTGACTAAAATATCAGTGATGCTGCCAAGTACAGTCACACAGTCGAAGATGTTCCAGGCATCTTTGAAGTAGTTCTGTGGTAAAAAGACACAGATGCTTTTGTCAGTTGGGCTAAAGGAGAATTACATTTGGCACACACACATACACTCAGTGACCCGCTGACAGAAAAAACGAGCAAATTATTTATTTGAACTCTCTGGTGCTAATACAACAGCCCCCTTCCCCATTTTAGCCCTTATTCCTTCACTGTGTTTTCCTCTCCCTCACACAGTGTATAAAAAAGGGTGGATGCCTAAAAGACTAGTGGCCCAGATGCTGAACATAACAGCCTTTTTGTGAGCTGCCAAGTGAGTGCCTGCAGGAAAACACTGCATTAGAGCCATTCAGCACACCAGCTGCATGGTAACAGAGGCACAAGTGCAAAGATCATGTGTAACTCTTTGCATCCAACACGCGACATCATACCCGGCATCTTCATTTCGCTCTAAATCTCTTTCTTTTTCCATTTTCCACTCCTAATCACTTCAATGTGCCCTTCAGCTCTCTATCTTCATGTGCGCGTCTCTTGGATGAATTTTTGCTGACTACAACCATTTCCTTTGTGTCCTGTACTTCCATGTCCCAAACCTTTTCTCATCTACGTCAGAATACTACCTCATTGCGCTCTCTTTCCCTCTCTCATGCTCTATCTGTTCATAAATCTGCTCATACAGTGCTGATTCTGACCTCTATGATTTTTAAAGACCCCTCCCCCCCTTTCTGCAACCCTACAACCCTATTTCCACACAAAATCAGGTATATGAACACAAATAAGGCCCAAAATTTACTTTTTGCCACACCTGGCAATGGCAAGGTGAGAAAACGGGCAATAAAACTGTATTTTGAATTATTTTTGTGACAAAATATACAGGCTATATTTCCATCCTTAAGACTGTGA
Organism: Leuciscus leuciscus; assembly: GCF_965113295.1. Classification (NCBI taxonomy): domain Eukaryota; kingdom Metazoa; phylum Chordata; class Actinopteri; order Cypriniformes; family Leuciscidae; genus Leuciscus; species Leuciscus leuciscus. The sequence goes on along the minus strand of NC_138725.1, from coordinate 51,151,863 downwards.
TTATTTATCTTCTTTTGTGACAAACAGCACAGGTCCTTGTGCCACTCAAGTCAAATTGCACTTCTCACACAAATGAAGCACATTGTGATTTTGTTCTATTGTTTTTATATACAGCTAGTTAAGTTATAAATACTGTACCATAATCATAACAGAAAACTTTATGCAATTTCTGCAGGTTTTGGGAGATTTTGTCAGGTTTAGCTCACTTCAAATTATGGTTAAGTAGGTACACATTTACACACACGTTGGCTTTCCATGTTTTATGGGGGTTCATAGACATAATGATTTTTATAATGTACAAACTGTCTCCCCTAACCTTAAACCTATCCTTAAACACAACTCTCTCAGAAAACGTTCTGCATATTTACATTTAAAAAAATAAAGAAAAAAATAAAGAAGAAACAAATATCCTTTAATATGATTTATAAGCTGTTTTCCTCATGGGGACCACATTTTTTTTCACACAAGGTGAACAATTTCTGGTATTGCCATCCTTGTGGGGATATTTGGTCCCCACAACATAGGGTTTACCAGGACCCCCCACACACACTTATAGAAAACTATACTCACCAGCACTCCAAAGGCAATGATCTTCAGAATGCACTCCATGGAGAAAAGTGAGGTGAACACTATGTTCAGGTTGCCTAACACAGCTTCATAGGCAAGTGATGCTCCATCATACTAAACACACACAACATATTTAATTTGTATTAAACTGTTGCCATATTTGGTATATCCCAGGCCATTTGTTTTACAAAATATAGGGTTCACTATACATTGGAAGTCTGGTTCAGTGCTCTAAATATATAAAGCAATATGTACTAAAGAGAAACACTGCCACACCTTCATCATAAGGACAATGGTATTGAGGGCAATCAAGGCCATGATGGTATATTCAAATGGAGGAGACACCACAAACTCCCACATGCGGTACTGGAACGTTTGCTTGTTCTGAGGCATGTGACGTGTGAGCGGTCTAGCATTGATGGCGAAGTCTATACAAGCTCTCTGAAAATAGAACAGATACGGTAAGGTTAATCAAGCTGAAAATCTGCCTAATATGATGCTCCATATAAATGAGATCAATGCCAGCAGCGCTATGCATAAAGAATGAGCTAGACAGATTTTTTAGCTTTTAAAACCTTTCATCTGATAAGTCCTTCACCTCATTCTTTTCCAGGCTATAGTCCTCCATCATTTTGTCTCCTTGCTCCTGGAAAGTGATGATGATGAGAGCCACGAAGATGTTGACGAAGAAGAAGGGGAAGACCACAAAGTACACCACGTAAAAGATGGACATTTCCATCCGGTAACCTGGGCTCGGGCCCTGATTCTCGTAGGTCGCATCCACTGAATGTTTCAGCACCCTGGAGAGTGGCAAATAAGAGGCACTGGGTGATTTGCTGCAATGTGATACTGTGAAATCTTGTAGGTAAACGTAACGAGTCCTTAGATACGGCATGTAAAACCTACAGATTCACTCAGATTGTAATTTGTGATGAAAATATTTGCTAATATTTGCTGAATAATTTCACTAATTGATTCAGACTTTGGGTGCATACACTGGAAATTAGGTTAGGAAATGAGATGTGTACATACTGCGGCCACCCCTCTCCCGTAGATACAGTGAAGAGGGTGAGAAGGGCCCAGAGCACGTTGTCGTAGTGGAAATCGTATTTCTTCCATTCCCGCTTCTGCGCCCGCACTTCGTTATCTCTTTCATAGACAAGATACTCGCCCCTAACAACAAAATGCTTTTAGAATAACACACCAATGTGTCTGTTCGTCAGTGTGTTTGTGTGTATTTTCTCTCACCTGCAATCTCGCTCAAACTCCTTGGATTCATCAGTACAGTAGAAGAAACGGCCCTTAAAGAGCTGCACAGCCACCACAGCAAAGATGAACATGAACAGCATGTAGACAATGAGGATGTTCAACACATTCTTCAGAGAGTTCACCACACAGTCAAAGACAGCCTGAAAATAGACAAAACAGAGAAGAGAAAGCAAATTGTAAGCAGAACACAAACTCAGCCTTCCGTGAGACAAAACACAAACCAACACAGCATTAGCAAAGCTAATAAATATCCATAAAACCAAAAACATAATTACAGTCAACTGAAATAATAATAATAAATCAAGCATATTAAAATATAGCCTAATAGCATAACATAACTCTTATAAGATATGACAAAACAGAATCAAAATGTACAAATACAATAAAGGTAATAAATGATCATAAAACCAGAAGCAGAATTACAGTAACCTGAAAACAAAACAAAAAACAGATCCATTTCTAAATACAGCAACATTAGTACTCAATTCAAAGGTGGGGTAAGCGATATTTCAAAAACGCTGTTGGACAAACAAACACATCCCTCTCTTCATTGCTCCGTCTCCAAAACTCACCTTCCAATCCTAACCACCCTGCTCCGAGTCAGTTTCGAACCCTGATCGCCCCCATGCGAGGCGAGTGCACTAACAATGACACTAAACACCGCATTCTCTAGCAATCGTCAGCGTGACTCTCATTAGCTGGCCTCCGTTACGCACGCAATCCAAGAGTGGATGTCTGTGTATCATTGCATAAGCACAACAAAATAATGCTTCACGAAAAATAGAGCGCAGATAATGAATGAATGAACAAAAAATTTACGTACAGTACACAATAGTAATTACAAACTAGAGTTTGTTGTTAGTTGCCAACAGCTTCAGACAAACAATGACACACAAACCCAGTTTTACTCACGTGTGAAGCGTTTCTAATTATGTCTAATTTCTAATAGCTTTTCTAATATTAACGCGGGTCCTAAACCTCTTGCCCAGTAATAACCCTTCATTTTCCAGTGATTTCTTCTGAGCTTTTCTCTTTTGTATTGTGTCTCATCTCAACTTCTGCACTGCAGTCTTTCTTCAAATCTCCCTCTTGCTCGTTCTTTCTCCTGCACCGTCATACACAAGTTTGCCAATATTTATTTTTTTGACAAGTTTTCAAATATCCCTTTCCCCACCTTTAAGCTAGTAGAAATTAAAGGGTATATGTGTCAACGTTATATAATTAAAGGTCCCATTGCATGAAAATTTCACTTTATGAGGTTTTTTAACCTTAATATGAGTTTCCCTAGCCTGCCTATGGTCCCCCAGTGGCTAGACGTTTTGATGGGTGTAAACCAAGCCCTGGGTATTTTTGAGAAAATGAAAGCTCAGACGGGCGAATCTAGAAATCTTCCCCTTATGTCGTCATAAGGGGAAAGATTACCTCCCCATTCTCTTCTTTTCCCGCAAAAAGAATTTGGCCCGCCTATGAGAAAATGAGCTGCGCGAGCGCGATATTGGTTTTTCCTCGAGAGACATCATGGCTTGCAAACGAGCGAAGCATGGCAGTTGCTCAGTGTTTGGATGTACAAATGAACACAAAAGTATTTTTTTGGTCCTCTGAAGAACCAGTGGGTTATGTGAATTTCTGATGTGTAATTGTTCAAGTTCAGACAGATAATCTTTCTCTCAAAATCGTTCAATACTGTTTATGCATCAGTAAATCAAGCCAGTGACTAAACGATCAACTTCACATCGTTTCTCTTAGTAGGATGAAAATAATCGTACTTAAACTGTGATTAATATAAATACAGAAAGCGATCAAAGAACAATCCCTTTCCAATCGCCCAAGCTGTCAATCACACAGCGCGAGTTTATCTGGACACTTGTCAAAACTCGTTATGAAATCAATGACGCTGTTACGCTGCACAACGAAGCTCTTACTGTACTTACCTCATGTTTGCATTGGTGAAATCATTAGTGAGAGTTCAGAAACTGCGTTGCAATGATAAGATCTTCATTCACACGATCAACAGACTGTCATCTGCTCAATGCTCATCACTGCAACCTTTTATGTGATGGGAATATATCTAAATACTTAAAAAACTTCTCACAATTCATTAATCCCGATAGCTGTAATAGTAAAAACGTATAATAGCTGTAATAGTAAAAGTTTTCGAGAGAGTTCCACATGTAATGCTAAATATTTAATATGCAAGCATGTCAGCCAATCACAGCAGTGGGTGTTTACACTTAAATCTCACAGCAGACACGCCCCTTCAAACAGAGCGTTCAAATCAGAGGCTAAAATCAGGCTAGGAAATATGCCTTTTATTTCTAAATTATAACAACTTTTGATCTAAAAAACATACTAACATTATAAGGGCACCCCAGGAAACATTCTAAAATAGTAAAATAATCCATGCAATGGGACCTTTAAGTAAAACTTACTCAACTTTCTGGTACTGGTGTTTCCATCATGCACTGGGGCATGAATAATTAATAAGGTAGCATTTTTCAATGTTTTCCAGTTGTATTTACAAGTCAAGTCAAGTCAAGTTTATTTGTATAGCGCTTTTCACAATACAGATTGTATCAAAGCAGCTTCACAGTATTAAGTTAAAATAATACAACAAAGTTTGTTTCAAGAGGAATTTATTGATTGATAAAATGAAATTAAATATCCCCAAAATATCCCCAACTGAGCAAGCCAAAGGCAACAGTGGCAAGGAACCGAAAAACTCCATCAAGTGACCTAATGGTGTCCTGAAACTCCATCAGGTGACCAAATGGAGAAAAAAAACCTTGGGAGAACCAAGGCTCAGTCAGGGGCCAGTTCTCCTCTGGCATTTATGAGCTAGAGGATGGATTGTAGTTTGATCTGTAGGATTATATGAATGCCTGGCTGAAGAGATGCGACTTTAATCTAGTTTTAAACTGGGAGAGCGAGTCTGAGCAACTAACAGTATCAGGAAGACTATTCCAGAGTTTTGGAGCCAAATGTGAAAATGCTCTCCCTCCTTTGGTGGTTCTGGATATCCTAGGTATGACCAAAAGCCTTGAATTTAGTGATCTTAAAGAGCGCGATGGATTATAGGGTGATAGAAGATCCGTTAAATAGACTGGAGCTAAGCCGTTTAGGGCTTTATAAGTCAGTAGCAATACCTTGTAATTAATACGGAACTTTATAGGTAACCAATGCAGTGATGATAAAATCGGTGTTATATGATCATATTTTCTTGATCTCGTAAGAACTCTAGCGGCGGCATTTTGGACTAACTGTAGCTTGTTTATTGAGGATGCAGGACAACCAGCTAATAAAGCATTACAGTAATCCAGTCTCGAGGTCATGAATGCATGAACTAACTTTTCTGCATCAGAAACTGATAGCATATTACGTAGCTTAGCAATGTTTCTAAGGTGGAAAAAGGCTGTTTTTGTAACATATGAAATATGATTTTCAAAAGACAGGTTGCAATCGAGTATAACACCCAGGTCGATGGGCATTTACACTGTTTTATCACTGCTTTTGTTGTTAGGTTAGGTAACTTTCTGTTTTGTGACACCTGGAGTTCATTTTCCACTCAAAATGACACATTCATACTCAACAATGATTAAATGAATGTTACCATTATTGTAAACCAAGCATTGAGCTATCTGTGTTCGGTGGGTATTACATTCCTTCTATTAGATATGGTGTCAGCACAATATCTACTGTATTATTTACTGAGATGTTCTAAGTAAAGCATACACTTCAAAGGCATGGCTTAAAGGTAGGGTAGGTAATCCTGTTCAGAAACACTTTTTTTTATACTGGGTGAAATGGTCCTTCCATCCTGATAGTAGTCAATACATTATGTGTTTAGAAAAAGGAATGAAAAAAATCAGACCTCTGTAGCAGCTGCAGGACAGTAAAAACTCTGACCAATCACTGCCATTCGGTGCGAATGTAAAGAACCATTCAGATGCCTTCATGTCTCGTGCCCGCCCCGAGCCCCACTGCGCGCGCTGCCCGGCGTGCACTCATCACATGTCACCGTTCCCGGAAATATTCAGCTCAAAGCACCTGCATATGCAGTCAGCGAAGGCAAACAAGGCAAAAACTACTTCCTCGGACCCTGCCCGCACTCTTGAACGACCTCCTCTGCTTCGCCCTCGACCCCGGACCTGTCCTCGAGCCGACGATGCGGTACTTGTCTCCGGACTCGGAGTGTACGTTAGTCTTCATTAGAGTCAACAATGTTTTCATCATGGAAACTCTTACATGCAAAACACCGTATATGTTATGAATCTTACACGAAATTCATCTTCATCACAGTGTAACTGATGGTAATGGAAAAACGTGTATCAATGCAACCTGTTTTTAGTTTTGCCTTATAAATATAGCTCGTTACCGAATCAAACTTTACCATTATCGATATGCTAGCTTGATAGTGAGTACTAAAAGAAATCTTATTTGTTTATATTCATAGTGATAAAGTTAGGTATTTTATTACATGTGATTCTGACATGATGTCACTGTATGTACTGCGCTCCTTCCTCTCCACTCGTCTCAGGTAATAAATGCGTCTTGTTCCAGCCTGAGCGTTTGGCGTCGCGCGTTCATGTGTTTTGGGGGCGTGGCTTTGGAAGGAGCTCAGAAGGGAGGGGGTGGAGTGAATGGAAATAATGAGCTGTGTTTATTGCAGATTAAAAGGTCTACAGTCACTCGATTTTTATATTTTCTTTTTCAGAGTACTTACATTTTAATTATGTATTGGTATATAAAGACAGTTTAAACAAATTTGGAATGTTTTTTTTTTAGAAAAAGGATTACCTACCCTACCTTTAATTCAGTGTTATATTGTTTCTGTAAAATGTACTTGAAACGGAGTATTGCAGTAAACTTCAACTTAAAGTAAACTGGGATAGTCATGACAGAAGCTTCATGTTGTGCTCAGTTACCCATTTTTGTGTTGATTTTGGTGTTTGTTTTGGACCGTTGTCCTGATGGAAGATTTTCCATCTTTTTTATCTGTTGGTATTTGCTAGAATCCATAATACCATGTATCTGAACAAGATGTCCAGGACCTCCAGCAAAAAAATAGGCCCACAACATATAAGATCCTGCAGTATATTTAACCGTAGGCATGGGGTACTTTTTATCCCTGTTTGCACCAAACACATCTGGTGGGTTTGCTGCCAAAAAGCCCTTTTTTTGTTTCAACTGACCATAGAAACCGGTCCCTTTTGAAGTTCCAGTCATGTCTGACAACTGAATATGCTGGAGTTTATTTCTGGAGGAGCGAGGAGGATTTTTCTTGAAACCCTCCCAGACAACATGTGGGGATGTAGGGGTTGTTTTATTTATTTTTTTTTGGCTTTCTGACCCCACAAGACTCAAGTAATCTCTGCAATTCTACATCGGTGATCCTTGGAGAGTCTTTGGCCACTCAAACTTTCCTCCTCACCGTGCATTAAGACAATATAGACATACGTCCTCTTCCTGGCAGATACGTAACATCTTTAGTCAATTGGAACTTCTTAATTATTGCCCTGATGGTCAAAATGGAGATTTACAATTCTTTAGCTATTTTCTTACAGCCACTTTCTATTTTGTGATGCTCAACAATCTTTTGATGCACATATTCTTTGGTTTTACTCATTGTGATGAATGATTAAGGGAATTTGGCCTTTGTGTTTCCTCATATTTAAACTCCTGTGAAACAATGAGTCATAACTAGACAATGTCATGTTCCTAGTCACCCTGGTGTACTAAAAAAAGGCAAATATTAATCTCTTAATATACTTTAATAATATACTTTAATAAAAAAATTCTAGGGGTGTCATTAATTATGGCCACCGTGTTTTGGAGAAAAACATTTATTTTATATATATATATATATATATATATATTACACATATATACATACACACACAGCACAGGAAAAAACAGCCAAACATAGAGGTACCTTCAGCTTGGGCAGACGCTTGATGGTTTTCAGAGGCCGCAGAACTCGGAGCACACGCAGAGACTTGATAGTACTGATGTCTTTCCCTTTGCTGCTTCCTCTGCAAATTAACACAAACACACACACAGTTAGAAAGTGAAATGGCAGAAGGCATTAGGCTACATGGGTAATTGGTCTTGCACACACAATTTAGGGGTGAGTTAGTAACTCAGGCTGTTAAAACAATGAAACATGCCTGCTACATCCACACATTTACTCTCAGCCAATCAGGAATCTCGTCTGTGTCTCTTCCTCACTGAGAATGTAGCCTGTTGTAGGCAGACAATCAAGCCCATTTCACAGTACTTAGGAAAGACAAATACTAAAACACATGCACTCAGTTAACCTGTCAACACGCACTCTCAGACACGCTCGCTGATGTTGCTCATGCTGTACTGGATACTAGCTCAGTGGATGTAATATCCACTGTACCGTCTTAGCCCATGATGGAACCACCACTGTACCTCTTTTCCCAAGGAACAATGGCTGGTTTCATTACATTGCCATGATGACAGCATGAAACATACGGAGCAGACTCAGGCATCACCACTGTGGAATGCCCAGCCAAACCTCTTTCTTTCTTGTTTTTGGGGTTGTCCATTGGCAAACACAAAAAATAAACATATAAAAGGACCTGGAAACACACATCCAGTCCCTCCAGCTTCTGGCTCTGTAGTGTGAAGAACCGTGTTACCCTGAAGATAGTTGATCTGAAGACTTTCTGGCTTATATTATCACAGTTTGCACGTCGCTATTGTGGTACCCGAGCACAGCCATCCACCAGATGTGTGTACAGCTGTTGGATGGCAGATGTGCGGCTAGTGACCAGCAAACTAAATGCAAAAGCTGTACAATGAAGACTAAACTATGGAAATGTGTGGTTGTAAACTAATTTATATCACAGAAATGCTTTTGATAACTTGCATCACATACAATGGGGTCCAAAAGTGATTTTAATTATTTTTTATATAAAACTATAGTCTTCAGTGTCAAATGATCTTTCAGAAATCATTCTAATATGTGCTGCTTAATATTTTTATGGAAATCGTGGAACTTTTTTTTCAGGATTTTTGGATGAATATAAAGCATTTATTTGAAATAGATTATTTTTATAACAATGTTAAGGTCTTTACTGTCACTTTTGATAAATTTAAAGGATCCTTTCTGAATAATAGTATTTGTTTTAAATCATGCTTATTCCAAACTATTGAACAGTAGTACTATACAGTATATAAGCACATGAACATACATAGTTTAGTAAATGCTGTAAAAGAATAGTTTTTGTTAGTTTATGATACGTTTGTGTTAAAAATAATTAAAACGATTTACGCACCAAATAGAGACAATATACAAGATAAGACAGCACGGTGTAAACAACCTTGTTTATGATATCAAATAATCTAATACATTAACTAATATTAACAAATATAACAAAACTTAAATTTGGTTTGTTCTTCATACAAAGCAAACAAAAATATTTTAAGTTGCTTTTCTTTGTTTAATACTTGTCTAAATCCTCTAACTTTGTTTATTTCCAAGTTTAAATGACACTTTTAAATAACACTTTTGGACCTCACTGTATATAAATCTCTATATATATTTTGCATCTTTATTGTCTTCCCTGTCCTCTCTTCTCTTCTTCTGTCTCAGTGTCAAGCATAGAGGGCAGTGCTCTAGATTTCCAGTGCCGTGCCGAATCCTGCTCTCTCAGCAGATGTGGTTACACACTGTCAAGCATAAACAAGCGTCCATCAGAGAATTGCTGTTAGAGTGACGGGTGTAGAGGTGAGGGACCTCTCAAACCCCCTTATCAGGACTGTGTGGACTGAATGATCGCCCACGGGCGGTTAACACAGGAACAGTGACAGAGCGATAGAAGGAGATGGGTGACTTTCAGACAGACATAGAGACAAATCCAAAAAAGAAAGAGAGGAAAGCTATTGCCAGGACAAGCATTAAGAGCAAAAGGAGGAAGAGAGAGAGAGAGAGAGAGAGAGAGAGAGAGAGAGAGAGAGAGAGAGAGAGAGAGAGGTAGATAGATAGATAGATAGATAGATAGAGAGAGAGAGAGAGAGAGAGAGAGAGAGATAGAGAGAGAGAGATAGAGAGAGAGAGAGAGATAGATAGAGAGAGAGAGAGAGAGAGAGAGAGAGAGACATTACCCGCTGCCTCCGCTGTAGGTGTGAGCAGTTGAAGAGATGAGAAAGGAATCAGACACACACACGCACAAAGACACAGGGGAGAAAGGGAGTTTGAAGGAAGAAATACATTAATATGAGACACATACAGTAAAAAGAGAGAAATAAGGATGCAAGCTTGTGAATTATTATACTAGTGCAAATCCACACACCGATACATCTGTGTTCACTTACCATTTATGTAACTTACAAAACTCTTAACTATATAATACACCAGCAGGACATTTAGTCTTATATAGCCAGACTTTTGACTTGCGGCAAAACGTCTGGTCCTCTTGGCAGCTTATTCTGGCCAAGAATCGCCCACTTAGGCAGGAAGTGACTGCATGACTGACATGTAAGCCGACCAACCACAGTCTGTTTTGGTTTTACGTGATGTTCATGGGTGGGGTTATTTGAAATGCATTTTACCACAATGCTGTGCAGCAGTCAGGTTCCGGATGTAAAAACTCAATTTATTTTTTTCCAGGGGGAATTGATTTTAAACAACAACTTATAAACTTTTAGTGGCCACCTACTCCCATGAAGCACTTTCATACTCTCTCAAACTACTTAAATATTAACTATACGCATTGTTTATATACACAATACACATCTTTAAATCACTAGGTTTATATGTATCTGTTGTTTCCAATTCGATTATGTCATTCGTAAACACTTTATGGAATAGTAGCCTTTAAGTACACAGTCTCGTATCTTTCTTTTTTTGCATAATAATTTTTTTTCTTATTATTTCAAATCAAAGTTCTTGTTGTGATTCACCTTGTAGCTGGATGGTTTGGCTCATGACTTTTTATTTTTTATTCCTATGAGAAAAATGAATGGGAAAGATACTTCCAGAACCAAGGCCGCTGAAAAGGTAGTAAAGAACTGTTGCACTTTATACCGTAATAGTCTGCCACTAAAGAAAATGAATTCACATTTTCATATTCATATTTCACAAAATTGAGAAAACAAAGCGGAAAATGTGCTTCTGTTTCAAAGTCAAACAAATCTCAAACAGAAGATTTAATAGCACTAACCTGCTAAACTTTTGCAAATCTACTCATTAGTTCTTCCCTAAAAATACTTAACTTGGTACCATTTAAACAGTTTGTTTCCCAGTGAACTGATAAGAATCCTGTGCGGAATGACTCCTGAAAGTATCATAAATCAAGCCAACCAGATTTGAATTGTTGATTTCAGCCTGAAGTTGCCATTTTTTGTGTATATTATGCATCAGACAGTCAGTGAACAAACTGTGGGTGGTCTGTGGGCATGCCGTCTGAGGCTGAGACTAGCTAACATACACACACAAATCTAAATCTATTTGAACGGAAGAGTTATAAACATGCAGTGCCATTCTGCATGTGACTTCATCGCAGTTAGTTGCCATGCCTCCTTGTTCATCATGATCTCATGATCAAGAACCGGTACTTTAAAGCTCATACTGTCACATATGACAGTATGTCACATGGCACAGTCATATGACCATAAGCGCTTCACCTGCAGGGCAATGGAGACCCAAAGCTCTGCTGGAGTCTGCATGTGATTCAAAGAGATTTACTTTACAAGCACAAACTATCATAGACTGCTACTTTTATGTGCAAAACTGTGGCAAAAACTGTTTAGAAATAACAAAGAATAAATGTTCTTTCTTAAAGATTACACAGCATTCTGCTGTGTAATAAACAACAGAACAAAAACAGACTCCCAGCAAGCTCAAGTCTGTCAGCTTAAGCAGTTCACAAGGCTAATAAAGTTGAGTCATAACAGGCTGAAAACTGTACATGTGTGCAACTGTGTGGCATAAACAAACACTGACCTTCTCAACAAACATCTCTCTATATGGCATGAGAGACGTTGTCTTACTCATCTCTTTTCATTCTCTAGAGATGATCTGGATCAATCTCATCACTAAAGAGGACTTAGTTAGAACTGTCTGTGCCACTAACTTACTCAAACATGCTATATTTGACCATGCAGTGCATCTGTCCTATTCCAATGTGTCTTTTTGCCAATCAACCCCAAAAGTAAAACTAAAGTACACCTGTTGAAAGGTGTGTAGTAAGTAGGAATGAGAAATGTATGCAGAGACCTTTATACTGTATACTAAGTGGTCAACCAAAAAAAACATCAAAACCAATATAATAAGATGGTTACGACTCTCACTTCTGATTGAATGAGCTGCATTCAAAGCCAGTGTAATATGCAAAAACAAAACCAGTGATCACACATTCTATATATTATTGCCATGTTGCTAATTATTACAAAAATAATTGAATAAAAAAAGGCAAACACAAATATATATAATTTAACTACGGTATTTAAAAATGCGTGTTTTTAATTTCTGTTGCTTATAAAAGCATATGGTCAATTGTTTCACTGTTTTACAATTTTTTTCAGTTCTGCCTATAGTTATGCAGTCTCTCTATCTCTCTCTGCTGACTTTTTGCCACAATAAATAGACTGCCTAATTGGATCTTGCATTCATCAAAATGTTGATACACATCTCGATTGGACAGTGCCCTTCTAGGAGGTGAGCAGTTTGATTGTCTGTAATCCCATTATGGTATTATCTTTCTGGGCAAAGACCCTGTTCAGCCATAAGAGGTCCTAATGCATTCTGTGTTGTCTTGTTTCACTGCTTTACACGGGCCTGACAATTTTACTGTGCATCGGTAAAGTGCATCAAGCTAATCTGCTGATTTTTATCATGTCCAGATCTAGTTGTATTAGTCTGTACGTGAGTCATTCCATGAAAGGACCATCTGTGTCCAGTCATCTGATGGAGTCTACTAACTACAAAATCTTTAAATATAAAAAGTATAAATAACTAAAAAAGTTAAATATATTACAATTTAAATAAATTAATAAAAAATAAAAAATTACTACATGTAAAAGTAATATAACGTAATAAAAAAGTAATAATACAATAATCACAATGACATTTATTCGTGCTTAAAAACATTCTATAAATCTCTATAAATCTAAGTCGCATTTCCACAATCAAAAAGGCACTTATTTCATTGAATGAGTCAAGTTTCCATGACTATTTTACTTGCTGTAAATCAGTCATACCACACTTGTTAGACATTTCAGACAATGTCTTCGAACGTCCGACCCAGAAACAAAGAGACACACACGTACACATAGACACAAACACGTATGTTAACACATTTAGGTGTCCACATACTGTAGATTGTACCAAGAGTTGATTAGCTGTAAGATTGAGTTACTGCAGCTGGCTAAAGAATGACATGACCTCGCCCTTGGCATGTGTCCTATGTGTGAGGGACGTGGTGAGAGGACGTTTGGACGGACAATCAGACAGACAGATCAGTCTATAGAAGAAGAGGACAGGCGTGTAATGAGAAGGACAGGCAATTAGAGCAAACAGAGGGGAAAGGGAGAAAGAAAGAGACATTACCCCTCTCCTTCCCCACCGCCTCCTCCACTGTAGGTGTTGAGAGATGATCAGAGACAGGAAGACAGAGACAGACAGAGCCAAAGACACATACAAAGACACAGAACACACACAGAAACAGAGGCACAGGGAAAGAATGGGGTTTTTGAAGCAGGATCAACATCCATATGAGACAGAGAATCACAAAATAGTGGCAGACCTCTTAGTTTGGTTATATGTGGACACCTAATCTAGTGTAAACACTTAAAACAATTGAAATACAAATACAAAAATACATATATACAAACAGGGTCCAAAATGAACTTATAACACCCTGGGTGGGTAAATTGAGAAGAACTTAAAGGTCATAAATAGAGACCACATTTGGCGTTCTCTATAAGTGTTAATATTGGACCCTGTACACAAAATACTAAATAAACATGCACAAATATATACACACACATACGAGTCACTCCCTGAAATTGAGTAAAAGGTTAAAAACAGACTCTGTGAGAGATAGCAGAGATATGGGAACTGTTCCCACGCTCTCAGCCAGGGAGCGCCAGTCACCCCAGAGCGCCTGCCGTTCCGAGCGCTCTACGCTGTGTGGAGAGAGAGAGAGGGAGGGAGAGAAAGAGAAACGGGAAAATCTAGCGATGATAGGAAGGAGTACAGTATTTTTCTAAGGGAAATGCAGGCACATCCAAATGCCTCTATATGAATAACCTAATAAGACACTTACAGTATTTCATGCTGGAGCTAAAGATGCGAGTGCAAATGTAAGTGGGGTCGGGTGGAATTGGTAGTCAAAGGGAAAGGGAACCATGATGCTTAAATATTTAAGGGGGTTTCTTTAGGAAAGCCATGCTGGGAAAGAAAATCAATGCAGATTGCAAGCTCAATTTGTCCTCACAAATAATGTTATTTTTATTTTATCTTTAAATGTTCCAACTCAAATTTGAGTTCTAGAAAGGCCATACGTTATACTGTATAACATTTTGGCCACACCAAGTATTAATATGTGGCATAAAAACATAAAAAAAAAAAAACAATGCATCTCTATAAATGACTTCACAAGTCTGAAATTGAATTGAATTGAATTGAATTGAAATACATTCAATGAACATGGGAAATTCGGCATCAGACAACACATCTGTTGTGCAAAATGATTTCCGAATATTTTACACTTTTACACTGTCGCGTCAGACATGTGTGAACAGGTCTTTGTAAATATTAATATTCTACCTCACAGCCATTCACATGTTCTATGCATGGTACATGTCATGTGTCATGTCGTGTGTATATCCACCTAAAGACCCGTGTCAGTCTAGAACTGCACTGCATATGGACTTTTGTTGTGGAAAAGAACATCAGTTGTTCAGGGACAGAGGAGGATGTACACAAACACATACACAGGACCATATACTATTACCATTTCAAAGCGTTCAGATTCTGGTATTTTAGGAAGAAAAAACAATTGATCTAGGTTCATCATATTTCTTCCATTCATGCTTGCATTTCAGATTATCTGACTATGTCGATTTCCAGAATCCACTCACATGCTCTTTACTAAGCCTGGAAAAGAGCCATTCACATGCATTTTTTTCCCGGTTTCATAGTAACACATGCACCTTTCTGACCTTTCCCTCATTTTAAGAACTCTCTCAGACCTGTAGCCAGGCTGAATGTTTCCAATGAGATCAGATACACAACCTGTAACAGTCATTCACAATTATTCCTATTGTTTCTTTCCTGACCGCTAAACATAAATCCCTCCCTCTTTGTTCCTGGTTTTATTTATAGTAGTTTGTTTAACAAGATCCCTGATAATTTCAGTCAGATCTTAACAGTTTGAGCAGCTAATTTTAGCATGGATTGCTACAAAAAATAAATAAAAATCACAATATTCAACTCAACTGCAAACCCTCAACCCAAAGAAAAATAATTATAACTCATTTCACATGTAAACAGATCAGCCAATCATAAGAGGGGTAATTTACATATGTCTTATTTAAAGAGGTACACAAGTATGTTTAATTCTGCTTTATGGTCTGTTCACACTAAGAACGATGACAATAAAAACAACTACAACTATAATTGTATTAGGATCCAAACCTATGGACAATAATTGTATGTTTATTATAAGCGCACGCTGACGTTTTGTCGCCTGTCGCTTTAAATGCTCGCAGTCAAAAAAGTCAGATGGATTCTGATTGGCTGTTAATGTTTTTATCATTCCACACCTGGAAAATGTTCTTTCTTAAAGGGGTTCCAATATAGTTACACTGTGCTATTGTTATAGCTGTGGTGTGAACTTCTATATTCTCATATAATTAGAATGCTTATTAAAACTATATACTGTAGTTATAGTTATAGTAATCGTTCATTGGTGTGAAAGGCCATTTAGAGTGAGAAATGGTCATGAAAAAGTATATTAAATAGTTTTAACTAATTATAATTAATTGTAAATGGACTTATAAATGATACAAAAGTGTAGCATATGGTCCCTTGAATGTTTTCCTCTTGCTCTCGTCTCTTCCTTCTTATCTGTTTTCCTCATGCTTGGTTCCAGCAAGGTATGTGGCACAGAAGGTGGGGAGTAGAAATACCTGAGGTGAGTGTGGCTGGATGCTCCAGAGAGTCCTGGGCACTAAAGGGTTACAGGTGCCCAGGCAGGGTCATCACCCTCATGGAAATGGGCCCAAGTGCACCCACTGGGTAGGCACTGCGCAAATGTGGTGCATGGTGGGGCAGGGTGGGGAGATGCAGTGATAAATCTCCAAAAGGAGAACTGGGGCTAAATGTGGGGAGGGATAAGGGGAGGGAAAGAGAGGGTCAAGATATGACAAATGCACAGAACTGAGTTGGGGAAGGAGAGAAAGGCAGAGAAATGGTGAGAAAGAAAAGAAGGAGAGAGAGAGAGTTGGGCTGTATGGGGAGCAGGCTGGCGCTCCAGGGTGTCAACTGCACAGGTGTTAGACCTGTAGGGAGCAAGACGGGAAAGGACGAGGAGAGGCAGCAAGCAGGGAAGGAGAGCAGAGTGAGGCATGAGCGCTGGAGCCTTGATGACACTTACGTGAAGGCGAACGCCACCAGGGCACCACTAACCACTATAAAGTCCAGGATGTTCCACAAGTCACGGAAATATGAGCCTTGATGCAGGACAAGACCTAAATCCACCATCTGAAACACAGAGAGACAATGTTTACTAAATACATGACCGTTCAAATGTTTGGCGTCGGTTAGATTTTTCAATGTCTTCGAAAGAAGTCTCGTGTGCTCACCGAGGCTACATGTACATTTGATTGAAAATACAATAAAAACAGTGATGTTGTGAAATATTATTATTATTTAAAATCACTGTTTTCTATTTTAATGTATTTTAAAATGTAATTTTATTTCTGAGCTGGCAAAGCTGAATATTCAGCATCATTACTCCAGTTTTCACTGTCACGTGATCCTTCAGGAATCATTCTAATATGCTGAATTTTAAAATGGAATTTTATTCCTGAGATGACAAAGCTGAATTTTCAGCATCATCACATGATCCTTCAGGAATCATTCTAATATGCTGAATTGCTGCTCAAGAAACATTTATTATTATTATCATCAATGTTGAAAACAGCTGTGCTGCTTAATATTTTAGAGAAAACCATGATAAATTATTTCAGAATTATTTGATGAATAGAAACTTCAGAACATCATTTATTTGAAAAATAAATCTTTTGTAACATTATAAATGTGTTTACTTTCACTTTTGATAAATTAAATGCATCTTGGGTGATTAAAAGTATTAATTTCTTTTAAAAAATCTTACTGACTGCAAACTTTGGAATGGTATTGTATATTTAGGCACTTTGTGTTAATTTCAAATTCCATTACATTCAGGGTTCACAGACCATTTGGCCAATGAACTTCAAAGATTTTCCAGATATTAGTGATTTAACGATTATTCTATAGAGTGATGTAATTGAATGCAAAATGTGTTCAATGTGTATTTAATAAAATAAAAAGAGATATTTCTTAAATATTGTATTAAATTTCCATGATATAATCATTATTTAAAAATGTCTTGACATTTCCAGGTTTAATCATGGGTACCCTATGCAACTCTAAGTACTTTGAAGCCTATAATACTTCAAGTAATGATAACGTGGAGACCAATAAACACACCATTAAATGTGCAATAAGCCATTTTTGAGAAACTGTTGAAAGTGGATCGGACCGAGCAGCACAACACATAGTCTCAGCCTCAGACGTCACGCCCATGGACCGTTGGCTAAACGTCTGATGCATATGGCACACTTTTCTGGAAACACTTCAGGAGCTTTGAAGTCGTGATCTGATTGGTTGAATTCTACAGGATGTCCAGGAGACTTTTGTGTTGCATTTTTTGACGGTCCGCCAGGATACAAATGCCGTGACGTCAAAAAACCCTCGTGGAAGAAGCAAGCCGTTGTGTTTACAACTGAGACAATGAGTGCTTACCAGGATCAACTAAACGCTGGACTTTCAAAAGTATGTGAAGTTCGCGGCTCCATTGTTGCAGTAAACTTGCACAACATTCTTGGATAAATCCTTTATTAGATGCATGCCAGTCTGTTATTGTAAGGACAATGACATTATATTATCACGCCCCTAAACATGACGCGGAACAAAACGAACTGTGATTTGGTTTTCTCAAAAGAGAAAAGCTCAGAGGAATATCACTGGAAAAGGAAGGGTTATGATCAGGCAAGAGCTTTAGGACCCGCAGTAACATTAGAAAAGCTTTCCAGCACTGGAGAGACCTAGGTGGGAAGGCATGAAAACGAACACAGAGGTTGTGTTTATTTCTGCTATGTTTTACAGAACCGAGATATGCTGTTATTGTAATGTTAG
Organism: Leuciscus leuciscus; assembly: GCF_965113295.1. Classification (NCBI taxonomy): domain Eukaryota; kingdom Metazoa; phylum Chordata; class Actinopteri; order Cypriniformes; family Leuciscidae; genus Leuciscus; species Leuciscus leuciscus. Next base: position 51,133,595 of record NC_138725.1, on the reverse strand, counting down.
CTATAGCAGGACAGTTCTGGGTGTCATTGTTCGTCTGGAGCTGGTGTGCTGCTGGTGACTAACAACGGATTCTTACTTGTATATACTCTTGTGTACTTTTTGTTCTTCCTTGTCATTCATTCATCATCTTTATTTGCTTTGCTGCAGCTATGATGAAGAGACATGCACTCTTGCATTGCGTGTTCGTGCATTTTGGGGACTAAGCAATGAAGGGAGGGGTGTGTTTGTTTGGGATGATTTTAACAGTGTTTCTCAGAAATCGCTTACTGCACCTTTACGTATAATATAGATAAGTATAATGTATATAAGAGTAACATAGAACATCATAGCCCAGACAGTAGGACAGATGTGTACCTTAATGAGCATCTCAAAGGTGAACACACCCGTGAACACATAATCAAAGTACCGCAGGACCTGCAAACAAAAGAGAAATGCAATGTCAGCAGGAAAAGCAAACTCTTTGTGACAATTATGCAAAGATGGATGTAAAGAATGATAAATAAACAGATGAAAGGATGGAGGAATGAACGGATAGATTGGGTAATGATTAGAAACATGGACGGATAGATAGATGAGATGGCTACTAGTCCAGTAGACAAAAGTGGACTGAACTACATAGACATAAATAGAGGATGTTGAGATGTGGGACTGTCTCACATTATTGCGGGGAGATTCGGGCCAGACGGGGTCTTCAGCGGCCAGGGCAATACTGCTCATCGCAATGACCAGCAGAATACACATCTCAAAATATCTGAGCGTGACGATATAGTGGCACAACCTCCGAAATCTAAAACACGTTCATAAAATAGAACAGGTAGTAGCAAAAACAACAACTACATCAACATTGAGAATGTTTTCAAAAGAAAGATTATTTAATTTCATTAAAAAAAAACTCTGATCTAATGACTCTAATCAGTTTTGTTTAAAGACATCAGTGTTTGCAACCCATTTTACTTCCAAATTTGGATGAATTTATAAAAGAAACAGTACATTCAACTACGGAAA